>NC_037530.1:11862004-11873517 GCF_001531365.2 Cynara cardunculus var. scolymus
GGAGTATTAAATACACAACATACATTTCTAACGGTACAATCTTAACTATACATTCTCATTGTTTCTCATCTAAAGTGATGATGATAATGAATTAACTCTAATAGTTTTCTATAAATATCTCAACTGTTTTCTAAAATAAGCGACTATCATGGTTTGTAAGAAACGTGTGGTTTGTATTAGAAACTCCTCGCTTCCCATATATATATATATATGTGTGTGTGTGTGTGTGTGTTTAAAACATAAAATTCTCATTTGCAAATATATATTTTTTGTGAAAATAAACAAGGCCAACTGATCCCAGAACAAGCAATATGTATTCCCATGTAGTCAACTGAGATAAACACAAACTCGGTGTAGTTATCTTATGGACATATAATGCATATGATTTTCTAATTCATAATTGTTATTCGTATATATTTCGATATCATGACAATAACAAAAGTATAGTTAAATAAAATCTATTAAGTCATAAAGCAATCTGCATCGAATACTAAGATAAGAAGTTCATGCATTATATATCCATGAAAATTTGGATTTATGATCATGTCTTGAAGGATTAAAATGCATTGGAGAGGTGTTCTGGGGATGGGGTTACAATGGGGGATGATATCACCACGATGAAGATGGGTTATTGTGGCCAGATAACCATGTAGGTTGAGAGGCAACTAAAGGAGACTCATATGGAGCCGAAGTACGAGAGCTCGTAGGAGCCACAACGAGGGAAGAAGGTTGCATAGTGGGATTTTCAGGAAGATGGACCACGAGGGTGTATATAATAAAATACAATGGTAATATGTATTTTTTAATAATAAATAAAAAGACCAAAATGTTCTTAAGTAAACAGATTTTTTGGACATAGCTA
Source organism: Cynara cardunculus var. scolymus (assembly GCF_001531365.2). Lineage (NCBI taxonomy): Eukaryota > Viridiplantae > Streptophyta > Magnoliopsida > Asterales > Asteraceae > Cynara > Cynara cardunculus. Next base: position 11,862,867 of record NC_037530.1, read on the forward strand.
GTCAAAGAAATCCAAACCAAGAATTGCAAACGCCAATGACCACCAAAATACTAAACAAACTACATGAACAAAATCAGAAATTTGTAACATACCACAACAACTAAAAATGTAGTTTACTCCATTTTTTAAGTACTAATGGTATTGGGTCAGACCACTATTAGATGGATTAACTGTTAGCGGCCTGTAGCCCAATTTACACCTCTTTGTCCAATCTATAAGTGTTAGCCCAGATTCAAGTCTAAAACATAAAATTCATTCAAGATCAAGAACACAGATTGATTCAAAGATGTCGGCAAGTGTATTGATATTCAAGACAGTTACAGAGTGTTCTTGAGCACTCACACAATGATCTCACATACATGATATGCAACTGTTGTTCTACTGTGATAACCAACTAAACTAACAACAACCTATTTATACCAATTAATTACAAAGGAAACAAACAATACTATAAAGCTTAAAGACTACAATACAAAGCATATTAAAATATTTTAAGCACAAGGACGTGAATACAACATTTTTAGACTCAACAATCTCCCCTTTTGGATTCAAGTCCAAAAACAACAAATTCTTCAGATCTTTAAAACTTTAGCTTTAGTAGCAATGATCTTCAGAATCCATTCAGGAGTTTGATATTTTCAAATTTGATCCTTTAAGACTTTTGCAATCTCCCCTTGAAAAAACTCTTTCTTTACTTGACTTTCAGACAATCTTCAAATCTTTAGAACTTTTACAATCTAATTTAACAAACAATCTTGGACAATCTCCCCCAAATATTAATCATTTTCAAATATCGACAAGCTCCCTCTAAACTTGATAATATCATCTTTTCAACTTTTAAACAATCTCTCACTTTGTAACAAACTAATATCTTCTCTGACTTTCAAACAATCTCCCCTTGAACATTGTGGAAAACATGTAATATTTCTCTATAATCATCTTCAATTTTCTTCCAATCTCCCTCTTTGAGATAGATTAGAAATAATCTTTACATTTACTTTCTTTCAACAATAACCCCCCTCTGATCACAACAATTCAACAATCTTCATTGAATTTTCTTTACTCCCCTTAGAATAAACAAATTTTGTACTTACTCCCCCTATCTTCAGAAATGACTCATTCATTTGATAACTACTCCCCCTATCTTCAGAAATGACTCATTCATTTGATAACTACTCCCCCTTATGATGTGAACGAGGAACATAAACATCATACTTCAAAATGAATGATTCAGGAAATTATGTCGTCAATTCATAGAGATTTAAGCAAATCTTTTCAAATCTGCTTATTTAATCTTTTTAGATTAGGAATTTAGGGAAAGTTTCAGTTCCAACTTATGAAACTGTTTTCAATCTTCTACAAAAAAAGATTGGCATGTGAATACAACAAATATATTCAACACAACGAATGTACTTTATATGTGCGACCTTTTTTTTTACGTGCATCTCACCAGGACTTCCATTCAATCATTGATAACTTGAAAAAGCATATCTAAGAATGTTAAAATAGAATAACAAATATCCTATGAAATTTGTGTAGTGTAGAAAAGATAAAACAATTAATGCTTCAAAATAAGCTCAATAAGATAAAGAGTGTAGACTACACAAATTTATTAGACTCAATTATAATAAAAAAGACTTGAAGGGGGGGGGGGACATATATCATTCTTTTTCAATATCAGTCATCTCCAAATGAGAAATGGATAGATTATGAGTTGCGTATCCCAAGTGTTATGAAACATTTATCTTTTGAGAGAAAAATAAGTAGTTGGTGGGGTTTTAAACAAGAGTTGGCTCGGGCTTTGCTTTTTTCAATATTAGTCTCGAAAGAATTGAGAACCAATAGATTATGTGTTTGCTCATATTATAGTGGATGGATCAGGATTCTGATATTCTTTTAATCATGTACACAACTCTCATTTAATTCTTTTCAACTCACATCAACTACCCCTCTCTTTTACATTTTCAGCTCAGCACACAAACCCATTTTCATTTAAGCTCACTTAGTATAGTTGTCCTCTTGGGTAGGGCTATCGGTTCTGATAGTCCATAGAGGTTTATCTTATAAGCACTTAGTCCCACCTAAGAATTTTGCTTTGTAAGCTCAATGAAATATATTCAATGAAGCTCATAAGACTTGATCACAAGAATCTGATCAAAAAAATATTGCAATTAAGCACACAATGAATATTCAAGGAGTTATTCAAACAACAAATTATGTATGTGGAGAGAAATGAAGGAAGATCCGTAAGAACAAATTTACAGATTAAGCATTTAAAGAATGATAAGTATTCAACAATGAAGAATTATTTTCAGTAAGATCATAAAACAAATTTGAATATAAACGAGTGTATTATCACTGAAAATGAATATTGCATTTTAGAGACGTGATAATAACAGATTGAAGAACAACTGAATCAGGTATTGAAGTTATCTATGAAGAGGAAATACGTAAGTATTGACTCAATGAAATACCTTATCAAAGATAGTACTCGTTACAGACAAATTTTAAAATGAAAAACATTTAAAAATCACACTTCCAAGAATAATAAAATCATTTTTAGTTCAAAGAAGTGATTTGAACATTTAAAAAAATATTTTAATATACCTAGAAGTTGTCCTTCTAACCATATTGAGTTTAATATCAGAAAAATATACATGAGTTTCAGATTAGGATGAAATTTAGATCATGAAGTTCCCCCCTTGAATTTATCTCATACATAAACAGATCAACATTTTAGAGACTCCCCATTGACATGATCAAATAGAGACTCTGACTCCCCCTTGACAGGTACAAAGGAAGATCTATTGTCTTGTGTACAATGTGGAGGATGAACATCAATATGATTATCCTGATCGTCATACTCATCGTTAACAGCTTGAATTTATGACATTGTAGCTTGAGTCCTGAACTGTATTGTTCAAAAGTCACAACAATGAAGAACATGTTCTAAACTAAATTGTTTAGAAACTAAAACACTAAAGTCTGAGTTCTAGACTGATTTATCTAGAAGTCTGTACAAAAATCACTTTGGAACATCTGGGTTAGTATCAAACAAATTAGTAGATATAGCCTATAACACGCCATTCATACCTTTTCTTCGGAACCCATTTCCAAACAAACTTCACATCCACAAAATATGGTTCTTCTTTCTTTTGAATATTTTTCTTTTGAACAATTTTCTTTGTAGCACATGAACCATAAGCAGATTTGGTTGTGAAAGATCTGATAAAGATTTGAACTTCTTAGACCTGATCTGCTATTTGCATTTGACATTGATGGCGAAAGAATTATAACCACAGTAGTTGCAATGTAAATGTTTTGGGGCTAAGGATAATATATCTGAATGAGTAAAATGTTTTGATTTTTTTTAATTCAGCATTCAGATTACATTTTCTCTTAGTGAATAAATCACATTTACAACTACCAGACTTAGCATTTGGATTCTTTACAGAAGTGTTAATTTTGGAAAAATTCGCACTTTTCTTCTGTAAATCATCTCTCTTCCTCCATTCATAGCCATTTTACAATTATCTTTAACTGTTGCCACAAATAAGAAATTTGAATTCATAGAGGATTTAACAATTGCACACCCAGACTCTTCAGATTTTTCAGATTTGGGAGAAGTCTTAAAATCATCTTTGGATTTTATGCCTGAAGACTCTCCAACTCAAAATACATTCAAAAATATTGATTTTATCAATAACAATGGATTTTATTTGAGGATCAATCTGAGGATGAATCATTGAATTTTTGAAATATGAACTAAAAGGCTTTTTGACAACCTCCTCAAGCTTCATGATTTGACTCATTAGCTTGGTTCATTCATCAAAACTAATTTAAATTCTTCTCGAGATCATGGATCTTTTGTAAATTTGACTCATGCATTTTATCTTTACAAACAAGTAGCATGGTCAGTTCAGAAATTTCATCATTAAGCTTTTTGACTTTAAACGAAAATTTATTTTGAGCTTGTTTCATGGATCTTTTTTCTGATCTCAACTTTGCCTCAAGTTCAGAAATTTGCTTCTCTAAAGCAAAAATTTTAACATTTGAGTTAAGTTCAGGATTAGAATGAATTAACCAATCCTGTTGTTCATAACCCTTTTCAGTCAAATCAAAATCATAAATCACCTCTGATTCAGATTCAGATTCAGGATCTGAGTCATATAGTACATTATCAAAGATATCAGATCTTGAAGATTTTTCATTTTGTGACACAAATTTTGAAGAAAAATTAAAACTTTTTGTGAGATAAAATGATTCCATTTCAGAATGAGAAAATTCAAGTTTTCTAGTTGCATAACTAGAGTTCAAATCATCATATTTCAATCCCTCAGTTTTGAAATTTAGTGTTCCAAAACTTTCTTCATCTGATTTACTCATTTCACATTTAAAAGATACAGATATTCAGATTCCGACTTAACGAAAATTTATCGAACAGAAAGAATAAAATATTTAGCGGCCCCCCTTCATTAAATCGTACAAAGATTTTGGGGGCTTTTTTCAGAACATCAGACTCAATAAATTTGAGAATTGTAAAATCTTGGATCCTTGAGTTTATTTATCAAAATTTTCAGTTTGCTTAGATTGGCCTCGTTTGTAAAGAATTTCATCCAACTGTTTGATTTTCTTATGTAATTCTACTCTTTCTTCATGAAGCATGTCAAATTTTAATTGGGTGTTGACTCTCTTACCCTCTGTTTCACCCAAACTCTTTTTCAGTGTAACAATTTGATTTTCTAAATCAGATCTAATCTACTTTTCTTTCAGACTTTCACACAGTCCTTGATAGCAAAAACTTTCTTCCCTGAATCTTTCAGCTTTCATCCCGTCTTTCAGAATTTTAAATTCTTTGTTCATATATTCAAACTTTTTAATTAGCTCAAAAATATTGTAAGATTTGAATACCTCATATTCTGATATGTTGCTTGACATCTTCATAGAATTGACTTGAAAATGATCGTTCAGAAAATAATCTCGGACTAGTTTTGAATTACAGATAGAATTCTTGAAACTTGAACAAATTCTAAAAATACTTGAATATATCGCCAAACAAATATCTCACCAAGGGTTATCGCTCATCAAAGGATTATCACTCAGCTAAGGGTTATCGCTTACAAAGGTTATCAGATAATAAGGTAGGCAATGAGGCTAAGCTTTGGGCGATGAGAGAGGTTATCGACCAAAGAGTTGGATGATGATGAAAGGTTAAAGGTCAACAAGATGGGCGATGAGGAAGGGTTATCGCTCACCTCTTTGGCTGATGAAGAACAAAATGCAATCCGCTCAAGGTTATCGGGCAAGGGTTTGTCCGATGAGAACGCTTATCGCCTATGACTTGGGGGATGGAAATTCAACCACTTAGACAAATTTTCAACAATCGATAACAATCAAATTACATATTGAACGATGAGCATACTAGGGGGCGATAAATGCAATTAATCATTTGAGTAATGAAATTTGTTGCTTGGGCGATAAGATCACTTAGACGATGAAAATTCGAATCCGTGCAATAATTGGGCGATAAGCACTTCAAACAGAAACCTCAACGGGCGATAAGTCTCAAGATCATCGCTTAATGAATCTTCAACGGGCGATGAGCAATCACTCTGAACATAAACTTCAAAAATTTATCAAGATCAAATAAAAATCCACAATTTCATGAAATAACTTGCACAGATTTGATTGAAAATCACACAGAAAAAGTTTTAAAGCAATCAATGATATAAAAAACAAATCAAAATTGTCTAATTTGATCAAAATGATCAAAAACAGAATACAAACTAAAACCAGAAACTTCGAATAGAATTTTCAAGAATTCAATTTCAAATTAAATTCAAAACCAATCCAGATTGAATCTGTTTACTCTGATACCAATTGTTAGCCCAGATTCAAGTCTAAAACATACAATTCAATCAAGATCAAGAACACATATTGATTCAAAGATGTTGGCAAGTGTATTGATATTCAAGGCAGTCACAGGATATGCAACTGTTGTTCTACTGTGATAACCAACTAAACTAACAGCAACCTATTTATACCAACTGATTACAAAGGAAACAAACAATATCATAAAGCTTAAAGACTACAATACAAAGCATATTAAAACACTTTAAGCACAAGCATTTGAATAAAACATTTTTAGACTCAACAATAAGAAAATCTCCATCAAACTTTTCTGAAATTTCTTCAAAATAAAGAATTAAATTTCAAAATCTCAAATCCAACCTTTTCCATCTATCGATGTCACAGACACACAACAACAATCCATCAACCTTTCTCTGTCATTGGCTCATGCGAACAAGTATGTGTATATATAATTTAGACTCATATCATGCCAACTAATTGCTACACAAACGTAGTAGAAATAACCTATATCAATAAAAAATTATACCCTAAAAAGACATATTCATCTAGAACCAGAGGAAATAAAGATTTTGATTTTTTGCAATGAATTGAAAATGATTTCAAAGGCAAGTCTCTAGGTCTTGGCTGTAAATGCCATGTTTTCTTTCATCTAAATGTTCTTGTTATTCTACTTAAAGTTTTCTCTTTATAATTGTAGGTGGAAAGGCATAAAACGTTATTACAAACCATTGGATTGGGTTCATACCGAACATAGGAGACGAGAGAAGGTATAGATTCTATGCAAGTCGTTTTGTCACATCCTAAACTTGACATTGATTCATGAATTTGTGAAGTTGTTTGTGTATAATACGTCTTTAACTTGTAATGTGATATTTCAGGAAAGAACATTTTAAGAGCTCAAGAAGTTTTTAAAAGAGACGAGGGACGGTAAAAGCAGATTGAGGTTGTTAGCGTTGACTATGAGTGCCCATAAATTGTAAGAAATTGTTACCTTTACGCATGTCATTGTATTTTATTTTCTGTTCCAAAAACTGGCCGTTGTTCTTATAAAATTGCCAATAAAACATTTTATTGCAAAAGCTTGAGACTTTAGACAAAATTGAAATATTGATGAAAAAAAAAAACTATCATACTAGTCACGTTTGTCTAAAATTTCTTATTCTCGCAAAAAAGTAGCATTTTCCACAATATGTTTTTTTGCAATGAAAGCCCAATATGTGCACTATGTAATACACAAATATGCAAATATTATGATGAAGAGGTGGGAAGTAATGAACTTGCACCGAATAAGATAAAGTTTGACGACTAAGGGAACTAGGGCTATCAGAGTATGTTCCACGTTGACTTTTTCTTGATGAAAGAAAGCATATTTCTAGCCGAACTTTGCTTAATTTGTGGCTTTTTTCTAGTTTTGGTAGCAAAAGGTTTGATATATATCATCTTTAGAAGCAATAAAAACCACTCTTTGGCTTCTATGAATTACACTTCTTTTATCTAGGGGGGTTGTCGAAGGTATTTAGCATGCAACTGATCTTGATTTACAAAAAAAAAATGTAAACTTCCAAAAGTGGAAGTTGTAAGTTTCAATGGCAAAATGAATGTTAGGCTTTAGGACTCTCCTCTCTCTGTAGATCAACAATTCGAGTCTCCTCAAAGTTGCTGGGGATTTATTTGCATGKTTGTTATCTTCATGGACTCATGGGATTAATAGAGGTAGGTGCAAACTGGCCAGACATCCACAATTACAAAAAAAAAAAAAAAAATCAAGGGCATGCATCTACATCAGGCATACACCTTCTAACCTATACAATTATGTTTACATATGTTGAGAAGATGTCAATATGGTGCGAGATTGGTTTATTATCTCCTTGGAACTAAGACACCTTAAACCACAATAAAAAGAGAAGACTAAATTTCCCTACTTTTAGAGGGGGATTACTAGATCGGTTTGGTTTAGATCAAATTAAAATAATTTATTATGATGATGGTGTTCACATGAAAGAGGTCAAATAGACATGATTGATAAATGCAGTGTACTATGGATATATTTGACAAACTAGTTGATAAGCTAACTGATGACTGGTAAGCTAGTTGGTAACTAATAAGCTAGCTGATGAACAAATCATGTTTGACAAAAACTAGCTTATAAACATGTAAAATGACCATACATACTTGAAAAATTAATCAATTAAAATATTTCACAATATAATTAAAACAAACCTCTAAAAAAATAATATGTTAATTAATACCAAAAAAATAAAAATAAATACATATTATAATATGTTGACTAAATGATTGCTAAGCTAGCTTATGTTTGCCAAACAATGCCTAAATGATCTTCATTATAACTTTTATTTTCATTTTATTTTTTTGCTATATTTGACAAATTAGTTGATAAGCTAGTTAGTGATTGATAAGCTAGCTTATGTTTGCCAAACAATGCCTAAATGATCTTTATTATAATTTCTACTGAGGGGTTGTTTGACAGTTACTGAATAGTTTGGTGCAGAATGATTAAGTAGTCAGAATGATTAAGAGTCTCTCATGATATAGTGCAAAATGAAATATAATCATTTGGTAATTGTTTACAATGAAATTAGGGTGCAGAATGGTTAAGGAAGGTCCATGATACAAAATCATTCAAAGAGTTTTAGAACTATTAAGAGGCAGAATTTTTTTGCCAAACAAGATTCATCTCTTAACGATTCAAAACTGCATCTTAATTGAATTATTAAGAGGTTAACAAACAACCCATGAGTTCCATTTTTTGCTATGTTTGACAAATTAACTGATAAACTAGTTAGTAACTGATAAGGTAGTTGATGAAGAAATCATGTTTGACAAAAACTAGCATGTAATTTGTAAACATGTAAAATGACCAAAAAAAATTATCTTGAAAAATTAGTTAATTACAATATTTCATAATAAAACTAAAAAAATCTCTAATAGTATAATATGTTAATTAATACAAACAAGATAGTAAAAAAAATTAAATAATATAATATGTTAATTGAAATAATTTCAAATTGATTATTATATATGTATTAATATATAAGTTTTGAATTTTTAAAACAAATTTTTAGATAAAACCTACATTAATTTATGATTTTAAAGAACCATTACATATAATATGAATAAAAATAAAACTAGTTAATCTCACATATCCTAATTAATTAATAGTTATTCAAAAATTATTTATTTATTAATATTAATACTAACTAATAGTTTTGAATTAATATTTATTAATTAATATCAGTAATAATGAACTGCTATTAATAATTAACAATTATTATTTATTAATAATTAATGTTTATTTATTTAATTAATATTAATATTAATAAATAATAATTAACATTAATAAGAGTTGTAATTAAAAAAATAACAATAAACTCTCAAAACATTACTCGAAATAACGTTTCAATAAGATAACTTATACGTATTTCCTTCAAACATGTACTCAAAAAATAAGTTAGCTTATTTTTGTCAAACAATGCCTTAATATAGTTCTCGACATCATACCACAATAACAATATCGTGTAAAAGAAATCAGTTATTTGGGTCAATGACGTCTCTTCATGATCGTGATTTGTGAAGACCTTTTTATCGCTCGTGTGAGATCTTTACGTTTGTGAAGGATAGATCGTGACTTGTTTATGTCATGAGAGAGATTCTTCGTGCCTAAGAGAAGAGAGATGGTAATCAGAAAGTCCAACTTGTTAGGAATCTTTTATCGGCTGATTAATTAATATTAATAAAAAGGCATACATCTAGAAGGTGTTAGTTTATAATAAACTTAAATTGTTAATAATAAAACAAACATCTAGAAGGCATCATTTTATAGTTAAAAATAAAATAAAATAATATTAATTCCTAAAATATATAATTATTGGGGAATACTGTGAATTCTCTCTCTAATAATTAAGTTCCAAGACAAGAATTTCTATTTAATTAAGTTAGAGTGAATTATAGTGTTGATTAATGTGGTTTCCTCAAAGTTTAGATTTAGGGGAAGATTACCAAACACTTATCCGGTAAGCATTTAACGGTAAAATTCAACACTATCATTTACTTACTAGGTAAGATTTTAGTCAACAAAAACGGCTTTCTATGCAACAATTTAACCGGTAAGAGCTGATCGTGGTAAGAGTCGTTGTTCTCACTTATCGGAAGACTCTCGGTGTTTGTCTCGCTCTTATCGGGTAAGATTCTTGGTCATTGCCATATTCATCCTGTAAAGTAATATAACTTGGTAAACGTTTACCCGAATAAGCGCTACCCGAGTAAGCATTTGGTAAACGGTCTCTTAGTCTTTAAAATGATCTATCTGAGTTGATAGTTTTTAATTTTTTTTAATTTCATAACATTTATGGTGACTGAAGTTAACACTGCTAGTTAGCAAAAGTTATAAGGAATAAATTAATCTTTTACGAACCATCACAAACGAAAATCGGATTTTAGATAAACTACATAAATCAAAAGCGTAATTCATTCTAAAATGGATTGTGATTTACATATTTTTTTTAGAAAAAAGTTTATATATATATATATATACTAGAAGCGTACTCGTGCAATGCAGTAAGATACATCGTAATTTTAATACTTCATTTTATTCTTAATCTCAGTCGATGTTATAATATGGCTTTATGTGATTTTGAGAAAGCGATAATGTTTTTATTTTTGAATAAAATATATATTTGAAGATATCATAAAAATTTGACAAAAATATATCGATATTAGTATCAAATTAACTATTTGAAATTCCTCATTTTTTTGTGTAATT
>NC_037530.1:11874966-11898078 GCF_001531365.2 Cynara cardunculus var. scolymus
TTAATCCTGTATTTGATTGTGTTTATCTGTAGTTAGTTACACGAATTCAGATATGGGAAAGGTTTAAGAGTTTTTAAGAATTTTTAAGAATTTTAGCCAAATGCTTTATAAGATAGTATAGATATATATATCCAATCATAACTCAAAATTCTTGATAAAAGTACACATTAATTAAATTTTTATGTTTATTTAAAAAACTATTAAGTTATGCAAGTGTAATAACCCAAAAAAGGAGGATATTGATAGTCGTTAAATTTCAAGGATTTGTAGTATAAATACAATCAAAGTAAAGAGTTTAGAACCTAAAATTGAATGTAATTCAATGACATGAAACCGAATGGTCATGAAACCTCCGGTGCAGATCAAGAGAGATGTAAGGATTAGACCCAAAGAAGGAGATGTGCAGATCAAGACATTGTTCTATAGAGCAAAGTTATGTTCGTCAAGATTGTAATATTAGATGGTGATATAATTTGTAAGATTAGAGATTTTATTTCTACTGCAATGTAAGTGTTTGATCTTGGGATGTTGCAAATGGTATCAGAGCAAAGTTTAAGGGAACTAGGTTATTGTAAACCTAGACTTAAACTGAGAATGAAAGATTTTTGTTCTTGACAAGATATGTGACTAAAGATTGATATATAGTGATGAGAATGTAGTTGAAGTTAATTTTGGAGTTTTTGAAGCAAGTTGTAAACTAGATCAAAGTAGAGAAATCGTTAGATGGGTTGATGCTAGTCGGTATAATGACATTCAGTGGCGGATGCAAAAGAATATATTGTAGGGGGCATGATATAAGATAAAATAATAATTAACTTCAATTTCATACAAAAATRATAAAAAGTTACCTCTTACAACTGTGCCCTACGACTTTTCATCTTTTGGAATTGAGTAATTACATCATCATTTGAAACTGTGAGAAGTGCTTCATTTTCTATAGTACATATCATTGCATCGTTAAATTATCACCAATTTTGTTGCGCAAATCTGACTTCACAATCTTCATAGCAGAAAAACATCTTTCGACTGTTGCGGTAGCAACTGGCAAAAYCAAAGCTAACTTCAATAACCGATATACTAGAGGATAAGTTGTATGTTTTTTTGTTTCCACTAGCAATCTAGCGAGCTCGTCAATACCACTCAAATCGGCAAATCTTTCATCTTGACGCACAATCAAATAGTACATGTTAAGCTGTTTCTCAAGAGCGATCCTTTCCATATGACTAAAATCTTGAGGATACAACTTACTCAACTTCAATAAATCTGATATATTAAACTGCGAAAAAGAATCACATGGACTCAAAGCTGCTATATTTTTAAGCAATTAAGCGCTTACCTCACTAAATCGATCCCCAAACTCTTGAATTTGCATGTCCACAAACAACAGTGTTGAAAATATCAAACTTGTAATAATGACGACTGGTGATGTTGGTCATTTGTCTTCCGTTTTTTTGAATAACTGTCTTCCATATCCAAAGCTTTAATACCATTTGCTTCACAAAAATAATACATTTTCTTCAAAAGTGGATCAAAACTAGTTTATCTAAATTGTTGCAATAGTTGTTTGGTTCCTCTTATCAATGAAACCACTTCCAATATATCTTGATCCTTTTTTTGAAGAGCCCGTGACAACAAGTCTGTGACCTTTAAAATATGAAACATCAGATGAAAATAAATCACGAGATCAAATGTCTTCAAATATGCTAAAATACCAGTTGCTTGAGTGCGACTAAAACCATTATCCTCGTCCTCTTCAACATACTGGAGCACTTCAACAACATTCGAAAACAAAGCAATCAAGCTAAAAATGGTTTTGCAATGAGAACCCCACCGTGTATCTTCGGCTCATGTAAGAGAAAGCTCCTGATATTTCCCGTTCCAGTTTCAACTTCAAACTTACCAATTGCTTCTTCCACTATATCTTTGTAACTTTGTCGAAACATGTCTTTACGCTTGCAAGAAGCATTCACCACATCGATCACCATTCCTAACATATTAAAAAAGTTCTCAACTCTGTTATGTTTATTTGCAACCGCCACAACAACTAATTGAAGTTGGTGAGCAAAACAATGGATATAATATGCCGAGTTATTTTCATTCAAGATCAAGGCCTTTAATCCATTGAACTCACCACACATATTGCTTGCTCCATCATAACCTTTCCCTCTTACCTGTTTTAAACTCAATCCATGTTCAGCAAATAAAGTATCAATGGAAGATTTAAGAATTGAAGATGATGTCCCCGTCACATGAACAATACCAAAAAATCTCTCCTTAACAATACCACGCGCATCAACATATTGTAAAACCACCGCCATTTGTTCCTTCTTAGAAACGTCACTAGACTCATCAACTAGCAATGAGAACACATCATCACCAACTTCTTTACGAATGGGTTTGAGTATTTGATTTGCAAAACAAGCAGCAATATCTTTTTGAATACTTGGAGACACCGTTTGATTATTCTTTAGAGCATTTTTAATATAATTTTACCTACATCCTCATTGCAATCACCAATTAAGGCTAATGTTTCTAAGAACATGCCTTTAGAAATAGACATTTCAGATTCAACATGACCACGAAAGGGCAATGCATTCTTCAACAAGAATCTACAGGCCTTAATTGAAGCATTTAATCGTATTCGGTGCTCGTTCTTCTCCTTCTCAGTTTGCTTATGAAAGGCAACGGCAATAGATCGATCTTGGCTCATTAGATCCTCACTTTTCTTAAGTGCTCTATTGTGAAAACTATTAATGTCGCCGACATGAAGACCGAGTCTTTCCATTTTATTCCAACTATTAAAGCCATTTGTTACAAAAGCATCACTTCCACATTGTCCTACGTAATGATCTCTAAACAAATAACAAAACAAACAAAAAGATTTATCCGTTTTTACACTATACTCTAACCAATTAGCGTATTGATCAAACCAGGCCGGACAAAAACGTTTTCCTTTACTCCCAACGATTTTTTTGGGAAATGCATGACCCCGTGGTTGACAAGGTCCTCTAATCAAGTATTTTCTTCTTATTTCATCCCTTTGATTAAGATGATATTTTGAAATCTTTTCCTATCGGCTGGATCCCAAGGAATATCGTTCAAATCAATTTCGTAGGGCATTGAAGGAGCAGAGCTCGATTCAGGTGTTGATGCTTTCCTTTTAAAAAATCTTTTCATTTTTTCTAGCAGTAGCAACAACAAGATAAAATCAATGGTTTATCATGTTAATTTCAAGTATAAATAATAAATTGGCTTTTGAGCATGATGGATTCTTAGTTAGAATTGAGGTCACAAACTACCTTTTCCATTTGCCTAACCTAACATTTCCATTCATTTGCCTACAAAATTGTAAAATTAACCTAACCTTTCCATTTGTCTACAAAATTGCAAAATTAACCTAACATAAATAAGCATAAAGCATTCACCAAATCACCAATTATGAAGTAAACAAAAAAAATTAAAATCATTAAAAACTAAAGATTGGAATTCTAAATTTTAGGTTTTTACCCAATTTGGAGTAGACAAGCAGACAAGCAGCAGAGCAGGCGAGCGAGTGGATGTGTGCACTCTGCACTGTGCAACACCGAAACCGAACAGAAGCAGCAGCCAACAGCAGGAAGAAAGTTAGAAACGATGGTCTGAACTTTGAACTTGGAATGGAAGCGATCGATCATCGATGTGCAACAACAGTAGGAAAATCAAAGGAATCGATGTGCCGTGTGCCTCTGTGTGGAGTGTGGATTGTGGAAGAAGGAAAATCACAAAGGAATCATGGGCTGGGTGGGAGTGAGGGGCTTTCATGTTTAGGTTATTGGGGGACCAATCAGATAACCATACAACTGTAAATAGAAAAAAAAAAGCTTTGTGGACTTAATTTTGTTGGGGGCCCAGGACCCCATCCCCAACAACATGAATCCGCCCATGATGACATTGATAGATATGTGACTATAATTGATGAAAAATGCATGGTATGATGATATAGAAATAAAAAGTTAGAGATAAAGGGGGGTTTTGAGGGATAAAGTTTGGTGATAAACTCCTACTAATTTGCTTGAGTGAGAAGAAAATATGTTAAGCTTCAAAAATAAAAGGAATTAAAAGTACTGATGATATAATGAGTTATTTCAACCCATATCTAAGCGAGATGGGGAATATTTCTCATATCAATTAGTGGGAAGATTGAATACTCAAATATGATATTAGCAACGAGGTCATTTCGTGTAATCAATGATGGCAATAGATTCATGGTAAGAAAAAGTGATCTTGATTGAATGCATGACTAATTGAAGTATTTTTCAATCGAGTTGGAATGTCGAGATCATATGTAAATTCTATCAGAAGATCTAAGGGTTCTCACATGATTAGTTTCTTAAAGTAAAAGACACCAAATAAGTGTGCGAGATGGTCTTAGAATGTAGAAGACTATGATCGATTAATCCAATAGGACATTGTGCTTCTATTATCCTCTATAGGCTTCTCAAGAGTGGTTGGAATATGATATTAACTCATTTGATTTTATGAAAGTAACTATTGATAGTAAGCATGTGTTGCTTTGAGCAAGATATAAAGCAAGAAGGTGGTAAAAAAGAAAAAAAAAATGTTAATAATTGTAATCATGTATCTGGTTTAGTAAGTAAGAAATATTTTGTGGTTAAATAATAAAGTTTATCAAAGCGCATGACTTCTAAGCCAAAAAGGGGGGGGGAACATTGGAATTTTTCCCATAGTTATAACTAGAAAGACATCATGCTAGTATAGTGCAAACATGTATGAGTTGTTTTGCATTAAGTGAAAGATAAGTAAGTTGCGATACAAGTTAAAGATGATGAAATAAGTAAAGATGTGCACTTAGAACCATCAACATCTGAATGAGGCAAAATATCCTAAATATCAACGAGCATGTAAATAGTCATCATCAAGAACCTTGTTTAAGAATGACTTGTAGATGATAAGTATATGAATTGGGTCATGAGAACCAAATGGTGGCATGTGTGTTATGAAAGGGAAGTTAACTGGTCAGTTGATAGAATGAGTAGCGAAGCTGACTAATGGTTCATATTTTTCGTCAAAAGAGAGTTGTGACTAGACTCTAGGATGAATGGAATGCGTGATATGAATATTTATTTTTGGAGATAACGAGTTAAGTTAAACTCCATCATCACAAAAGGATGGATTTGAAAATGAATTTGGTGAAATACTAAAATAACTCAAGTGTTGGTAGTCGACTAGTGACATAGTCAAAGTCAATAATGAACGTTGTTATGTTTAAGCATATCACACAGATGCAATATCATAAAGGAATCATAAGATCCCTAAAGATGGCAATGATAATGTGCAGATTAATGCATCTCAATGTAAGAAATAAGCTCTATCAGTAAGAAATATCTATTGTGATGAAAGAACGTATAGGCACTGGAATCGGTAAGAGAAGATTATGTTGAATCAAAATCCTTCAAAGAATGAATAACATGTTTCAGATGCCACAAAAGGATGAAGGAATGAATATTAAAGGTAAAAGTAAAAGTAAAGATAGCTGAATTAATAAAAGGTTAGAGAAAACAATATGGAAATATAAGAAGTTACCAGGTGAACATCATCATCTTGATATCTATGATTGCTAACATTAGCATGAGCAAGATGAATAATTTTTATGTAATCAGGAAGACTGAATGTACATCAATTATCGTGAAGTATGTAATGCAACCATATAATATCATAAACTTGATCGGGCCGGAAAGTAAATGAAGTATGCCAGAGATTGGAAGGAAGACCGAGAAGTATGCCAAGAGTGTCACTGCCAGATTAGACAGCGAATTTTTTTGTATATAATGATGTTACAATATTGGAACTATGAGGTATATCAGTGAAAAAGGGAAATGATATAGTATTTATGTCATGGTAATTGAAAATGTATGATTTTAAATTAGTAGCAGTGGTAGTGGCGCTTGAAATATGGATGCATTATCTACATAATGGATTTTATAGCCTATACTCGATAGTTGAAGACATCTCAAGGACAAGAGATCAGTGCATGTATGTATAAGTGCATGAATATGAAAAAGTATGATGCATAGTTTAATTGTGAAAGAATTTATCACAAATTTGATGATTGTTTGCATGCATGTTGCCATATTTTGTAGATAAAAATAACATGGTGATATCTATGTGGGGTAATCGTTAGTAACAGTTGGAATAACCACTTAGAGTTGAATATGTTCACTTATGATTAATGATTATCAAAAGAGTATTGAAGCAGAGCAACTCGAAGAGTTATGTGTTAGAGGCTAGCCGGTTTTCTGAACTAACATCGAAAAGAAAATAGTTGGATAGATAGATCAAAGACAATCCATCATTGATCATAAATATATTGCTCAAGATTATGATAGATGGATCAAAGATAGTCTATCATTCAGGTCCATTTTTCGACGATCTCCGTCTCCAAGAACTCCCTTTGTGCTTTTTTTCAGCGTTTTTTGGTCTCGAATTTGTGGAGTTGCCCAAGTTCGGATGGTATGATTCTAGAGAGATTATTGTTCCCCAAATATAGCCCTTGCAACTTTAAAGACCATCCAAATTCTGAAGGTATCCCCACCTAATAACAGATTGCTGGATAATCTAAGGTGATGAGATTGGTTAACTTAGCCAGAGATTTCAGTATTCTCTTAGAAAACAAGTTACCATAGAGCAAAATATCAACAACTTCCTAATTCATCTGGTATAGAACCAGTTAATAGATTGTAGGAAAGATCATACAACCCTTGGTGTTTAACAACACTCTGAAAGAATTTGTCCTGTGATTTCTAGAGTTTAGGTTTACCTCATCAGTAGTCTTTTATAGTCATGGTTTACATAAATTTGTTAAGATTTTTTTTGGTATGTTAGCAGTTGTTAATTGTGGCTGATTTCTAGGTATTTCCTTTATGTTTGGTAAGGCTATTAAAAGCCAAGTTTCCTGAATAAGAAGTAAAGCCTTTTGGTTCAATTGTTGTGAGTTTCTCTGATATTTAACAAGCTCAAATCTGAAATACTAACTTTACTGAAATATCTTGAATTGTTAGGAAAAGAAATTGAACCATAGACCATATTTGAATGCACCAAGCATTGTAATTCAGGATGACCCGTGACTTCGACTGGAATTGACCCATTGAACATGTTATCACCAAGGTCCATTGTACAACATCCCTAGTTGATTCCTAGATTGCAATCAACTCTGGGAACAATTTCTTGTTCTCCTCATTAACAAAAAGGATCGAATTATCCTCCTCTACCATTCAATGCTCTACCAATCTGATGAACATACTCCATTGTGGATGCTCTATCAAAATCTATGTTAGAAATTGATCTAAAAGCTTCCATATATGGTTTCACCCCACACAAGAAGCATACATATATATATATATATGTGTGTGTGTGTGTGTGTGTATGTGTGTATGTATATATATATATGTGTGTGTGTGTGTATGTGTATGTATGTGTGTGTGTGTGTGGAGGGGTGGGCAAGTCCAAACGAGAACACTAACTATTTAAGAAAACAAAAAAAAGAGATTGTTAATGTACAAAATCATATATGATTCACATGGAAAATCATACATAATTTACACAGACACAGACACACACACACACACACACACACATATATATATATATATACAAAATCATATATGTTCAAAAACATCCGCTTCCATTTTTTGATATTAATGCAAAATCACATGCGATTTTGTACATTAATAAACTTTTTCTTGTTTTCTTAAATAATTAGAGTTCTGGTTTAAACCTTCATCTCTCTCTTTCTCTGTACACACAAACATAACCACCTTTAACTATTTACCCCAATCAACCCACCTGCAACTATCCCCCCCTACACGGCTACACCACAACCCAAACCTCCCTCGTCTTCCTCCACCATTACAGTGAGGATATAAAATTGAAATCAAAATCGAAATTGAAGTTAAACCCCACGACTAGTGAATACAGTGAAGAACAAAATTGAAGACCTTGATTGTTTAGGTTCAGATCCGTTCTAGGGGAAGGGTTTCTGTTGGGTTCATACTTGGTACCACGTGTTGGATGTTTCTCTTTTCTCTGATCCATTACAAGGGGGACGGTGTTTTCATTGTAGTTGTGAGGTTCGGTGGAGGTGTTGGAGAAGTGGAAAGGCTTTGGTTGATTGTAGGTGTTAGACGTTGGAGATCGATAAGGAGGTATCGTTAAAGGCTTGTCAATGGAAGGTGGTCGCCATAGATAGGTTTCTTGACAGGGGGAGGGGATCACGCATATGGAAGGTTAGAGAAAAGAGGGTAATATTTTTTAAAAATATGATAAAAAAAGAGTAAAATATCAAATTACCCCAACTTAAAGGGAATTACACTTAACGGAGTTAGAGGAGGAGACCCAATCAATAACAAAATCGAAACCACAATGACCATATCTGTAATCATTTCATACCCAATCCATAATTTGCATGTAACTACATAAACAAAATCTGTAATTTACTCTACAATATACCTTATAACATAAATAAGATGTTTGAGTAGTTAAAAAGTTTAAAAAATGGTAATGATTATTCTTCTAGTACTGGAATTTTTTTAAATGTATTATCTAAAAACCAAGTTTCATATTGTTCTTCTATTTCTATAATTTTGTATGATCTTTTAATTGAAATAGAACTTATTTTTCTCTCATTAATTTGAGCAAATTTAGCTGCTATAACAAACAAAATCTTCTTTTAACGGAAAAAATACAAAATCCAAATGACTAAAAATTGGGTTTGTAGGACATTTGACTTGATAAGGACATGAATTATTCAGTTTGATTGGTTTAAAATATAAAATGTTAGTAAGTTATGTTTTTTTTGTCATTGTGGTTTGTTAAAAGTTACAGATTTCATCCATGTGGCTTCAAAATTGTTGTTTTCATCCCTATGGTTTTCAATTCATTCTTATTTTCATTCATGAGGCTAGGGGTGAGCACAGGTCGGTTCGGGCCATAAAAGGGCGAACCCGATCAGATGTTGGGTAAGAAAAACATGACCTGTATTATGCATATCGAGTTCGGGTTCGGGGCAGTTGAGGTTCAGGGCAGTTCGGGTCGGGTGCCGAGTAAGAGAATGAAAGCAACTGAAGACTGTTAACTTAACTCTGTAGCCATTCTTTTTAATGCTTATTTATGCTCGCAACAATATTATACTTTGTGTATTCACAACAATTCTATTTCATACTAGTGTTCGCTCTTTATAAACTATCTACTACTCTTTCCACTGAGGTCAAATAGGTTATTTCCAACTTAAAAATTGATAAGAATTTGAGAACATTCCAAGTCAAATATGATGATTACATCCATCAAACTGTATAACATACACACATCAAAGTATATCGAAGGGAGTGGAATACTTTACATGAATTTTGCATTTAGAAATTATCAGGTTTGATCTCTATTTCAGGGATTGGAAGTAAGAACACCACTGTTTAATCTACTCTTCTTCTTTGTTTGCTGGAAACTAAGAAATTGACATTATACAGATAGAAAAACATACAAACAGATTAAAGTTACCAATTAGAAGAGAGCTGTCGGTAGGCCTCGTTCACTTGTTCAATTGAGCCGTAATTCTTGATCCTTAGAACTGAAAATCAAGCCAAAATCAAGAAATTAAGTAGTAGAATTACAAAAGCTAGTACTTAAGTGGGTTAATATTGGTGGGAAGAGTAAGGAGTGACTTACTGTCGAAATGAGAAGGAGGGAAAGAACGAGGGATGGCTACAACTAGAGATGTTGAGACGGAGAGTAGTCCATCGCCCGATCGATTGAATCCCTAAGAAAGAACATATGTTTGTTTTCTTCGGGTTTCAGTTGGGTTCGAAGGATGGATCATGAGATCCTACCCGATCCGTCTAACACGATATAAAATTCGGATTTTGGACCTCAGATTAGTTTGGTGCATATAGATCGGTTCGGGTCGGGGTTTTCGAATAGTTCAGGTAGGGTCGGGTTTTGCACAGCCCTACCTGAGGCTGAGCACTACTTTTAAGTATGTGAGAATAAAATAGAAATGAACTGCAAACCACATAGATGTAAAAAGTAATAAATTTTAAATTATATAGACAAAAAAAGGTAACGAACTATAAATCATAGGGGATAAAAAACATAATTTCAAAATCACAGGGACAAAAAAAGAAACTGTTAACAAACCACAAGGACTAAAAACGTAATTTACTCATATAGTAAAATTGATATACGGACTTATAAAGTGGGTTGATCAATTTATTGGGCTCGATAGAATTATAGGACTATAGGGGAAGCAAACCATAGAACAATATGGTTTTGATCGTGGATTTCTAGAGTTAACGGTTGTCTATCAAACATTTATCGATAAAAGTAACCATCCTACTTATCTTATCGGGTGTATCTTTTTGTAATCAATACAAAATTGTTGGTAAATATTTACGAGTAAGCATCTTTTTTCAAACTTATTGGATAATATTCGTGTTCCTTACTATGTCTCTTATAAGGTAAGATTATTAGTCATGTCATGATTACTAAGTAAGATGACATCCAATAAACGTCTATTTGGTAAAAGTTCGATAAACAACCCTTTAATAAAAATATCAAGCATAAGAGAAATTGATTCAAATAGTTATTCCACCAATTCAAATTAGTCTTTTAGCCAATTCTCTTTCGGGTTTACTCAAATATCACTATGCCCACAATATTACGAATCTAGTTAAAAGACAAAAAAAAAATTCAAATTCCACCAGATTAGTAAGTGGCACGGTCGCGATTACGGATCTGACCATCATAGTTGTGAACCTGAATTGAATCTAATAATTTTTTTTTCCTATCTTTTAGTCAGGTCTGTAATACTACGGACGTAAATATTACAGACATAAAAATGGCTAGAAGACCGACTTAAATATATAAAATATTATTTAAATCAATTTCGATGACCATAAGGATATAATAATGCTATCCAAAGAAGGGGAAAAAAGCCATTTTATGGTGGGATAACACGTTGTCTGTCGCCTTGCCGTGTTTTCACTCTTTTTTGACCAAAAAGCATGACAAGTGACTTTTCATTAAGAGAGAGAGAGAGAGAATGATTTTTGGCATATGAAAAGCATTACAAGTGGCTTTTTATCTTTGTATCGTAGTGTGGTCACCATGATTTATGCTACAAGATATATTAAATTAAGTCCTCGTTTATCAATTACTTACATGATAAATTTTTTGTCAGTAAAATTTAATATTATTATTTATTTATCAGGTAAGTTTTTAGTCTATCAAAGCGGTATCGTAGACAACAATTTACCCGATAAACATTTATCATGGTAAGAGTCGTCGCCTTCACTTACCGAGTAAGACTCTTAGTCCTTATCTCACTCTTATCAGGTAAGATTCTTGGTCATTACCATATTCGTCCTGTAAGACAACGTGACTTGGTACGCACTTATCTGGATAAGCGTTCGGTAAACGGCCACTAAGTTAAAATAAAACGTAACAAATTATAAAATAAAATGTAAAATAATAAAAAAATTATTTTTATAAAATGGGACATTGATTTATAAGAATTAAAATCAACATTAAGTAGGTTGATGTTTATGTATAAGATATTAAATTAATAAGATCAAGTAATATATTTGATCTTAGCCATGGTTCATTGGTAATTTTTAATTATTATAATCAATTTATACTTAGTTGCACCTCATAACTTTAGATTTATCTTTTTTATATATATATATATATATGTAAATGTCTTTCATATATTTTTTAACAAATAAATATTCTTTAAAAAATAAAAATATTAACGATATTTTTCTTATTTTTTAAAATAGTTAACATTCTCATTTAAACTTATCTGTATAATATATGACTTTTATTTCTTACGAGTTTCTAATCAAACAAGTCGTTTGCTTGTTCCGTTTTTTATTGCAAAGTTTTCCCATAAATTTTTGGTGTTTATCGTGTTAAGTTTGATGAAGTTGTAACATTCAAAGAATGTTGCAATGCGAAACGTTTAAATAAACTCTTGTAGGGTAGGGACGTAGGGTGATAGGTTGTTTGACATTTTCGAATGCGATTAAGAATGATGTTAACATATCAATTGATTTTATTCAAGTTATGTTTATCAACTTATAAGCTAAATTACTTTTTTTTAAACTTATTAAAAAAGTCATAATAGAATGGTCGTGAGCTAATTTTTTGAAGGGAAAAATCTAAAAGAAACTCAATGGACTTTAGTGTTTGGAATGATTAAATACTTGAACAATTTTTTGGAACAAATAAATCTTTGTACATTCCAAAACATGTTAAATAACTCATTGGATTTTCTAAAACCTGTTAGATACATATTTATTACCTATACAACTGGTTAATGTAGTAAAATAATAAAAAAAAGTCTGAATAAAACCCCAATTAACATTCATATTTTGAACGATTAAGTAACTAAACATTTTTTGAATTAAAAAGTATTTGGATATATAAAATTAAACAAATATAACAAAAAAGTATTTACATTTACAAAGAAATAACCACATTTAAAAAATATTTTTGATAAATTTTATTTTAATTAAAATAAAAATATATTCTATCACTGATTTTTCAAACTAAAAGATTTTAAAAAATTATTGATTAAAATTATTTTAATTAAAAATAAAATATATCATGTATGTGATTTTTTAAATTAACAACGAAATTTAAAAAGATTACTGTTGAAATTTATTTTAATTAAAAATCAAATATATTTTTATTTTTTATTAAAATAAATTTAATCAAAAATCATTTTTAAACCTTTTATTATTATTTTTAATTTGAATATCATATATGGAATATATTTTATTTTTAATTAAAAATAAATATAATAAGTAATCATTTTTAAATATTTTTTTAATTTAAAAAATTACTGACATAATATTTTTTATTTTTAATTAAAATAAATTTCATCAATAATCTTTTTTAAATGTAAGTATTTTTTTGGTATATTTGTTTTATTTTATATAATGTAAGTACCTTTTTTGTTCAAAAATATTTAGGGACTTTATCGTTTTTTATAATATGAATGTTTATCGACTTTTTTCATGTTTTCCATTATTTTACTACGTTAATTAGTTTTATAGGTCATAAGAATGTATATAACAAGTTTTAGAAAATCCAAGCAATTGTTTAACAAGTTTTAGAATGTTCAAAGACTTATTTGTTTTAAAAAATTGTCCAAAAACTTAATCATTCTATATACTAAAGTCCATTATGTATTTTTAGACTTCTCCCCTTTTTGAAACACTATTTGCCCTTTGGATTTTTTTAAAGAACATGAAAAATTTATTTTCTTTCTTTTCCCTTCCTTTTGTTTCCATCTCTTTCTTTTCTTTTCTCTTCTCCCCAAATTGGAGAACACATCGTAAGTGGGAGAATCTGTAACAACCCGTCCCACATAGATAAAAAAACAGATTAATAAATTTCATTATAAGCTCAAAATTATAAGCTACCAACAACTTCTACCATCATTTTAAGTGGATTTAAACTTGAGGTTTTACAAATTTTTAAGCATAATTTGTTCTTGTATATTATTTTAATTGATATTTAATTAAATAAAATACAAGTTATGTTGTATTTGTTTGAACAACTCCAACCGGCTTTTAGTAATTAAAATTACAAAGGATATAGCTTTTGGTATATTGTACTTTGTTGTCGTAGGAAGAACACATCTTTTGACAGATTTTATATAACAAATAACAACTTTCATATATTTTATAAAGGGAATAAAAACAACTTTCGTATGCATATATTTAATTATGCTTGTGACATAACTTGCGTATGTTTTGGAGTAACTAACGGAAAATATATTTGTTTTATATTATTGGGTCATTTAATTTATTACTTCGTGTTATAATTGTAAGGTTTTATTTGGTTCAGAAATGTTCAAGGACTTAACGACTCAAAATTACAAATTCTGTGGACTTTCAATGATTTTAGCATATTAACTGGTTTTATAAGTAAAAAATAATAATATTAAATCCAAAGATTTATTTGTTTAAAAAAACTGTAAAGAGTTTTAATCACTTAAAATATAAAAGTTTAGATAAACTGATCTATTTAATTAAACTAGAAGGTACTCGCGCAATGCAGCGAAATACATCTCAATTTTAATGTTCTATTTTATTTTTTGTCTCTGTCGATGTTACAATACGATTTTATGTGTTTTTAAGAAAACAATAATGATTTTATTTTTGAATAAAATATAAATTTGAAGTATTCATAAAAATTTGAAAAAAAAATATATCAATGTTAATATGAAATCAACTATTTAAAAGTTCTCATTTTTATATAATTTCTTTAATTTATTATAATTTAATTTAAGTTTAATAATGAAATAATTTATTTTTGGTTTAATAATATAACATTTTATAAAGATAAAATTAAGTATTCTTTTAGAACTTAATGATTATCCTAATTATATTTTAGGTTTTTTATATTTAAAATGAGATGCTTATTTTGTATTTGATTATGTTTATCTGCAGTTAGTTACACGAATTCAGATATAAAGATTTAATAAGTTGTACTTACGCATAATCTACTTGTAATCTTGAGTTTTAAGTAACATGTATTAATAATCAGTATTTTACGCATACAAAATGATTTTTAAGAGTTTTTGTCAAATTCTTTATAATATAGTATAGATTTAACGATTTGTTAATTAAAAAATATTAAAATAGTTAATTGATTTATTTTTTAATCAGAAAATAATGGCACAAAATGCAAAGTCGGATCTTGATTTGAATTGAAGCAGAAGGGATGTGGCCATTGACGACAAGTCATAAAGCAGTGTACCAAAAAACAATATAATATTCTTCCAACGACTTCATTTTTGTAGTTATTACAATTTATTTATCTTAAAATAAAATAAACGTCTCCTTCCTCTAACAATATAAATTAATCAGGGCTTAATTACTTTATTTTTAAATTTATGCGTTTGTTAATTAGGGGTTGAATTAAATGAGAACTATAAAAATGTTACAGTCTTTGTGAGAGAACCTGTTTAAAAATAAAATTTTACATGGTTTTTTTTTTCATCAAATGCTAAAATTTAAGATATTATTTCACATATATTTACTGTATAATGTAATTTTTTCACATCCATATAAATTGTTTTATGTGTATTTTTTGTTTCACAAAGTGAATCAAAAAAAGAATTTCACATGCAAGTTTTTCATAAGGTGAACACAAACATATGTGAACCGATATGTTAAGTCATAGTTTTTGATTAAAAAAACAATGTAAAAAAGTAATTTTACATCGGTTCTCATATGTTTGTAACCTTTTTGTGGTTCTTATTTAATTATCATTCTTGTTAATTAATAATTATTATAAATATATAAGGCATTTTTTTAGAACTCACAACATTGTGAGAACTCTAAGAATTAATGCATCATGTGTTATTTTATATGATTTAAGATATTGATTAACATATATTTATTTACAACAATGACGAATGCATAGTAAAGGCACAGGGGGCACATGCGCCTAACAGGCAAGTCCCCAAAAATTATTAATAGGTCCCCAACAATTAAAAGGTAAGTCACCAAATCTAAATTCATGTCATCTCATCTATAACTCTTACTTCAATGAGTCATTGCTTTAAGGACCAATTAAACGCCTTTGAGTTAGAAGTCTCAATCTGTTGAAAATCATTTTATTTTTCTTATTTTGTTTGCTATTATGCTGATGATTTGATTAATCAATATTTTGATTTTTTCCAACTTTCTTTTTGCATTTTATTGTTTTATAGATTTATAATTATTGTTATTTGTTAATTATTAATTTTCTCTTTCTTAATTGCTATTTGATTTAGGATTCTTTAGTTTGTTATTTAATTTGGGTTTGTTATTTTGATTTAAGGTTTGCTACTAGTTTGTCTTTTATTTTTGATTTCTTGCCTTTTGATATCTGATTTCTTTTTAACTGAATCTAAGTTATTGACCTCTTGCCCTCTAATTTCTTGCTAATAACTATTAATGTGTAGTGTGTTCATTTGTTTTTAGTTTAACCGAAAAGTAAAATATGTAAATGGCAATATGATGTCTCGGTTTATCCGAAATAGTAAAAAATTAATTGAAAACCAACCCGAATAGTTATATTTATTCGATAACTGAACCGTTTAATCTGAAAACCGAATAACCCAAAATTGTATTGGTTAGAATGAGTTATTTGGTTTCAGACTTTTTTTACACTCTTAAATGTTCCCCCAATAATAAAAGTTTTTGGATCCGCCACTAATTTACAATATGTTTGTTTCACATTTATTTGATTCACAAATTTAGAAATTTTTTGATGTATTTATGAGACAAAAATACACGTAAAAGTTACCATATTGTGATTTGAATACATATGAAACACACACATTGTAAAATAAATATATGTTAATAACTACATTAAAAACTAGTTTTAAATAAAAAAAGATAATGTGAAATTATCCCTTTAAAATAATTTTTTTATGATTATCAAAATATTTAAGGTTTTCAATTGATTAAGTATGTATAATAAATTAATAAAATTGAATATAAATTGTTATAGTTTGAATATAATTTTACAGCTGCACAAAAATGTTAAATTTTTTTTCACAGATATATAAATTTAGGTTTTGTTGAATAAATGTATCATCATCAAATGGATATGACAATATAGATAAAGAGATAGATTAGAGTAGAAATATCTTGTAGTTATTTATTTGTAACTCGTTTTTATTTCAAAGGTTCATGATTAATGAAAATCATATATTTTTTCTTTTCCTTATTTATTGTTGTTTTGCTTTTTTTTTCTTCTTCCTATAACACATTATCCACATGTACGTTCTACAATATGCTACTATCATCAACTCTATTGACCCTTAAAAACCAATTGCATGAAAAGGTAAAAGCAAATATTGTAAGTTTTTTTAGACATATCGGTCCTAGTTTTGATAGGGAATACCTTCTATTAAAACTCCCAAGAATTGTGAGATGTCTTGAAAGGGAGAATATTTTATAAACATTTAGGAGGTGTTTGGTTCACAGAATGGAATTTGATGAAATTGGAATCCATCAAAGAAATTTGACTTTGAAGGAATTGTAATGGAACATGACCACACATTTGGTTGATAAGAATTGTAATGAAATCTCTCAATAGAATTGGAACAAACGTTTTTGTATGGAATATCCCACCATCGCCTCGCGCACACCCTACCAACCACCATGCCATTACTGTCATCGTCATAGCTATCACCCCACCCTCACCACTCTTGCCCACCCTGCTCCGTAGGTGGAGGTTGTTGGGGGCAGGCAGGGTGGGGCGAGACAGTGGAGGAGGGACCAGAGTGGTAGTTGTAACGACTATAATGCTATGATGCTGGTTAATGATGGGTTGGAGTAGGGTAGGGGCGGGGCGGAGCGGTGGTTAGGTAGGGGTAGGTGGTGGGGTGGTAGCTGTGACAATGATAGTGGTGGGATGGTGGTCGGGTGGCTGGGGCCTGGGAGTGGGTGAGTATGACAACATTGTCATGGTGTTTAGTGGTAGGTTGGGGTAAGGTAGGGTATGAGTGACGGTTGTGAAAGCGACAATAGTGGTAGGGATCGGGGTTAGGTTAGGGGCGGGGTGGACAACGGGGCGGGGAAGTGATGATGGGTGGCATCTATGACGATGACAGTGGTGGGATGGTGGTCGGGTGGGTATGGCAACAATAATGGCATGGAGGTTAGCAGTGGGTGTGACTGGCAGTTGTGACAACGACAATAATGGTGTGGTGGTGGGGGTTAGGTTTGGGGCGTGACGATAACGGTAGTAGCATGATTGTAGTAGGGATGTGTAGTGAGTGAGCGGGGGTGGGTGGGTATGATGACAACAATAGTGACATGGTGGTTAGTGGTGGGGTAGGGTGGGTGGGGGTGGCGACGACAGTAGGTTGGGGGGGTTAGAGGGACCTCATGAACAATAATAACATGGTCGTGGTGGGTAGTGATGTAATTCAATTCATTCTATTATGCCAAGGAATGATGAATTCATTAACTTGCGGAATTCATTGGAATTTGAAGAATTCCATCCATTTCAAGAAATGAACCAAACAAAAGAATTGAAACTTGGTCAAAGAATTTTGTTATTCCAATTCCATCAAATTCCTTCGAATTCCGTGAAACAAACGCCCCTTTACTTCCCTAATCGTCCAACGGAATGGAATTCACTTACTGAATTACAAAAAGGTAATGATTTCAACAAAGAAATGTTGTGTCTTAAACGTGTATTAATCTCTATGGCAAGAAACTCACATAAGATAACATGATTCATATATCATTTCCATCTTTCATGTATCAACAATCATATTAATAAACAATATAAGCTGGAATATAATCTTTAGACAAACTTATCAACCTAAAGCAATTGGCTAAAAGACATAACAAAGTTCTTTCCATAACAACTTTAGACATGCTGGGACAAAGAAATTTTCTATGGTCAATAATGCAAGCGTTAGAGGTGGAAAGAATTCCAAAAGGCATTGTGTTAAAGACAACTTCAGACTCGTTACATATATGCAACACGTGGACGAGGCCGTAGAAATGGTTAGAATCAGAGATGCAACTACTGTCCCATATAATAATGGATAATCAAAGAAGAAACCCTTAACTATCGCTCTTATAAAAAAAACAATTTAAAAATGACTTATATCTTAAGATTGGTTGATTTTAGGTTTGTTTGAAATTTATTTTAAGTATTTTATGATATCTTAAAAGAAATATAATATTTGATTAATAATTTTTCAATTAATATAAAAATATCTTGTAGCAACAAAAGAAAAATACATATTATATCAAAAATTATTTTTTGGTAAAAATATATTATATCTATATTATATAATAAAGTATTTAATAAAAACTTGTAAAAACCACTTTTTATGCGTAAAATACTGTTTATTAATGCATATTACTTAAAGCTTAAGATTGCAAATAGATTGTGAGTAAGTACAACTTATTAAAGCTCCATATCTGAATTCGTATAACTAACTGTAGATAAACATAATCAAATACAAGATAAACATCTCATTTTAAATATAAAAAATCTAAAATATAATTAAGATAATCATTAAGTTCTAACATAATACTTATTTATTTTCTTTATAAAATATTATATTATTAAACCAAAAATAAATTATTTCATTATTAAACTTAAATTAGATTAAAATTGAAAAACTGAATTAAAGATTTTACACAAAAAACAAAAACTTCTAAATAGTTAATTTGATACTAATGTTGATATATTTATTTTTGAAATTTTATGATATCTTCAAATTTATTTTTTATTCAAAAATAAAAATATTATTCTTTTCTCCAAACCAATAAAAACTGTATTATAACGTCTATAGAGACAGAACTAAACATTAAAATCTAAATATATCTCGCTGTATTGCATAAGTACCCTTCTAGATTATTTAAAATAGGCATAATATTTAATTAAAGTCGTGATTTAGTAATTCCCCTTTTGTGCTTAAGGAGTATAATTATTTTATTGAAACATTGTCCAAACGTTACGGCTATGTTATAAAAAAAACCCCAAAAGTAATTATTTTATGACAGTCACCGTTTAAGATAATTATTTTAATGATTAACCCATTAATAAATTTGTTTGATGATGACGATTAATAACTGCTTTCATATAGAAAATAGCAGAAATAACACTATAAATCGAAATCATATATCTACAACATTCTTTTTTTAGGTAACTGTATTTGTTGGGAACAGTTTACACAAATCTTGATTAATCTGTAGATTTATAAAGTTAACAACTAGACAAATCTTAACAGCTTGTGTGATGCACTAGTCAAGACTTAGAGGTGTAATGATAATCTCATATGTCCTACGTTCAAATCTAATTACTGTTAAAATACTTAGTCATAAAGGTTCATCTGAAATGATTTCAAATTGTTCACTTAGGGGGTGTTTGAGATTGTATATTTGAAACAACTTATGCTTTTCTACAAAAATGCTTATTAACTTATTATAAGTTAGAATAGTTTAACTTCTTCAAAAAAAAAAAAATTATTACCGGTTTGACATCGTTATAAGTTGTTTATCAAAACACTCAAAAGTGTTTATTATCGGTGTCACACTGGAATAAATCAGTAAATTATTTTTATAAACAATTCCAAACACCCCTTATTGTGCAAATGTAAAGTAACCCACAATCAAGCTAAACAAATCTTAAATGTAATTCTTTTCAAATTTAATATCTTAATTATTATCAAGTTGCAATAAAATACATTATTCCCACAAAAAGTTTTGGGAAAAGATTGTATATATTTATGTTATACACCACATATTTTGGATTGCTTCACTAAAAATACTAGAGGTCCTTTTTGTCATTTACCTTTCCTTTAGGATATACATTAAAAACATAAATGATTGGAGGAGACAAAATTAGGGTCCAAATGACTATTAAACCTACAATTATTCAAGGGCTGGCATTCATCAACTCTTTTTCATTTTATGTATGATTCTTGTAGATGTTATGTGTTGAATTTAAAGTTTAAAATAACATATTGAAATAGTAATTTATATATCAACTTAAAATTATCTGGTTTATGAAGAACATACAAATCTCTCTCTCTCTATATATATATATAAGGAAGAATTCAAATGAGAACACTTTTATCTTACGAGAACGCTAGAACAACATTTTATTATAGACAATCACATATGTAACATCCCAAAATTTCCAATACTACAATATAACAGAACTAGTATCCAAGATCAAACACTTACATTGCAGCGGAAATAAAATTTCTAATCTYACAATTTAYATCACTATCTAAACTTACAATCTTGACGAACATACTTTGCTCGATATAACAATGCCTTGATCTGCACATGTCATTCTTTGATGCTAATCCTTATTTCTCTCTTTATCCAACTTTTCTTTCCAGTCTAATAGCCGCCTGGGTGAAAAAGTTTTTAAAGAGTTTTGGGTGAGCCTTAGGCCCAGTGAATCCACGGTTTTCATGCATGAACAACAACTTTTAAAATAAACAATTTTCACGAAGCTTCATAAATTTAGCATGCCTTGATGAGAATAACACTTTTCACAATATAAATATATTATAGTGCGTGTCTACATCACAAAGCAACAACGTCATGGAAGATGTCTACCTCACATAGCATTACCTGGCGAACTCACACAGCATGTCCGCACTTACGGCTTAGACAAGCTCACAAAACATGCTTGTCTTTACAAAATCATACTGTAGTACATCCCTATTGACACACAAATACACAAAACACATATTATAAAATTATCCCACTTTTCACGCATATATAACGTATCAAAAATCTCGAGAAGCTTCAAACAACTTGTGGATAATAAGAAATAAGGCATGCAATCATTTTAAAAATAAATCACGTGTAACTCACCATACAGGTCATAACTCCAAACCGTTCCTCGAAGTTTCTCATGTTCTCCCAAAAAAACGCATCAAACTTGTTACGCTTCACCAAATCATCCTCATCTTTCACCTCTCTTATACGAGTTTCCTTCCCCGAGAATTTGTCATCTCTATGCTTGAAGACCTCCCCATATATATACTTAGTCATCGGCGGTTTCACGGAATATGAAACGATAAGCCATAATTAATGGTCGTAGGTTTCATGACCATTGAGTTTCCTGTCATTAAATTACAATTAATTTTTTTTTTGGTAATTACAAACTTTCCCCCTTAACAAAATTTCGTCCTCGAAATTTGCCCTATGCATATAAATGAGGACATATCAATCTCGTCCCCTTATCAAGTTCCCAAGTAGCCTCTGAACCATTATGACGTCTTCATTGAACATTCACGAAAGAAATCTCTTTGCTTCTTAGTTTTTTTTTTATCATCTTTTCTTAACATCCTTAATAGTTACGACTTTCTTTTTGCCTACTAAACACTTTCTTAAATTAGATATATTGTGCCATAAATTTCACCATACCAACTATTTTATTGTCTGATGTTCTAAACATCCGTTCATCTTTTTGGAAATAACTTATTGATTTTCCAATAATCTTCTATCCATCGCTAACTTGAGCATTATTTTMTAATGAACGATGGACTACCTTCGATCCATCCATCCGTCTCTTTTATTTTCGATGTTAGTTCGACAAACCGGCTGACATTTATCACATAACTCTTCGAGTTGCTCTACTCGAGTACTCCTTTGATAGTCATTAATTATAAGTGAACGCATTCAAGTCTAAYCRGTTATTCCAAATGTCACTAAAGGTTACCCCACATAGATACCACCCTGTTATTATTATCTACAAAATATGGCAACATGCAAGCATTCATCATATTCTTCGTAAATTCTTTCATAATTCAATTATGCATCTAACATCACACATTTTCATATTCATGCATTTRTACATACATGTGCTTTTCTCTTGCCCTTGAGATGTCTTTTGCTATTGAGTATAGGCTATACAATCCATTCTCTAGATAATGTCTCCATATTTCGAACTCCACTATCACTGCTACTAATTTCAAATCATACATTTTCAATTACCATGACATAAATACTATATCATTTCATTTTTTCACCGACATACCTCATAGTTCCAACATTGTAACATCATTATATACAAAAAAAAAAAAAAAATCCTCTGTCTAATCTGGCAGTAACACTCTTGGCATAGTTCTTCCTTCCAATCTCTGGCATACTTCATTTGCTTTCCAGCCCGATCAAGTTTACGATATTATATGGTTACATTACATGCTTCATGATAATTGATGTACATTCAGTCTTCCTGACTACATAAACATCATTCATCTTACTCCAATTTTATCACTTTCAGATCATGCTAACATTAGCAATTATAGATACCAAGATGATGATGTTCACCAAGTAACTTATTATATTTCCATATTTTTTTCTCTAACCTTTTATCAATTCAACTATCTTTACTTTCAGTTTTACCTTTAATTATATTTTAGATTTTTTATATTTAAAATGAAATGTTTATCTTGTATTTGACTATGTTTATCCGCAGTTAGTTACACGAATTCAAACATGAAGCTTTAATAAGTTGTAATTATGCACAATTTATTTGTACTCTTGAATTTTAAGTAATATGCAT
>NC_037530.1:11899598-11914360 GCF_001531365.2 Cynara cardunculus var. scolymus
TCTAAAGTTGCACGGTGACAATTTTGTAATTATTGAGAAGTCTCATGGTAATTTTGTAATTATAAATATTCAGATTGTAGATCTATTCAAAGGGTTAAGAATTGTTTTGACGGGTCTCACAAAAAACCCTTGGTCTCACATGATACCAAGTTTATAGGAGGTTTACTTTGCAAACCACGTTATTTGTACAAACCGTACAAACTTCATTCAACCAATCATAATTTTTCATTTTGTTTATTTTTTTGTAATTATGAGAAGTTGATTAATTATTTTTATTGTGGAGGGTGTTAATCATGAATATTATCATCTTCATTATTTTAATTTTAGAAAAATACATGAAACAATTGCATTAAAATTTCATTAAGTATTATATGAAACAATTTCATAACCATATATGAAACAACTTTATCAAAAAAAGTATTATAGGAAATAATTTCACAAGATTAAACAATTTCATAAAATTAAACAATGAAATCAACGGATGAGTGTAATTTGCACGGTTTGTACAAATTGAGTGGTTTGCATTTAATCGTTCATATATAAAAAAAAATTATATATATATATATATATATATAAACAATCCCAATCCGCCCCTCTCGCGGTGGAAGAACAGATACTAACTATTTATACCGGAACAAACGGTTATCTCGCCTTTTTATTTATTATTTATCGTAAATGAGTGAAGCATTACACATAGTATGCCCGTCYCCCATCAGCGTATTTTTTTGTTTTACGCGCCCGTAACTCTTCCTCAGCCAAGATGGGGCAGAATAGCAGAGCAAATACAGCACCAATAAATCCATGAGAGATTATTTGTAAAATAGCCGTGACCTTCTCTTGAATTCTCAAAAAAAAAAAAAAAAATATATATATATATATATATATATATATATATATAAAATGATATACACAATTTATTTATTATACAGTGGACTAATCAACCAAAAATCGAATGCCACGATTTCAAAATATAAAACAAGAACCGACATTGGTTTGGCTTAATTGAATCTACTATCATACACCTATCGTAACATTAAACTTAGAAAATATACAGAAAACAAAAAAGACACTAAAGTGAGGGCATAATTGACATTAACTGCAAACTCCATCTTTTCTTCTTCCTTTTTTACCCACTCACTTCTCTGCCTTCTCAATTGCTTAAACTTCTGGTACATCTTCCTTCTCTCATCGTCATCCACCACCTTCCTCTTCACATTATTTTTTTCCAAAAGTACCCCTTGTGTAATTACCAAAAAATCCCTCCCATGTAGCCGGTTATAGTCCAAATCCTGCATTTGTAATGACACCTCCTTCACGTGCAACCCCACCCCTCCTTTACCAACCCCTAATACCACCTCTATTCTACATTGTACCACCTCGTTGGGTACGGTTCCTGGTAAAACGGTGACGTATCGGAGAAGGGTCTCGTTACTCATCCAGTCCTGCCTTGCACTCACCGCTTTGATGCTGGATAGGTTACCTGCCCGTTTCAGGGTCGGGTCGATTAGGATCCAGTTTAATGTTACGGATTCTTTCAGGTGTGATAATGTTTCTTGGTCGGCTCCTGCCAGCTCGTCGACTTTCAAGTCGATGGATTGGAAGTTTTCAGGTACGGGATCGTTGTCTAATTCGATCCGAAACGCCGGCGATAGGAAATCATTTGTGGTGTCGGTGATTTCGATTCTGGAGAAAATAACGTCGTTTTGGTAGCGTATGTCGATGGCTGAGATGAGTTCAGATGGAAGGTCGAGATCACAATCTGGTTGGGTTTTAGAACAGGTGCGAGGGCGGTTATGGTGGTTGACGTCGGTGACTAGAACCGGAAACGAGTCGTCAAAAAAAGACCGGTAACCGGAGGGGAAGGAGGAGATGACGTGATGGAGACGTGGGTGGTTTATCGAGGGAAAAGTGGTTTTGGAGACGTGGGCCCAGAGATGGTCGTCGGAACAGAGAGCTTGCAGATAGGATGATGCGGTGGCGGCGGTGGAGAGAGATGGGCCGTCGAGTCGTGGTAAGATGTGGGTCTGGATGATATGAGGGTGAATATCTGCGAGAGTAGTGATCGCCATGGCAACAGATACAGATGTGCTGCTTTTGGAGTCGATGGGGAACTGCTGGGAACATGCGCTCGTACTTATAAGGGAGCAAATAGCCGGGGAGTGGGCCCTGGGGTCCTTTTATTACTCGAGTGAATTACAATAGTGGTCCCTCTAGTTTGTCTAAATTTTCAATTTTGTTTAAATGTTCAATAACCTTTCAATTTTATAACATTCAAGATTTACGACCTCCAGGGGAATATCCTTTGCCGAACACCGTAGGGAAGATTTTTCATAGAACCCCACAGATCTAGGATCCCGTTGAGAATGTTTGACATACTTACACATATGAGATCTCGCACTAAAAAAATGATGTTCAAATGATATTCTTACAAAAGTTGTTTTATGTGTCAACGTTATTTATGGATGATTATGAAAACTGTAGTTCATTATTATTCATGTACCAAAATGATATGTTTTATGAAAGATGGTTTCATCATGAAAGCATAATTGCTCACTAGGTTTAAAGCTTATGTATCTCGTATATGTATCTCAGGTAATATCAGAGTAAAGCATGAAGGAATCAAGATAAAGAGTTATAGTTCTTAAAATAGCTATTGACCTCTTGTTAGAACGCTTCCACATATGTAAAGGTTATGATGTTATGGAAGCCAAACCGACACCAAAAATTCCCGAGTACAAGGTTTCTTAATACATCTTAATAGTTTGTAGCAAATAATAAACATCCATGGTTGAGATGTAATTCACAGTTACATTGATCAGATGTAATTCTAAATTTACCTTATATGAGGGTCCTCACCACCCTTTTATATCTGCCCATGTTAAGGTATTTCTTAATGGCTTCCTATATTTCAGTTGTGTTCCCTTTCTTACAGTTCAAGTCTAGGTACCAACTAGTCATCTAAATCTCTTAAACTATGACTCCGATACCAATTGTAACAAACCAAAAATCCAAAATAACGATGTTCATTAACAAAAATCAAACCAGCACCTAACCGAGTACAAGGTTTCTTAATACATCTCAATAGTTGCAGCGGATAATAAACATCCATAGCTGAGAGTAGAGATGGCCAAAAACCGGTCCCGGGCCTGGCCGGTCCCAATCAGTCCTAACCTTTCTCATAACCGGCCATAACCAGTCCCGGCGTAACCGGTCTCGGTCAAAAATGATAGGACCGGTCAAGACACTTCATAACCGGTTATGGGCCGCCGGTCCCGGTCCTGGTCCCAACCCCAACCGGTACTTGCATTAAAAAATAATTTTTTTTGATTTTTTTAATGATATATATTTTTAATACATTATAAAATTTACAAT
This sequence comes from Cynara cardunculus var. scolymus, assembly GCF_001531365.2. Lineage (NCBI taxonomy): Eukaryota > Viridiplantae > Streptophyta > Magnoliopsida > Asterales > Asteraceae > Cynara > Cynara cardunculus. The sequence continues at coordinate 11,902,971 of NC_037530.1, forward strand.
TGGGTCACTCAAATACATTTTAAAAATGCGTTTTAATATAATTATAATTACGTTTTCTTATAAAAATAAATTATAAAATTATTTAAAAATACATTTATTTATAAAATTATTTGAATTTTCGGGCCGGGCCGGGCTGGTCCATAGTCGGTCCCATAACCGGTCCCGGTCCCACGAAACTATCAAAAACCTCAACCGGTCCTGGTTTTCGGTCCCATAATCGGTCCTTACCGATCCCGGTCCTAGGCCGGTCCTTTGTCGGTCCCGGTCCCGGTCCTCCGGCGGTCCCGGGCCGGGCCGATTTGGCCATCTCTAGCTGAGAGTTATTTTTATGAGGGAATAAGGGTGACATATCAATGAGAGGTGTACCATGGGATAAGGGTACAATATCAAGGAAAGGTGTTCCATGAGATAATGGTGACATACCAATGATAGATGTACCTTTAGATAAGGGTGAGAATTGTGAAATATGAGTTTTGATCATACATTTTGTTATTACATCCATGAGATGCAATGATATTGAGTTATCACTTCTGTGTGATATAAGGACTTGAAATTATTGCTCTTATTGATATGATAACAATGTTGTTATGAAGAGGAGAAAAATTGTTTATAATTAGAGAGGCTTTGATTGCCTGTGTTTTGAATTAACAATGTTTTTGGGTTGATCTGAATATTATTCTTCAAGTTGTTCAATTAAGTAAAGATTGATGAGAAATCAAAGGGGCTCTGGTTGGTCTTCAAGACTAACCAGAAGGCCTCTAGTTGTAAGAGACAATTTTAAGTTCAAATATTTTTATACTTTGACTGAGAGGCTCTGTATCTGCTATACAGAGGCTTCGTATCATGGAATTTAATGTTAAGTCCAAGCTATGTATCCAAGTTCTGTATCAAAAAACCTTTTGGACTTGAATCATATTCAACTTTGTTTCTTTATTGTCATTTAGAACCCAGAACATAGTTCAACCAGAAAGGGGATCTGGAGGACCTCTGGTTGGCTTGGCCTGTGGCGAATTATTTCTAATTATTTGATGAAGTCTTTGAGAAAATATACTAACCTTTTGGTAGAGGACCAGAGAGGCTCTGGTTGACCTTCTTAGTTAATTAGAGGGCCTCTGTTATCTTAGTTTAGTAACCACACGAGCTCTGGTTAATCATATTACGTGTTTATATCATTTTCAAGTTGATCAAGACTTCATGATTAAATCTATAGTGACTTTGTATTGTTTGACTTTTGCTCTGGATTAAGAGCCAGAGGAGCTCTTGTTCTTAAGAGCCAGAGGAGCTCTGGGTGATTTCGCATAGAGAGATGCGATGACCTAAGTGGTCATGCGTTATGTGAGGCGAATAAATTTATAAATCTTTATGGGAATATGGTATTTGAGTTTGGATTTCGTAAAAAAGGTATTAGATATTTGTAAAATTACAAATATGATTTTATAACAGGTTTTGGTGATTTTCACCCTGTAATTGCATAAAAAATGATTTCTCACTAGACCTCAAGGTCTAACCCTCATTTTGTGTTTAAAATGTGCATTGTAGGTCAGTTATTATCAAGGGATAAAGGAAAGGGAAAAATGTGAATTTTCCTTTCATGCTTGCATAGGTTATGATGAAGAGCTTATTATCTATTGAAGTTTTGGAATACTTGTTATATATGCAAGTTATGTACAAAAATGTTGTGGAAAAATTTGGTTGTAAATTCTGTAAAATAGATTCTTGTACTATTCGGACCAAATGTGTACTATTTGTATTTCCTGTTATATAAAATACATGGTTATATGCAAATATGAATCTTGAGGTGTTACAAAATCCCCTAAAACATTACTTCAACTCTGGATTTAAACGAGAAACGAAACGGACAAAGTCATGCCACAATAGTGGCTTAAGCTTCGTGCGCCGCGACTTAGGTCACACACTAAGTCGCGCATGTCACTGTGTACATTGTTTCGTCCCAACAATCCAGGTCTAATTCCAAATCACAACTTCTCCCATCAACTCAAGATTTCCAGCTCAATTTAACACATAGGAACCGTAGAAAACTCTCAAAACCATATATAACTTAAATCCATCCAACAAACACCATTGGTTATCCAGTTTCCAAATTAAACCATGAATTCACTACCCTTAGAACCTCACATTCAACATCAATCCAATAAAACATTAAATACCATGATTCTCAAGGAAAAAATCATGTTTAAAACTGGATTTCTATAATAGATTACTAAACCATAATGATCTACCATTGAAAACATGATACACCACAAAGGAATACTCATTGATGCCCTTAAATCTTATATTTCAACATCAAAACCCCATTAATGGAGGATCTAGACTTAGGGAAATAAGGTTCTTACCTGAAGGGGATGGTTGCTCCACTTGCTCCTTCCTCTAATCGGCAATTGCCTCTAATGAGACCTCCTCTCCTCCAAGCTCCAAAACACACACATACACAAAGGTGAAGAATTGTTCTAAACCTATTTACCTTTTATTTACAACTTTGATCACTAGAGAATAGAAAGATTTACACACCTAACTCTAAAACTTTATAAGATTAACATAAATAAAGTGAGGGGTTGTTTGACAGTTGCTGAATAATTTAATGCAGAATAGTTAAGAGGTAAGAATAGTTAAGAGGGTCAGAATGGTTAAGAGGGTCAGAATGGTTAAGTGCCGAATGAAACAAGGTTGTTTGGTAATTGTTCTCTGAATGACAACAAATTACCATTTTAACCCTTAACAAATTTAAGAATTTTCCCCAACCAACTCGTTGTTTCCCAAATTGGCTACTCAATAGTTACCATTGACTGCTTCTTCATGATAATGGAACTGCACATGAACATAAAATCAAATCTGGGTGTGATTTTCTTATCACTAGGATCATCGGCATAGTCACTGTTCTTACCTCTCTCTATTTCGATGATGACCACCACCGATGACTTTTCTCTAATCGATTCTCTGTTCCAGTGACCAACAAGAGCGATTTTGGTAGGGTGGTTTTACCCACTATGAACCCTCGATTTTTTTTGGGTTCTATGATTTGATTTTGATTTCAATACAGAAGAGACTTTTTGTGGGTTTGATTTGCTGTGAGTGTAATCGTTTCCTTCAACAGATCGATTGGAAGGAGGAAGGTGGAAGGAGGCGTGGGAGGCGTGGGAGGAGGTGAGATCGATTGGAAGGAGGAAAGAGGGTGGGAGGCATGGGAGGAGCAGCAGCTGCCAGTTGAAGTTTGAGGAGAGGGCAAAAATGAAAGAAGACCCCTCTGAATCATTTAGGGGAGCCCTAAACGCTAAATCGTTAAGAGCCTTTTGTAACCATTAAGAGGTTCTATTTTTTTTGCCAAACAACCCTTACCTCTTACCGATTAAGAGGTTGGCTCTTAATGTCACCATTAAGAGCCAAACAAACAGCCCCTGAGGGTTATTACAAAAAGATAATAGAGAATCTCTAAACTTGGAATAAGAGAGAGAAAATATAGCATACATGTTGGAGATGCTCTAGTTTTTCGAAGATAGAGTATTTAAATTCAAAATAGTTAAAAAAAATTACATTCAACTCCAACAATTACTCTATTTAACAATATTGGATATATTATATTATTAAAATATTTAATAATTTATCTTTTATTGGTGGAAAAGAAAATTATATTATTATTTATCTCTCCTATACAGAGTTTTAAAGATTTCTTCAGTTTAAATATTTACATCTTTCTCTCTCTCTTTTTCTTTATTTTAGCATAACCGTTACAACACCCAAATTCCTAAAATCTCAAAAATCTTCAAAATCTCTATTTTTAAGATATATTGAAGATGGTCTAAGAGTTTGAATGACTAAAAATGTTTGGTTGATAATGAAGTGTTCTCATTTAATTATATGTTAAATCGTATATCTATAAATTATTATAAAGCATTTGATAGAAACTCTTAAAAACCATTTTTTATGCATGAACTACTGTTTATTGATACAAATTACTTAAAGTTTAAGATTATAAATAAATTGTACGTAAGTACAACTTATTAAAGTTTCATGTTTGAATTCATATAACTAACTGCAGATAAACATAATCAAATGCAAAATAAACATTTCATTTTAAATATAAAAAATCTAAAATATAATTAGGATAATAATTGAGTTCTAACAGAATACTTAATTCTTATCATTATAAAAAATTATATTATTAAATAAATAATAAATTACTTTGTTATTAAATCTAAATTAAATTATAATAACAAAGTTAAATTAAATAAATTACACAAAAAACAAGAGCTTTTAAATAGCTAATTTGATATTAATATTGTTATATTTATTTTCAAAATTTTATGATATCTTTAAATTTATATTTTACTAAAAAGTAAAAACATTATCCCTTACTCAAAACCATATAAACTATATTATAATATCGACATAGACAGAATAAAATGAAATATTAAAATCGAGATACATCTCGTTGTATTTCGCGAGGTCACTTCCAGTTTTATCAACATTTAAAGTAAAACATTTGAAATTTTTCATCTATAATAATAAATAATTACAATATAAATGTCAAACAATACAATGATTATAAAAACAAACCCAAATCATTTAATATATTTTAAAATTTACCATAAAAACCCTCAAAACTTGTAAAAGTTTATGCTTTTAAGACGACTTTGGCATGATAAGAAACTCTACCTCGCAAGTTGGAACTTTTCTTTGTTTAATCTTTATTCACATATGAAGACGAGTTTAAACCTTGATTCATTGGGTTGACGAATTATTCAATGGTAATATTGTAACCTTTCCTTCACCGACTTATAATTTATTTAATAATAATGTTTATATATAAGAAAAAAAAACTTACATATATATATTTCTATTTTAAAAATATATGGTCAAGTTAGATTACCTTATTCTCTTAACATTTTCAACAATATTATAATTTTCTTATATTAAATTATCAAAAATCAAAATCACTAAAAAATCAAAATTACTACTTTAAAAAAAATGTCGTTAACGTACAAAATCATACATGATTCTCAGATACACACATACATACATATTTATTGTTGGAAAAAAATTAAAATGTTATTTTCTTTCTTTTATAAGACGTTTTTAAATGTCTTAACAATTTTTTATGATTTTTTTGAATAAAATATCAAGTTAAATTTTTTATAACATGATTTGAAAAAAAAAATTATAAAACAATTGTCTTGTGCAAAGAGTTGTCCATAGCACATTTATTAAAAAAAGTTATATTAAAAGAATGTTTTGAAAAAATATGTTATTATAACACAAGGTTTTATATAAAAGAATTAGGTGGTGCTAATTAATTTATTTGGTTAATGGTACTTTGTTTTTACTTTTTCAATTTGATTCTACCACTTGCATGTTTTAATTAATACAATATTTTAAAATCAAGTTTATAGAATGATTTAAATATTGAACTGTTATAATAGACTGTTTTATATGATCATATAATTATGTGTTTTATTTAAAATATAAGCTACTTTGTTGAAAGTGATTAACCCGTTACGACTGTCTCTAAATTGTAACTGATGGTCCCTTTTCTAACACGTGGTCTTTGATCAGGGAAATATAACTAGTCATGTTGATTCAAACTCTCTTAATGATTTAATGATGACCCTTCATACTTAGGGGCTTTTTACCAAATCTTACCGGGTAAGTGTTGTCCGGGTAAGAGTGCTGACCCGGGTAAGTGCTATCCCAGTAAGTGCTGTCCCGGGTAAGAATGTTTACCAAATGTTTTTGGTAAGTGCTTACCAAAAATATAATGACCATTATAACCCTATTTGTAATTATATATTGAATAATATATGATTATTTTTGTTATTAATAGTTTAATGGAAGAAAAAAAACAAAATGTATATTTTAAATAAATGTTTACCAATAAAAATAATACCATTTTACTTCGTTTCATATGTTAACTGTCAAAAGACAACAAAATATAATTTTCATACTTCAAATTAAATAGAAAAATATATTAATAGTCGTTCATACTTAAATACAAACGGGATATCAAACGATAATACCAAAAGAAATTGTTTGTTTTTCATCCTAGACAATAAAAATTAATTTGAAGCATTTGAAAACAGTTGAGTCGCAATCTGATCCCGCAGATTAGCCATATATCCATTGTCTTGAGAAGCCTCCCATTGTACTTCAACGACTTCTTCTTCAATGCCTCCTCCATGTTGCTCTTCCGCAGTAAACACGACGTTCTCAATTTGAACAACAAAAACATCACGTTAAACAATCAACACTAAAGAGTGACATAATATCAAAATGAACATATTAAAGTTCCAAAACTCGTCCATACAAAATACCAAAAAATGATAAAAGTTCCATACTCGTCCATACAAAACATCAAAAAGTGACGAAATTTCATACTTGTTCATACAACGTTGGTCTAAATACCGCATCAATATTAAACACCTGCTTATTTTAAGTTAAGTTGGCGTGCCGTAAAGTTAACCCATGACTCACACCTCTCGTCCTTCAAACATAAGCCAAATTCTCCTATAATCTATGTTTTGGCTAAAAAGAAAAAGTGTGATGTCATACAACGGGCTATCTTCCCAACCAAGTTTCTCCAATTTCGACATACAAGCATCCATATCCCCGTCCTCCGATGGTTTGTCAAAAATGGATTTCACATGTGTCACCACATGAGCCAACTCATCTTCCCTTACCAATGGTTGATTAGCTTTTCGTTTTCTGGTTTGAGAACAAGAGGAACATTCTTGTGTTGAGCTAGATGGTCCTTGAGTTGAATTATTTGGTCCTTGAGTTGAATTAGGTGGTCCTTGTGCTGAAATAGGAGGCGCTTGATCTGAAATAGGAGGTGCTTGTGTGGTATCCAAGCCTTGATCATCAACAACTAAAGGCGGGTTAGAAACATTAGCAGCACGCGAAGGGTTATGAGAATTAGACCAAGGTCCCCATGTCCCCATACCCGTGGCCGCCACTCCATCAAAAATTTGCATACAAAGATTAGGATAAAGTAGTGGTGCATTCCTCAACTTGTCAGCATATTTACTCAACTGTATTTAAAAAAAGTAAAAACATATAACTAAAAGAAAAATATAAGGAAATTAAATTAGAAACCAGAAAAAGAATTGACCTTTGCCTCTGCCTTCCACTCCTCTTCAGATAGATTGAATGTGTTGCTTGTTGGGTTATAGACATTGCCCGTTTTATTCCTAAGTCTAGACCATACAGCGTATTTCCCTCGTAAATAGTCATAGTGATTCTTCATTTGTCTTTGATTGACAATGAAGTTGTGAGTTCTTTTTAATGTTTCCGCTATATTGTTCCAAGAGTGCATCTTAAGGCTACCGCCTTGCATTCCATTCATGGACATCTCTTGTAAACAACATTCCAAAAAGGTTTTTACTACATTCTCTTTCCAACTAACCCTCGATTTTTTGGGTTCCGTTGATTCATCATACGATTCCATACCTATGTCAAAAAGACCCAAACATTTCAAGGTCTTCATTATCCATCTTGTTTTCAATAACAAAGCGTACAAAAGCAAAAACACATACAAAAAACCAAGAAATATTGACGATAACATGTGAAATTCAATAGTACATCTATTTATAATATATTATAAATTGTAAAATAATATTTAAATTAAAGAGGAAGAGTAATGAAATCCAAGAAATTGTGTTGAAGTAACAGAAGATCTTCACATTGGAAACTTCTTCAGATTTGTCTCATTTTCAAATATGGATTTCATGCTTTTCTTTTTCTGACAATTTTGTCCCTACCATGCTTCATGCTTCTTATATCAATCCATTTTAAGAATAATGAAGACAAAGACATAATGCATAAACCACCAAGCATTACATTAGATTGACCTACAAAAATAACATCATTTTGCTAGAAGAAGTTGGATAAGATAGCTCTTATAAAATCCAGTCCACATAGCTTTTATAACATCATTTTGAGTTAGGCCCAACATGCTTCCACTAAGCGAGAATGGAAAGATATGAAGCGATAGAAGCAACATCTTTAGAAGAAAGATGACTCCCTTGGAGAACGACTAGCTAAGAAGAAACAAGAAACTAAACAGTGCAAGTATGTCTTTATTCTCTGTTTTCAAATTCAAGACATTGTTTACCATTTTTAGTTGACCAACAAATGTATGATATCCTCCTATCTTACCCATGTGCTCTTATGCCAACATGTAGGTTTTTATATGCTTTCTGCTTTTCTTGGATGGTTACTTGTGGGGCATCCATGCATGCTTGCATTCTAATCCACTACAACTTTCTGTAAAATATGAAAGCTCAAGAAACTTCCATTTTTTTTGGTATTGCCTTTATTTTTGCATGCAAAATTGATATGGGTTCTTCTGCATTAATTTTCTTCTAACCATTGTAAGATGATTAGTGAGTAAAAATAAAGTGGACTAGAGAGGTTTGGATTATCCTCTTATGATTCTTAATGCTAGGAAGCATTATCCTCTTATGATCTTAATGCTAGGAAGCATTATCCTGCTAAAGATCCCCACCCACTGTATTGTATATAATACATCCATCATCATCAGCATTACCAGCCACTAGCCAAGCATCTCTTTAAGTACAATTAGAAAACGAAAACACAGCCAATTATATTTAATCCTGCTCTTAATTAGAGTCAACCAAAGACCAAAAAGATATTTTAACTTTTTACCACTAGCAATGAAATGTATCATATGKGTTTTTACTGGAACAGAGTAAAAGYCGATCTTGGTGCACCAAGGTTCTTCGGTGTAGCGAGCATCCCCAAGGGAAGTTTTGTAAGCGGTCTTCCTATTGCATTCCTGCAAACAAGATGTTCAACAGTTGCTCTACAACTCACCCCTCTGAAAGAAGTCAAGAACTCTCTCTTTTCAGTTTCTAATCACATAGTTATTTTTTAGTAATATGGTAAGTTGTTGAATCTACCAGCAAATGAAATCGATTATACTTTCTGGCATAAATCCCAAGGGGTTCAACTATTCCTAACTTTTCACATCTAAAAACAATCATAAGCCCTCACTCTGTTCATGAACTACACCATCAAGTTCATGTACAGTTCCTCCTCTATAGACCCTTCTAGGTTATTCTTTGAATCAGTGACTGAAAATGTGTTCGCATGTATTTAGGAAATCAAGAAAACCAACACATGATTCTTGAATCAACATTGAACGAAAATAAGATAGAAGCAAATATCTACAACTATGAGTAAAAAATCAATCAATCAAGTAGGAGCAGAAGTACCTTATCGAGCAATGAGGGAGCGATAGGGAGACGGGAGAAAGTACCTTTTCGAGCAGCCAAGGGAGGATGAGCGATGAGGGATGAGGACCGACCGAGTGGTAGCAAGGAGAGTCGGGACCGGCGAGGGAGGAGGATGAGCAGAGAGGGAGCGACTTGGTGAAAATGGTGAAAAAGGGGCAAATATGGAAAGGGCAAATCTGACCAGGGTAAGCATGAAATCGATGCGGGCCGGGTTAGTAGTTCGGTCAGATATAGGTCAGATCTCAATCAGATATATGATTTGGTAAACACTCTGACTGCTGACCGAGTCAGATATGCTGACCGAGTCAGCCCAGTTAGTAATTAGTAAACAGCCCCTTAGTCTAAAATTCTTGTTCTATTTCTATTCAGCTTTAGCAATCATTTATGAGTCTTTTTAGTGATCACTGAACATGTAAAATGAACTTCTCAAAAACCGAGTATTTCTTAGAGACAAAACACACATCAAATGAACCTTCAGTGATGTTGAAGAAGTAGCTGAAGACAGATACATTAGAAGTTCATGCTCTAACGTGGATTCAGTGATAACAAGAATGTCTAAATCAAAGTCTGAAATCTAACCAAGACTTAGCGAACACTGAAGAACCTCTAGAGATAAATCAGTGTTAGCATTCAAATGAATCTTGCTCTACAAGATTAGTTTTTGTCTTATTCTAAATGCACAAATGACAACCCCATACCTCACATAGAAAAGTACACGTACGGAGTTACTTATTGTCTCCAAACGTGCTTACTAACTTTATGAAGTCAATTGTTCATAGGCGGCCAAAATCCTGCATATCTGAAGACAAAAGGACAAGTTCTCTACTAGAATCTTGCCCCGTGGCTTGTACCCTCTAACTTACATTAAATGCAATGGGTATAAATAGCTGAGAAAATCTCTCTTCTCAGCAATGACTTCTTCAAACTCTCTTATCTATGTTCTTATTTCTCTTTGTGCATTTCTATGTGTTTCTTATATTATTTAGATTAGGTCTTAACCTTATCTTATTTCGCAACAATCTGTAAATTCTGCATCGATCTTATTTTATCAATAAAGAAATTTAAAAGTACAAATTTATGTGTTTGTATTCAACCCCCCTTTCTACAAACTATTACCTATAAAACTCTTGTAGATCTGTTTGGGACCAACAAGTCATTTGTCTTGAACAACCATTGTCCAAGTACTATATTTGTGTATGGCCTAGTCCCTGTACACGAAAATGAATCAATTTCTAGGTACCCCATTTTTTAATGGGTTCTTCCGGGTTAGTAGAAACATAATGTCTAATGTATCTTTCCATCTTGTCATGAGCAAAATCTTTAGCACACTGAAAAGGTTCTCCATAGTTATAGTATTTTCTAGACGAAGGAGATTTAACAAAATCTACAGAACTTGTTTTGTTTGTTTTGAATGTTTACATTCTACTTAGAAGGATGAGGTTTAGAAAAAAAAATAGGTTTTGAAATGAGCATTCCCTTTTCATAGATTCTAGGAGGAATAGGGAGGGAATAGCGATTTTCATAACATTTTTCCCTTTTAATAATGAAGGTTTGTGAAACGCCCCAACCCACATATTGCATGTAACACATATTTCATATAAAAGAAATACATGATATCATTCCATTCAGGTCCCTTAGTACAAGAATCTAACATGACCAAATACAAGGTCCAAAAATTTAAAATACATTTCTTGTACTAATCAGTCAAAACTGTACATCATAACAGATCTTCAAGCAGAAATGCATATAGGAAAATATTAAATCTTCCCCTTTCCCTTACCATATGTACCTCCTGCAACACATAGTTAAAATCACAAAACGAAGGTTAAACTGAAAGGTCTAGTGAGATACCCTATTTATGTTATTGCAGGGTGAAAAATCACCAAAACCTTTAGGTAAAATATCATTTCATATATATAACAAATATATGAATACATAGAAACGTAATACCAGATCTTTTTCATTTATCAAGCAAAGCATTCCGCTTATTCAAATCTCAAAACTCTAAACCAATCAGGTTCCATATAATGCCACTTTTAAACATTTTCTTAACCAAACAAGGTTATATAAAACTTCAGGCCAAACCTGACATTTTCTCCTCAATAACATCCAAACTATGATTTC
>NC_037530.1:11915550-11917086 GCF_001531365.2 Cynara cardunculus var. scolymus
GCCATATGCATGCATACATACACCATGTATACATATATATATATATACACACACACTAATCTCAAGCATATATACTATGTATATATATATATATATATAAATATATATATATATATAAATATATATATATATATATATACTTTCACATATGTACATACACATAATTTTCACATACCAGCATGACTAAACGTATCAATTTATCATGCTATCATGTAATCTTTTAATCAGATAATCATATATTATTTACCTTGGGTGATAACCAGGATCCGGTTATCACATTATCCACCCCTCAAAAGAATTACGTCCCGGAATTCCTTTAATCAAAAAGCCATGGGTATTCTAATTGCATATTTGATTCCAATTCTCATGTTGCTTCCGGTCCTTTGTGAAACTTCCACTGAATTTTCACCAGACTTATTTCTTTGTTTCTCAACACCCTGATCTTTCTGTCGATTACAGCTTCCGGTGTTTCCACAAAATTCAGCTTACTGTCTAATTGGATTTCTGGTAATGGTATAGCTAAACTCGGATCAACCAAACATTTCCATAAATTCAACACATGAAAAGTGTTGTGAATTAGATTCAGTTCTTCTGGCAGCTCTAACTGATATGCTATTGACCCAATTCGCTTACATATTCTGAATGGCCCTACATACCTTGGACTGAGCTTTCCTTTCTTTCCAAATCTGATAACACCCTTCCATGGCGAGACTTTTAACATCACAAAATCACATATACTAAACTCAATTGGCTTTCGACGATTATCTGCATAACTTTTCTGGCGATCTTGTGTTGTTTTTATTCTTTCACGGATCTGTTCGATCTTTTCAGAAGTTTCTTGAACAATTTCAGGACCCGTCAACTGTTTATCACCCACTTCATTCCAACATAACGACGTTCGACATTTACGTTCATACAACACTTCATACGGTGCTGCTTGGATACTGGAATGGTAACTATTGTTATATGCAAACTCTATCAATGGCAAGTGATCTTTCCATGATCCCCCGAAGTCAATAATACAACTTCTTAACATATCTTCGAGAGTTTGAATAGTTCTTTCACTCTGCCCATCAGTCTGCGGATGATAAGCTGTACTTAATCGGATTTCAGATCCCAAAGCTTTCTGTAATCCTCCCTAGAATTTTGAAGTAAATCGACTATCTTTATAAGAGATAATAGACAAAGGAACACCGTGTCTGGTAACAATTTCTTTGATGTAAATCTACGCTAACTTTTCTAAAGAGTATTTCTCCCTTATTGGTAGAAAATGTGCAAATTTGGACAAACGATCAACAATTACTCAAATCGTGTCATACCCCTTTGGAGTTCGAGGTAACTTCATAACAAAATCCATGGTAATGTGATCCCATTTCCATACAGGTATCTCTAACGATTAAAGACTTCCATACGGCTTCTGATGTTCAATCTTAACCTGTRAACATGTCAGACACTGTTCCACATATTGAGCTATGTCTCTTTTCAATCCTGGCCACCAATAAAAGGGTTTCAAATCTCTATACATCTTATTGGTGC
>NC_037530.1:11917186-11926382 GCF_001531365.2 Cynara cardunculus var. scolymus
CTTCACTCACCACATCTTAAAGTATATATTTATACTTTATCTTAAAAATCTAAATGATCAACTCTCTTTTCTTCAGTGATCAAAAAGTTTTTTAAATGCCAGTTTCAGTGACTCTATTCACTGAAACTTGATGTCTTAAAACTATCACTGAATACTTTCTCGTTTTCAGTGTTAAATTATTTTAAATGAAGTCTCTCAGTACTTTTTAAAACTGAATGACTCTTCACATTCTTAAAAACAATTTTTGTTTTTAAAAGAAAATAATAAATGCACGTCTTTATGACGACATTCTCTGTTTTCCATAAGCGACGCTTTGAGATACGCAAAATGACCTGTCATTATGCTACCTCATTAAATCCCACCCAATCGTGGATGAGAACGTGGACCATTATTCATCATGACCACTTTTTGAACCGTCGTCTTTTCTCTCTCATATTGTTTCTCTCTCTACTCTTACCTATAAATATGAGATTTCTACTTCACTTTTCTCTTTACGCTTTCAAAAATCATTAGACGAACCTTTGCTAATATTTCTACTTCACTTTTCTCTTACTTGTATTATTTCCAATGATTAATAAAATGAGTATTCCATGTACTTCACTGAAAAAGATCCCTGAAAAAAGTAATAGGGACACAAGTCTATGAGTTCCGATGTTACTTTTTCCATTCACTAACAGTCTTTAACTCAGTGAATAAACTTTCAGTTTCAGTTTCCGTACTTGTAATTTTCTTAAATATAACTTAAGAAAACTTCTCAAGCTGAGACTATCCAAACTGAAAAAGATCCCAAAATAGTAAAAATGGACATGTACTTTATGTGTAACTTTTCCTTACTATTATTTGATAACATAATTTTCTTTCTGTTATCTTGTTATCATCAAATAGGGGGATATTGTTGATCCTCTCTCTCAGTGATTTGATGATAATCCCTTTTTCCTTTCACATTGTATTTGTGTTTCTGTATTTTCAGTTCCAGCGATCATCACTGAGTATGTTCATTGATCGCTGAAGAACTTGTATTGTAAATTCATCAGAGACAGCTTTACTTCAAGAAGACAACACTCACACCACAGATCCTTCAGCGAACGTCGAAGACTGAAACTGAAGATTAGAGACTGGCAAGTACGTGATCTGAAGCGGTATTCAGTGATTACAATCATGTCTACATATGTGTGAAGACTGCTCTAGCTTCAACGAATGATGATGAGACCTCCAGGTCATTCCAGCATTCAGCGATCAAAAGAAGCTTGTTTAGCACGATTGTTGTTGTCTTGTCCTTATGCACACAAAGGACAAACCCATACCCTTGCAAAAGTTAGTACGGTACGGAGCCGATTAGTTGACTCTTTGTCCACCAACTTTAGGTAAGGATGTCTACTCAAAAATAGTGCTTTTGTACTATTCACTATAGCAAAGGACAAGCCTTCCTCTTAAGGCTTGACACACACTCTATAACTTACCATATTGCATTAAATGATCATTTAATGCACTAGGTATAAATAGAAATGTTTCTTCTCTATGCAGAGAGGGCGCATCTCTCTCTAACCCTATTCTTACTTCAAGCATCTTCTAGCTTAAGTAAAGGATTCTCYTTTTAGCAATCTCTTTTCTTGTATTTGCTAAAACTCTGTGTGTAACCAAAGATTGTTTAGATAGGTTTTCATTACCTTATCTTTCCGCAAACAGTCATGTAAAATCTATATTGATCTTCTCTATCAATATATATTTTAAATTTGAAAATACAGTGTTTGTATTCATCCCCCCCCCTTCTACAAACTGTTTCTATTCTTGTAGACCCTTACGGGACCAACACTATGCCTAAGAGTTTATGGGGATATGCCCTAGAAATAGCTCCCTGAAGCACCAACCAAAAAGACCAATTGGGAAGATCCCAAAATTATCTTATATGAAAATATGGGGTTGTGATGCTTATGTTAAGCAAGAAGCTTCTAAGAATATTGAACTGAGGTCTGAAAAGGGCATATTAGACAATTGGATATTACTTCTACAAATCTAAAGAGCACAAAGTATTTGTTACTCAACATGGTAAGTTCCTAGAAAATGATATTCTAACAAGAACCACTATGGGGGATAGAGTAGAACTTGAAGAAATTCAAGAACCACAAAATAAGACTATGGTTGACACTGATCGCCAACAAGATGTTGAACCTTAATAGGTTGTTGAGGAAAATGAAAAGATGCAAACAATCCGAAGATTGGGTCAAAATTGTCAAGAGCCTATGATATATGGTTATCTTATTGGCAATGATGATACAATTCTGATGAACACGTAACCTACCATGAAACCGGAGCAGGTTTGGAATATGATAAATGGCATGATGCCATGAAAGCTGAAACAAAATTCATGTCAGACAGCAAAGTTTGGAACTTGGTAGATGCACCTGTCGGCTACAAAGTTATTGGGTGTAAGTGGTATTCAAGAAGAAAAATGACATGGATGGGATTGTGCATATCTATAAAGCTAGGTTGGTAGAAAAAGTTTTCACTCAGACACAAGGAGTAGATTACGATGACACCTTTTCCCTAGTAGCCATGACTAAATCCATCAGGTTCTTCTAGTCGTAGTCACTGATCATGATTACGAGATATGGAAGATAGATGTTAAAACCACGTTCCTTAACCGAACTATAGGCAAGGACATATACATATTATAACCAAAATGTTTTAAGCATCCGAAGTATCCTGAAAAGGTACACAAATCACTGAGGTCCATTTATGGACTAAAGCATGCATCTCGTAGTTGAAATCTTCGTTTTGACGAGAAAATCAAGAAATTAGATTTTGTAAAGAACAAAGATGAACCTTGTGTATACAAGAAGTTCATTAAGAGCATAATAGTATTCTTAATCCTATACGTCGATGACATATGGATCATCGAAAACGACATCCCAACCTTAAGGTGTAAATGTCTGGCTAAGGAAGTATTTCAAGTTGAAAGATCTAGGAGAGGCGACATATATCCTTGGCATAAAGATCTATTGAGATAGATCTAATCGATTAATTGTATTAAGACAGAGTACAAACACTGACAAGATCTTGAAATGCTTCAAGATGGAGGGTTCCAAAAGAGGAAACTTGCCAATGGTACATGGCATACAATTGAGCAAGACTTAGTATCCTAGCACTAATTAGGACATGAACTGTATGAAGTGTGTTCCTTATGCTTCGACCATCTGTTCAATCATGTACATTATGTACTAAACTGAACATCTCATATGCCCTTAGCATGAAGAGTAGATAGATATAAATCAAACCTAGGTGATACTCACTGGGTAGCAATGAAGAATATCTTAATGTGTTTGAGAAGAACTAAGGATATGTGCTTACTATACAGTGGTCAGGAAAGAGATTTATGTATCCAAGGGTATACAAATGCTAGTGGAGCGGTGAGTTGGAAGAGCCACAAAAAAGTACAATATCATAACAAACTACTAAATCAGAGTATATTGCAACATCGGACGTCGCAAATGAAGCTGTTTGTTTGAAAAAATTCATGTCAGACCAATGAGTGGTTCCTAGAATATGTGACCCTGTCAAGATCTATTGCGACAATGAGGGTGCCATAGCTCAAGCAAAATAACCAAGGTCACATCAACACTCGAAGCATATTCTGAGAGATATCACCTGATTTGTGTGATCATTGATCTAGGTGACATGAAGATATACAAAGTTTGATCAAAAGATAATCTAGTAGACAACCTAACCAAGCATGTGAATCAAAGAAAGCATGATGCTCATACTAGTTCTATAGGCTTCAGGTTTTGTAATACATTAGTCTAATCTATAATTTTAGTAAACTTTAAATAGTCTAACGTTACCCTAAACGGGTAATCATGCTTTGACAATAAGGAGTATTATGCTTTGATATAGTCTAATGTTACCCTTAACAAGTAGTCATAAGGTCTATATTGGGTACAACATGAATTCTGTATAAGTTGTGTACATACAATATGGGATTTGTTCCTCTCAAGTTGGGAGAGATATTTTTGGGCCCCTCGACGACATAATTTGATTTACATGGCCATAGACAAATGGATTAGTTGAACTGATAGGACTTATCTAAATTAGGCATGTTGGGATCAAGAAACATGATCATTGAACTACAAAGAGTGAGATAGATCTATGCCTTAAAGTTAAAACAAAATATCGTGAAGCAAAAGCATAAGAAATGATACCATCATATGATTGATTGGATCAATCAGATTAGTTGAAGGAAAAGCACATTTACATAGTCTTAGGAGTGATGATATGTTGCTAGATTCTTACCACCTTCTCTATTATTGTGTATTATGTGCAAGTGAGAGAATGTAAGTTATTATATTCCCATGACACATCTCACACAGGGGCACTACAGAGCAGTATATAAACTATATGGTCGCACACAAATATACGTTTGCTTCCATCTATAGAAATCCGGATAAATCAACTTGATTACGGTAATAATTGTTCTTGGAGAATAATTATGAAAATATTTGTTAAAATATAATTATCATAATTACAAGATATCTATACTATATTATAAAGCATTTGACTTATTCTCTTAAAAACAAATTACCATGCATAAGGTACAATTAATTTGTGCACATTACTTATGCATACGTACATGTTTTTAAAGCATAGCATTCCCATTGAAATCTTAATTCGTCCCTACAATCTCTCTAATCCAACTAACGTCCCTATAATCTCTCTTTTTCAAAGAGTAGATAGCCATTATTGATTTCATATTTAATGAGTGGTTTTCACTCAATATTTTTTATAATCACCGTCAACTTCCCTTCCCCAAAGCTTGGATGCTTCTCTTTCAAGGTAAGCTTCAACCTCATGGTCTGATTGTTTTATGGTCTGTATCGATTTTTGCTTCTTTCTTTTTGACTCATTATGTATCGATTCTTTATGGTTTTTTTTTCTTGTTCTTTGTCGATTTAGGTTTACATTCTCAGAGCTCGATTGCTTCTCATCCCCAAATCTTGATTGTTTCTCCTTTAAGGTAAGCTTCAAGCTTATGGGTGGCTGTATTGATTGACCACTGCTTGATTGTTTTATGATGTGTACTGATTCAAATAGAATTATTTTTGATCTATTATGTTATGGAACACAAAGTTCACATAAATTATTTGACAAAAACTCTTAAAAACCATTTTTATGTATAAAATACTATTTATTGATGCATATTACTTAAAATTCAAGATTACAAGTAAATTGTGTGTAAATACAACTTATTAAAGCTTCATTTTTGAATTTGTATAACTAACTATAGATAAACATAATCAAATATGGGATAGACATCTCATTTTGAATATAAAAATCTAAAATATAATTAGGATAATCATTAGTTATAACATAATACTTAATTACTATCTTTATAAAAAATATATTATNATTAAATTATAAATAAAATATTGAATTAAAGAAATTAAACAAAAAACTAGAACTTTAAATAGTAAATTTAATACTAATATCGACATATTTTTTTTTCCAAATTTTTATGGTATATTTAAATTTATATTTTATTCAAAAATAAAAAAAAAAATCATCGCTTTATCAAAAACCAATAAAAATTATATTATATCGACATAGATAAATAATAAAACGGAACACTAAAATTGAGATATATCTCACTATATTATGCGAGCACCCTTCTAGTATATATATATATATATATATATATATATACCATATATATATACTATATTATGAAACATTTGACAAAAACTCTTAAAAATCATTTTTTATGCATGAAATATTGTTTATTGATGTACATTACTTAAAATTCAAGATTACAAGTAAATTGTGTATAAATACAACTTATTAAAGCTTCATGTTTGAATTTGTTTAACTAACTGTAGATAAACATAATCAAATAGATGATAAACATCTCATTTTAAATATACAAAATCTAAAATATAATTAAGATAATCAAATAGAGGATAAACATCTCATTTCAAATTTATATTTTATTCAAAAATAAAACATTATCCTTTTCTATAAACCACATAAAAACTGTTTTATAACATCTACAGAGATGGAACGAAACACTAAACTCGAGATGTATCTCGGTGCATTGTACGAGTACCCTTTTAGTTATCTATAATATGTATAAATATTAAAGTTTACAATAATCATATATATATATATATATATATGTTACGTATAATTACTAAACCATATTTTGAGTTACAGTCTATCTATAATTCATACCATATAAATAAGGTGTTAAGTTGAATCAGTTCCTAGTGATTGAAAAATTAGAATTTAAACATATAGAAGTTTCTTTTCTGTAATACACATATAGATATGGAGTTCTTGGGTGGAAGTTACCAGTGTGTTCGTGTGTAGATCATTTGTAGAGGAAACTTGGTGGTTTCTGCATGCTCAGACAATACCAACTTCCAATCTATAAATTTACAATTCAAAACACATTATGAGGTGTGATTTTAATTAAATGCATCATTGGATCCGATTAGGTTTTTGTTAGAATAGTTTTGTCATTTTATTTGTAACCAAAATTCAATTTTTCGTTGCATTTAAGCGGATACAAAATCCTATAGAACTCCAACATTAACAAACATTAATATAACCATTATTGGCTACATTTGACAAATTAGTTGTTGAGCTGCTTATTTCCTAAAAAAACTAGTTGTTAGGTGATAAGTTAGATGTTGGCTGATAGGTTTGGTGTTTAGATTAATCACGTTTGGCAAAAACAAGCTGAAAATTTAGTTGACAAATATAACATGAACATGTTAAAAAAAATACTCAATTATCACATTATATAACGTAACTAAACAAATTGTTGGTCCTGGAAGCGTAATGACTAACATAGAAAGTGTTTGCAGTAGAGGGATTGAATACAAACACAACAGATTTTTTCACTTTCGAAATCTGTATGTTTAAAAAACAAAAGAATTACATATTTGTCGCAAAAAACAAAGGAGATAAGACATGATCCTAAACAATAAGACTGGTGACAAATTTGCTAAAGACTTAAAGAGTAAAAAATAAGGGACTCTTACAGATTTGAAGAACTGAGAATATCTTTAAATGTTGACATCGATTTTGCCTAAAAAACTATCACTTAGTAATTTCTATCGAAATGGGTGAGTTGCAACATTTGACAAAACGGTTACCTTTTATAGCCACCATTGCATTAAATGATGTTATCCAACTTTATGTGTGTTTTCATTTGATTTGCTTATCAGTACATGCTTGTATTCTTCATTTCACTTTTTGATATTAATGTAGGTGTTTGTTAATACGACTTATCCTTCTGATGTGGTATTTGGTAGAGCTGATCAGCCAAACATGCTGCTTAAGTTTGCACTTAAAAATCGGCTTGCCGAAAGTAGTATTTGTCAAAATATTTTTGATTTTATCTTGTATTGATCTTCAATCGGCTAGATGACAATCTGCTTTGGTCACTATCTTGGCTTCATTTCAATTAGTCTTCGATTTTGTTGAAACCATTTTGTATTTGGATCTATACTGATAATAATAGAACTTTTACAAACAAAATCCTACTCTATTTTTCTCTCCAAAATATAAGGTATATCTCATATTGCAACAAGACTAGAAAACATTTAGATCCTTAAAAGAACTTTTGAATCGGAACCATGATTCAAATTTGGTTAGAAATTTGGATCCTTCATGCTTTCGGATTTTAGACTGATCTAAATTCCACCTTGGACATATCCGATTGATCATACTCGTACTCTTATGACTTATCCTAATCAGGATGTTGGAGTTTCTCTGGAGATGTATCTCAATTCGGATGTTCGTTCCTGATGAGTTATTATATCCAGATAAGCCTATTAATCCGGATGTTGGAATTTATCCGGTAGAGACATCGGTTTTTAAGGCTAAATATCAAAAAATAAAAATAAAGTGTTGAATCAAATGTATTTGGGTTGTTATCAAATTATATGGTTGAGGCTAACATATTTCATCATATTAGTAAAAAAAATAAAGAAATTTCCAATTATGAATATAACAGTCGAGATTTTGTCACTGAGTAATCTTGGTATTTTCATTTACATGACAATTGGATGCTTTATCTGCTTGTAACCATGCTTAAAATAGTTGTATTTTGAACTAGTAATGTAAGTCAAGTTTCATGTAAGGGTCAATTATGTACAAGAAAACTTGATCTTAGGACTAGAAATGTTAAGAAAAGTCTATGTAGGGACTAATATTGAATTAGGAAACTGATGAGGGGTAATATTTGATAAGTGAGAATTCTTTTACTAACTATTTAAACCCAATTTTCAACCAAAAGGTCTCATTATGTAAATTACCTCTCTTTCTGTGTAGAATGAAATTCTCTTTTCATCCAAACCTAGGGTTTGATTTATATCTCCCCATGCAACTAGGAAGATGATATCTTGAAAGATTGAAGCTAAGCAATCGAAGAAAAGGATTATAAACTTGAAGTATTGGTGATAAAATCTTGAAAAGAATTGTTATTTGTAGAAGACAACCCAAGGTTGGGTATGAATTATGTTAGGGTTCATAGGGTTTTGATTAGTAAGTTAAACCTTTGTCAACTGATGTTAGTTTCATCTTTTTGGTGGTAAAAGAAGTGGAGAATTAAGTTTTAAACATTTGTTTATGGTATGTAAATGGTATATAGTTGGTTTATTATAGTTTTAGTACCACATGTATACAAAAGAATCTATTTTGAGCTGTGTAGAGGAAGTGTAATAGTTGCTAGTTGTTTAAAAATTTATATAAATTTGCTCGTTGATTTGATTGGGGTGTGCAATATATCGTTGGAAATTTTTCTAAGTCTGCTACAACTTTGTACTATGTTTAGACCTGATTTTACCTCCATAATGCTCAAAATAGTGAGTTTTTGTATCTGGTCCTGTGCAAAAACGGGATTTGCACACTGTTTTTAGAAATTTTATATAAAATAATTTTTTTTTATCCAAATGGGATGAATTCAATAGAACCCTAAGGGTGCGTTTGGTACGCAGACAGGACAGGACAGGACAGGACAGGACAGGACGGGACAGAACAGGACAGGACAGGACAGGACAGCTGTTCAGCGTTTGGTAAGACATGATAGGACTGGACAGAACTGGTTAAAATGACCAATTTACCCCTACTGAGTCAATCCTAGAATTCTAACCACCATGATCAAAACCCAATTTTACAATGACAAATTTCAAACCCTAAA
>NC_037530.1:11926787-11951210 GCF_001531365.2 Cynara cardunculus var. scolymus
CGTCGCCGATGGGGAAGGACGCACGATGAGGGTGCGATGGAGGCAGTCTGAGAATGGAGGAGCGATTGCGATGGAGTCTGAGCATGGAGGAGCGAATGAGCATGGAGGAGCGATGGAGGGTAGATTAGTAAAAAAAAAGTCTGTTCCACTTAGTTCCAGGGGTAGAGGGTGAACACCCGTGTCCCATGTGTGTGCAAGTTAGTTCCAGTTAGTTCCACTTAAAAACACACCAAACGTGGGACAAGTGTGTCCTGTCCTGTCCTGTTCCACCCTGTTCCACGTACCAAACGCACCCTAAGGGTGCGTTTGGTTTGCGGGATTGGAATGGATTTGGGGGGATTTGGATTTGAAATCCATTCCAATCCTGTGTTTGGTTTGCCAAATTGAAGGGATTTGGAACCCAGGGATTTGATTAAAATCCCTTGTATGCGGGATTTGGAAATCCTTTGCAAAGGGGCGGGATTTCAAATCCAATCCTTTCCTTCTCATCGCTTCCATTCGATTATTGCGTCTCCCTTCCTTCCTCCCGCTTCTTTTTTGTCGCTTCCCTTCCATCGCCGGTGCTTCCTCCCGCTTCCTTCCCATCGCTTCCCTTCCATCGTCGGTGCTTCCTTCCCGTCCCTTGCGAAGCTGTGCACTAAGGTCGTCTCGCCGGTGCTCCCTTCCTTTTCCCCTCGCGAAGCTGTGCCCTAAGGTCGTCTCGCCGGTGCTCCCTTCCTTTTCCCCTCGCGAAGCTGCGCCCTGAACCGCCTTGAGCCAAAACGCCTTTCCTGTTCGCCGCCTTCTCGCATCACTCTCAGCAAGTAAATCATATAACACCTTTTGTAGATGCTTAAATCTGAATAGGTATGAACAGAGTAGTCATCCTTGTTTGATGAAAACTTTTCTCAAGTATATAGTTTTTGTTTAAGTGTGCTCTGTACATATGATGGTTTCATCGTCATTGCTATATGCTTGCTTAAACTGATTCTTCAGATGCATGATCATAGGAATTTTGCAATTTCCAGTCAACTTCTATATGCTGTTTTATGATTCTGGTTGATATATAGTTGAAGTTCATGGTATACACTATGATCATATTATGTCCAAATCCTGCAAATCAAACACAAGAATGGATTTTAAATCCAATCCAATCCAAATCCCATGGAATCCAAACCCCTCCTGGGAATCCAAATCCCTCAGAAACATTCCTGCAAACCAAACGCACCCTAAGTAATAGGCCTACAACTTTTGTTTATACATTAAAACCTGAATGCATCTCTAAGTATGATCAAAATCAAGTTGGTTCAAAGCTGTTAGGTGCAGGGGATTTAATAGCATTATTTTGCTTGTACTTTGTGCTTTAAGGATTGTAACATCCGTAGAAATTGTAGCAATCAGTCACAATCATGTGTAAACTTATTCAGGACTAATCTTAGAATAAGAAAGGAGCATTAACAAGGGGATAGGAGCTACGTGCTTACTACATCGATTACTGTCTAAGGTATGGATATTCGATTCTTGCGACTTTCCTTAATCACTAGTTTATTATAGAGGTAATATCGTATCTCATTACTATCTCGTCATCTATTACTATATATAATTATTGTTTCTTATTTTCAATTCATGAAATCAAACTGGGACATTGTGAGTTTGATAACTCCTTTAATTGTTGGTGTCCGATATGTCAATGATCATGATTCTTAATAGAGCTGTTATTAGAGTTTTGTCTTTGATATGACTATTATTGGCTACTTGAGTTGAATTGAATTGTTTTTGGATTTGATCATTTTTTGGGATTGAATCGTTGTCGGATTTGAACCGTTTTCGAAATTTTATTTGGAGATGTATTAGTTAAAAGTTAAACAAATTGTGAGTTTACCCTTTTCACATTTGAATTAACATGTCCTTAAGAATTTGAGCATTTTGCGCTTTAAGGCAGGACATCGAGAGCAATGATGTCGTGACGTCTCCATGGTTGCTATAAATTGTCATGGCGTCCTCGCTATTATACCCCAACGTCAATAAGTGGATCTAGCCTAGTACCGGCCAATCTGAGGGCGAATGGATCGATCCTAAGAACCGTTGTCGGAAGCCATTTATCAGAAGGGATTTGGGTGTATTGCCCTACACTAATTTCCATGTGTTCGAGTGGTTCGTACAACCCTCGAACCCAGTTGATTTTCTTATTTATTCTCGATTATTGATTTGATAATACTTTTTAGCTTACCCAGTTGAGATACTTTATGCAAATTGTTGATTGATCACTTCATGTTCAAGTTTTCAAATTTCTTTTAATTATTATCTTTTATTAACTCGATTAAATACTTGTAATCTTTGTTATACATCATCCGCTCACTGAGCATTTGGCTCAGCCGAGGTTTGTTTTATCCTTAGCAGGTACATGATCGTAGGTGGGATCATCACGGAACTGAGAGCTACGGAAAGTGCCTATTTTGAAGACAGCTCTTAGATAGTATAGATCTTGTAATTTTTTATGGATTTTTCGTAGTAGCTCTAATTTTCCGGTATATGCTAGTTATTTATGTTGTTATGTTTTCCTATATAACACATTGTCCCGGCCACATAGAACGGGATTGCTACAATGAAGCTCTTATTAAAAGCTATAGATTGTTTATTAGCGAAATACATTAAAATCATGCATAATCTAATAATAAATAAAATAATGTGAATGGAAATGATAATTAATCGTAAAGTAAGCTTATTAATGGAGACGAAATTAGTAGAAAATAATTGAATTGACATATATTATGATAATTAAGCACAATTAATGTAATATTAATGGAGATGTTTATTTTAGCTTAAAAAGTAATTTGCACAATTCTTCTAACAAATAACAATTAATGAGACTGTGTCGGTTTTTATTTAGATGAAACATCAATCTCTATTTGGCCTATCAATCAATTTAATAAATATTGATAATTTAGAAAAATAAATTTATCATAAAATTATGAAACGAATATATATATATATATATATATATATATATATATATATCTATACTATATCATAAAGCATTTGACAAAAATTTTAAAAATCATGTTTTATGCATGAACTATTGTTACTTAAAATTCAAGATTACAAGTAAATTGTACGTAAGTACAACTTATTAAAGCTCCATGTTTGAATTCATGTAACTAACTACGGATAAAAATAATCAAATAGAGGATAAACATCATATTTTTAAAATATAAAAAATCTAAAATATAATTAGGATAATTATCAAGTTCTAACAAAATAATTAATTATTATCCTTATAAAAAATTATATTATTAAACTAAATATAAATTACTTCATTATTGAACCTAAACTAAATTGTAATAAAAAAATTGAATTAAAAAATTACATAAAAAATAAAAAAAATTTAAATAGTTAATTTGATATTAATATTCATATATTTTTGTCAAATTTTTATTATATTTTTAAATTTATATTTTATTCAAAAATATAAACATTGTCGTTTTTTCAAAATCACATAAGATCATATTATAATATCGATTGAAATAAAAAATAAAATAAAATATTAAAATCAAGATGTATCTTACTGTATAAAACAATGTATGTATTATCTTGTTTTAAAGGATAAAATATTTTTTCCTTTAGAAGAACGAGAAGTTTATAATCAATTTATTGAGGGGGGGCTTAGAGTAAAAGTATAAATAAATGGAGGGGCGTTTATGTAATGTCATAATAAGAAGTGTACGCCTTTATCATATATTCTTGTCCAATCCAGGAAACTACCTATTTTTATGCATTATTTTAACCTCCACTTTTTCCATTAAATGAGATTACGACTTTTAATGCATAAAGTACAAGTTTCTACAACTGATTTTCTCTGAAATTTTATATTTCTGGTCTGGAAAAGTGGATTTTGTCTCTCAGGAAACTTACGTATATAATGCGCACATCTCCCTTCCACTTGTTGTTCACATCTCTTTCTCTTCCTTCTTAATCAAATTCCTCATCCACCCACCGCCACCACCCACTGAGTTATCACCTACAACCACTACCACCATGTCTACAGATCTACAGTTACGCCAAGATCTTCCTGCAATTCGACTAACCTCTTTGAAAATCAAGCTACCGGAATCTCTTCCACAACTGGATTCAACATCTGAGGAATCATGCACCATTCAATTGGAGGAACAACAACTTGAGGAGTGCCGAACGCCGACATCGCCGGAACACAGGATTCCTCAAATCATCACCTGCCCTCCGCCGCCTAAAAAACAGAGGATTTCTGGTCCTTCTTGTAAGAGAAGGATATCTGAGTTTCAGTTCTTCGAGATCGTCGCCAGAGACGAAGTTGAATCGTTCTTCAGGTCAAGCTATGAATTCATCAATCAAAATTCGAACACGAACAAGAGAAGGCGTAGTCCTCTGTAAATTATCACGAGATTTTATTCGAATTCCAGTGGAGGAAGAATTCACGATCGAATTCATTCTCCTATATATAAATATGTACGTATTTTTTTCTTAAACATCTCTGTTTTATATGATCCGCCGATTAATCATCAGTTTGATCTGGTGCGGATCATATGGAAACCTGAAACGCAAATCAGACAATTCAGATCTGAATCATAGGTTTACACTGGAGCTTGAAATTTATGTAGAAAAACAAAATTGCTTTCGGAATTCGTATTCATTATTTTGCCCTAATTGTACGTAAATTATGGAGGTCCACATCTCTTCTTGTTTTCAAATTCAACCGAAACAGGTCTGAATCTTCTGCTTGATTTGTAGTGAGGTACAAATTTTATTTATGTGATTCATTGACAAAAAATGGATCTGCAGAGCTTCTATTTTGGAATTATTTCCAAATCATTTCCACGTCTCCTTATCTTGTTTCAGTTTGAATAAAGTTTTTGGAGAATTGTTTGGACAAGTGAAATAACATCTTTACAGAAAAAGGGGATTAAATTGATAAAGAACATCTTAACTTGCACTACAAACAATATAGTTATGATGTTAAAGGTACCTAACAAAAAGTACAAAAGCTTCTTATTACAGTCCTGCTTCACCATTTTTGTTTGATTCTTGCTTCTATTGCATGCAATCATCTTTGCGTCTTGATATTGTATTGTGTTTTAGAAAGAAAAAAGCAAATTCATCTCAAAACGTTTAAGCCCTTCATTTATGATTTATATACTAATGATAGATAGATATTTGGCATTCAAAAGGTTAATTTTCTAAGACTGGGTTCCGGTGAAAAGAGAGTTACAATGTGAAAAGAGTAAGAATAAGAATAGATCTTCATATTTAGATGCAAATTAAAATAAAATGCATCAAGATGAGATTTACCGGATCAATCCCTGTATCTAACACAATTCATGAATGAATTTAAGATTAAAGATAATCAAGGGGTCCAAATCTATTCTTACGATTTTTTATTTTAGCTCTCCTTTCTCAAATTAATTCTATAAAGGATTACCGGAAGTCATAATGAATAATTTATATGTTCCCAATGAAATTTAAGGTACTTTTTTAGCTTTATGCTTTTTTATATCTTCTTTAAGCAGATATATATATATATATATATATATATATATATATATATAAAATCTTTTCGTGAATCAAGTAATCATATCTTTCTTATAATGTTAAGAGGATTTGAAACAATGTTCTTGGATTTTAATGGATTAGAAGACGAGAGAGTTTCGTCAGAATTGTTGTTGGTTTGACAACGCAATGGTTCAAAACTTTCAGGTCTCGGTCAAAATACTTTACAAGAACATGGTGTTGGAAATTTTTGTTTAAAGTCAGGTTGGAAGTTATATTGATAGAAAAGTAAACAAAAGTTAGGTTTATACATTCGAGACCCAACTAGTCCTTAATTAAATGATTTATTGGACTATGGTAGGGATACATTTATGCTACCTTATAAACCAGATTTATAAAAAATATTAAAAATAATTTTTAATGTACGAAATACTATATATTTATGCATAAAGTACTACTACTTTATGCATTCAATCGGAAAATCTCTTAATTTACAATTAAAATAACATATAGTACAAGTTACTAATGTATATTATTACCTTTTCTTTTCATGTTCCTAAAATACTTTTGACATATTTCACTTATGCCTTCACTCTCTCATACCTCTATGTCTTCTCCCCATCCCCTAAAGTAAGATTGAAACTGATATTCACCATGAATTATTAAAAGTTATCTCATTCAATTGCCCTAGAACTCTCGGTCTTGCTCTCGATCTCTTGATTCTTTGCTCTTGGTGTAAATAGAACACATTTGTGTAGTCGTTTAAATGTGTTGGATTTTAAATATATTGGATTTTTAAATGTCATACAATTTTTTTCATCGATAAACTGTAATTTGAACCATAACTCTTATTTATTCAAATTGTATTAATATGTAAAGACCAAGTGTAACTTATATCATCGTTAAATGTTCTATAATAAAATCAGTGAAACTTCAAAATTGTTAAAATTCACGGCTCCCGCCGCATTGCACGGGTACACAACTAGTTAAAGTAAAACACACGAGTCTAAGGTCGAGTAAAGAAGCCTATTTTGCACGATGCATCGGAGTTGAGAAGCCTCATCCGAGCTCCTCTTTTGATAGAACCATGTATAGAAACGAGCAAATAATTACTATGATTAAAATAATGGTGTAATTCAACAGTACTTTAGATAATATCGATTTTAAATCATCTGATTTACTTAAATTATTAAAATCCTAATCAATTGAGGACTCAATCTTCTTCGATCGAGTTGGATGGAAATCATAGAAGTTATCCACCTATCTTAGAGGTTTCGAAAATGTTAAACCTTATCAAAACCGGATATAAATATGGGTTTAACCAACTATTTTACATACACACAAAAATCAAGATTTGCCCTCCGTTTTTTCTGCTGCATTTCTAAATTATGCTAATTAACATCTTGTTATCACGTTTTTGCATCAACCTTTGCACAATATCAGTTTTCATGGTTGTTGATAACTGATCCATATACTACATCAAGTCCTGAGATTAAGCAATTTATAAACTCACAACGAAGGAGTATAGCTAGAATTTTGAAGAACAGGATTTCTATATCCATGTGATACGTGGTGTTATTCTTTAGCAAATACGTTAAAATTATAAACTATACCGTTATATAATATATGTTCACAGGGTGAATATACTGCTTTTATTACTTTCTTCCTATCGAGTAGGTCGCAAAGGACGGACTCAATCTTTACGCTATACATTACCAGATTTACTATATAAATCTCGGGTTTTACGGTTTGCGTCCCGTTTCTGAAGTAAAATTAATTAATACGTTTATCTTACAAGAAAGTTTTATCGTAAAAAGATATTGTAAACATGGTCGATTATAAATTTGAAAATGTTATTAAGCGGGAAAAAAGATACATGGAAGTGACTTAAATTAGAAGGTTAAAAACACATTTTTCATGTGGTATACATATTTCATATTAAAAATGAAGTGAGTTACCTTTGCAATCATCGTTGACCATTCGATCTTGTAATCCTTGATAATAGATTATAATAATAACAATAATAATAATAATAATTAATTAATTAATCTATTAAATATAAAAAGTTGTGATGTTAGATCAAGTTTAATAACCAATCAAATTAAGGTGAGATTCGACGATTATTCATGGAATTTCATGTTTTTTTTTTTTTGAAGTGGTGGAATTCTTTATTCGTTATGTTGTTCACTCAAAATAAAATAGAATAGAAGATGGTTTGATAGATATCAAATGATTAAATTTTTGGATTTTATCCAGCGCCAATGATTGAAGTATAAGAAAGAATCTGGATCGTTGATCAACTTTAATCTCAAATTCATCTATGAATTATGTTTGATATGGAGATTGATCCGGTGCATCTCATCTTAATGTTGATTCAAGGATGAAGATCTCTTCTTACCTTTCTTACATTGACTCTCATTCTCACTGAAACTCAACTCTTTTATGAAAAGTTGGGTTCCTCGTTTGTAGAAATCGTCATTTTACAACCATCAATCATGTTTAACCGTTATCTGCACAATATAATCAACAAATCAAAAAACAAAAAACAAAATAAAATAGTTTTAATTGAATTCTAATTTAAACTATAAAAAAATTAGTTAAAAATAAAATCTTATATAAATTAAAAACATTTCCCTCTTTTTCTTCTACCCTTTTTTTGAAATACTGTTATAATTTATGAACATAGGATAAATCTACGAGAACTGCTATAGT
Source organism: Cynara cardunculus var. scolymus (assembly GCF_001531365.2). Taxonomy (NCBI): domain Eukaryota; kingdom Viridiplantae; phylum Streptophyta; class Magnoliopsida; order Asterales; family Asteraceae; genus Cynara; species Cynara cardunculus. Next base: position 11,934,999 of record NC_037530.1, read on the forward strand.
TTGTGAATATCAATTAAATTAATAAACCTATCAACTGTAAACATCATGCGAATATCCTAATAAAAAATTTAAGATTATTTATATTATGTTCACAATATTTTCACCTTGCATGCACATTTAATTATGCATACGTGTATGTTATGAATAGACAAAAAAGGAGAAAGAGAGAGAGAGAGAAAGATATGTATGCAATTTTCTAAAAAATGCATTAATTTTTATTTAATAAAAAGCCATAATTATGTCTTTAATTATGTTATGAATATTATAGGTTTTGAGAATATTGTTGATGAGGGATTAGGAAATATAGATGGAGAGTTGGTAATTGGTTGGTTAATTTGAAAGTAGTAGTAGAGTAGTTGTTGTTTTGGTGGATATGGAGCCTAATACGCTCCTACATCTATATATTATTTATATTCTTTTAGTTTTTAATTTGTATTTATCTTTATGTTAATAAAAAATAATAATGTAATATATTTCATTTAATAAAATCATTTTTAATATGTAATCAATAATTAAAAATATTATTAAATCATTTTTATAACTTTTTTGAAAAATATTATTAATAATACGTATGTACTCAGGGACCGTTTACTAAATGTTTACCTGGTAAGTGCCTACCGAGTAATTTTTCTTGTCTGATGAACATGACAAGGATCAAAAATCTTACCCAGTAAGAGCAATGATAAAGTCAAAGACCTTCCAGTCTAGTGGTAAAGGCTTGGGCATGGCATAGTCATGAACCCGAGTTCGAGCCCTGGGAGGGGAGTGTTGGCGATATTTAAGTGGGGCCATGTTTAGCCTCCAAATTTGCCGGGGATTAGTCGGGCTTTGGCCCGGACACCCTTACAAAAAAAAGAGCAATGATAAAGATGGAAAGTCTTACTCGGTAAGTGAGGGTGACGACTCTTACCCGGGTAAGTGCTTACCATGTAAATTGTTGCATACGCTACCATTTTAATGTACTACAATCTTACCCAATAAATAAATTATAGTGTTGACTCCTAAAGGTAAAAGTGCTTACCAGGTACGCATTTAAGTAAACAGCCCCTTGGACTCTGTTTTACTATAATCAAAAAAATTGTGATGTTTGTAAAAATCGTTTTGTTCGGAACGAGTCCTACAATAAGTTGTTAAAAAACTTGATACGTTTACCATGAAACTAGTTGGATGTTAGACAAAAACATATGACTGATTTTCTAAAATTCGTATCAGATCGGAATAATTATGAATGAAGAAATTATTGATTATCTCGAATCGAAGAGATTTGTCTAAAACTCTATTTAGACATAGTATTATAAAACCTTCTTAAAGTCGGAGAAATCTTTCGATTTTGTAACATGTTCAATGTTAAAATAATTTTGTTACGGTTCAGTCAACTCGAAACTATTAAGGGTACATGCTTATCAATGTTGGTTGTCACAAACATATAGGAAAGAAAGTTGGTAGATGTTACAAGAGATGTAACAAAGAGGCATATACATCAAGGTGAGTCTTTCTGTGACCTACAAAACAGATACATGTCTAGTTTTCAGAATTATTTGCATGTTATGCATTACGATTTTTCAAATTGTTTTAGCATATTACAACAATTTAAGACAATAATTTATTGAAAACCAATCGGACAAAAGATACAAAACCGAGGACCAAAGAGCCAAATATGATCAAAACTGCGAGGTGCAATGCAATAAAGAAACAAAAGAAAACAAAAAAGAAGAAATCAGGAAGCCAAACCTCCCCACGTGAAGTAAACCACAAATCCCATGAAATGGATCCCTTATGGAGTCTACTTGAAACCCACGTGAAAGAACGAACTTGTGTATTTGCAAACAAAAGATCCGTCGTGAGCGACTTCTGTCTGAAAAATACATCATTTCGATCCTTCCAAACCATGTAACACGAAACATAGACGGTAGCTTTCTAGAGGCGTTGCACCCACGGTGAAGAATAAGTCGGTCTATGGTGAAGAGAAAAGATAAGTTGTTGTAAACTGCAGCTCTGAATCCAGACCCCACCAATCCCCAACTAAAGTCCAAATTTTGTCCTCAAACTTGCACTTAACGATGTAGCGATCAACATATTTGACTACTTCCTCACAAATTGGACACATGACTAAATGCAAGTCTATTCCTCAGCCATCCAGAGCTATGTGAACCGGCCATTCACCCTGAGATGCTCGCCAAACAAAAACAATAATGTTTCTCAATGCCAAATTATTCTATTGCGATACGGGAGGCTGCCACCAGTTTGGAGCCATTTGCCCTTAATTTACGTCTTCAGAGACTTGATGAAGAACTCCCTATTGTCGTCTAAACTCCACCACCAATTGTCTTTACGATCCTGCAAAGGATTTTGAGATTGCCAAAAAGAAAGAAAATTAGTAAGTTCACCTATACACCAACCTCTCAAGGACTCTTGTCCAGTCCTAAGACTATTCCCAACCACCATCAGACCAACAACCCCTATTTCTAACTAAGACCTTTCTATCCAAATTCTAAACTAAATAATCTAGGGTAACTTTCACATAGATGGGTGTCACCTATCCAGTGATCTAGCTAAAAAGATATACTCGACCCATCCCAAGTATTTTGATAAATGATGAGGTGAAGTCCAAATGAAGAGCATCAATTTCACGACCCACCAAAATGATACTTCCCCACAGACCCCCTTTGCACTTAGAATTATCCCTCCCTTCCCGAGTCAATCCTCCCTTAACGCCATAAAACTAGCTATTATAGACGCCCATAAGGATATTTTTTTGGTAAAGAAACGCCACCATCATTTTCCTAATAAGGCTCAGTTCATTGCTTTTAGAATCCCTATCCCCAAACCCCCCATTTCAAGAGGAGACACTGTAACACCCTATTCCACATTTGCATAAAACACACATATTTCATATAACATGAAATACAAATATTATACAATGGTCCCAAATATATACACATTGCTACATACAAAAGTAGCTACGATCTTTTTGCTTCTCAGATACATAACTTGAATAACACAACTTCTCAAGTGCATGTATAAACTCAACTTCAAAAAATTCGCAGATGTAAAGCAATAACATTTTAATTTACATCTTCCCCTTCCCTTTACCTTCCACATGTGTCTGGCTTGTAATGCACATTTTTTGTAACAAAAAAGGGTTAGACCATAAGGTCTAGTGAGTAATCCCTTTGATTGCAATTACATGGTGAAAATCACCAAAACACTTTTTGGAAAGCCAATCTTTGAAAAAATAACATTTATCGCTTCAAACCTCATTTTATCGCATCATATAGATGAGACAATCAATTCCTCGCATCACAAGAGTAAATATCTATTGTTTTTTTATTGGTTCCTACCCCCCCTCTACAAACACTTCATATGGAAGGCATTACTTCCCAGGACCAACAACTTCCAATTCCCTGAGGTATTTGATAACCGAGACATTAGTTCAATTTCAATAAGGGAAGAAAGCACATCTCAGTTAGGACCAATATATGTTGCAAGGGCCTCTATATTATGTCAATTATTAGCATATCAAGTGTTCCCCACCATATAGACCAGTGATATAGCTTTCAGGCATATTCAACATCATATTTGTTTTAATTACAAAATTTTCATATCATGTTTCAAAAAGTGTTTCTAGTTGCATTACCAAACAGCAGTCTATTTCCAGAGAACAAATCCCCCAAAAGTCCATCGCAAAAAAAATTCTTTCGATGGATTTTCGGAGGATTTGCCGGTCGGAAAACACTACTTTCGACGACTTTTCCGACGAATTGACCACTTTCCTACGAATACAACAGCGTAGAAATCCACCATAATTTTTTTATTTTCCAATATTCTTTGACTTAGTTAACCGAATTAATAGTTATGATTAAATTGACAGATGATTCTTAAAAAATATTGTATTGTATTTTTGAAATTTAATTAAATTACCGGCCGATAGTCCGCTGAAAATCTGCCGATAATTTAACTGTTATAATTTTATTTTTCAATAAAATATCTTGAAAAAAATCACCGGCGGATAATCCGATGGTCAATTAACAGTTCTAGAAAAATAATCTTGTTTTTATTGAATTCGTAATATTAAAATCCTATAGATTAAAAAAACAACAAAAAACTCCTAAAATACTTAAACATCCTAAATCATACATTAAAGCCCAGTACAATTGTTTGGACGAAATAAATATAATACAAATTGTTCAATGAAATTAAAATATGATTGTTCAGTTCATAAACATACAACCAAAATATCAAAACTCTCGCCGCGAAAAACTGCTGAGATTGGATAAACCTCCTCACCATGTCCATCATCTCTACATGCTCATTCTTCCGGATCTCCTCTTGATAGAGCATGTCATCATGCCCCTCTTTCGAATATCCTCTTCCCTCTTCCAGATCTCCTCTTCCCTCTTCCAGATTTCCTCAGATCTAAGCATCTCCTGAACTTGGGTCTTTAACTCGTTAATTTCCTACAAATACAAGAAAACCTTAGGATCTTTGATAAGAATTATAAATCAAATAGATAAACATCAAAGGAAAAAGAGGCACACCCGACCATCTGAAGACGATGCACCACTCAAGTTTCCATCTTCAGAAGTCTCGGTCAAGACCTAATTGGGATCTTGGTTGCACTCAAACTCAAATAGATGGCCTTTCTTGAGTCTCCCCAACTCTCTGCTTCCACAAATATGTATCAACTAGGGAATAAGACGAGGCATTGTCATCATACTTTTGAGTGAGATTGGTTGAATAGTCACCTTGTGGTTTTAAAAAATGCCACAAGTCAATTTAGACAACATAAAGACTGTAAATGAGATGTTTCCAACTAAAGTCATCCTAACTTTTGCCCAGCAAATGGCAACCCAAACTAGACCTTATATACAAAGATTTTAACTTAAGCAATCCTAATTATAAGTTTGCCAATAAATGGAAACCCAAATTAGATATATATATATATATATACACACACACACACTAAATTTTAACTTAAACAATCCTAACATTTGCCAACAAATGGCAACCTAAACTAGATAAAGATTTGGAATTAAAGTTAAACAATTATAAAGTTTAAAGTTATCTAGGTAGTCTAAACTTACGGCGACCTGGATATACCTCGGTGTCACGTAATCCCCTCATGAACTACTATCTGAAGAGGATGACTCTGTACTCGACCTCTTCCTATGGGCATAATTAAATTCATTCATAACGGTAAGTGACTGACTGTCTCTATCCGAGATTATCGATAGTGGCACTTCGTGCTGAGTTACCACCTCATTAACACACCACTTTGCTAACCTTTCCATCGTATAAGTTTCTTTAAGTGGTAAGAAAGGATCGGATTTAGAAAGTTGATCAACCATAACCCAAATTGCATCAAAACCTCGTGACTTCCTCGGTAACTTCGTTACAAAATCCATTGTAATATGATCTCATTTCCAAACAATACTATCTAACGATTGCAGATTGTCGTAGAGTCGTTGATGCTCCAACTTAAGTTGTAAACAAGTCAAACATCATTCCACATATTGTATAGTATCCTTCTTATTATCCGACCAGTAATATAATTGATGAAGATCTCTATACAACTTATTAGTACCCAAATGAATATAATAACAAGACTTATGAGCTTCATTCAAAACCCTCATACGGTTATCACCAAGACGAGGTACCCAAACTCTACATGTAAAACACATTAACCGTCAGTTTCTTTCACTAAAATGGATGTCATACCAACGAGTCATTCCCCTTTTACATTTCATCTTCCAAAGCTTCAATTTGACATCACTTTAACTCTTCAAAGATGCTCGGTATAAACTCAGCTTGAAAAGTTAACAGTTTGATCATTCTACTCTTTTCCTTACAACTTAAAGCATCGACTATCACGTTGTTCTCTCTCAGGTGATACATTATCTCATAATCATAGTCATTCACCAATTGTAACCATCGCCTTCTTCTCATATTCATTTCTTGTTGATTAAACAAATGTTGAGGGCTCTTATGATCAATGAAAATCTAACATATGAGTGTCGCACAAATAATGTCTCCAAATCTTCAAACTAAAATACAAATGCTAATTCCATATCCCTTAAACTCAAGATCTGATACCAACTGTAACAACCGCCTTTTCAAATTACAGATAAAACGAAAACTATACATAACAAACCATATTGACAATACATATTTGGTCCTTTTCTAGTAAACAATACAAATGTTGGAAAGCTACCACAAATTTTTGCTAACAAAATTTTCATACTAAAAGATCCGCCTAGCAAGAAGATCAAAAGTAGACTTCATAAACCTCCTTGACAAGATTTAAACATAATAATTCAAATAACGTTGTCTCATACTTTTTCCTTTCCTTTACCTTCTAACTGATGTTGTCTTGAAATGAATATTTTTTTAAAACAAAATGAGGGGTTAGACCATACGATCTAGTGAGGAAATCCCAGTCACTGAAACAATCTGGTAAAATCATTTAATATAGAACCTTTAAATCTGTTAGTCATAAAATAGTGTCGCAAGCGCTACATCCCTCCCAGGTAAATAGGCACAACAGTCGCTTTTCTAAAATTACAAAGTCCTATAGGATCACAATCGGTATCGCCAATAGAACCACATGAAACACATTTTGTGGGCTAAAGTTATATCCCATGTGTAGATCATTATGGTCTCAACCCATACGAGTTTATATTGTGTAAGCCCATTTAACCCAAGCAACATCACCAACGTGTGTTAATTTCCAACATGTATTAAAATATTGTGTCCCAATTAAAAGTGACATTCCAAACATACCAATATGGTATAGAATCGACATAGTAATCATTTGATAACATATGCATTGCAGTTGAAAAAGGTTATAAGAAAAATTACCTTGAGACAAAGTACGATAAAATAAACTTAACTGATACGAGAATTCAAAACGAACACTTGATCTGAATAAGGAAGCATAGATCACAATCTAGACCTATATACACAACCGTATCTATAAACAACCTCTAAGGTACCTAAACGATACCCCAAAAGACCCAGAAATGAAACGAAGCAAAAAGGGAAAAATTCACATACAGTGACTTATGCAACTAGCCCGTGACCTAAGCATATCACTGGATCACCTATTTTCCACATGTTTCAACCAATTACGACCTACAACCTTCCTAGACCATATTTTTCCCAAAATTTCACAAACCAACCTAAAAAATTCTCCATACTTGAACATAAACCAGCTTTGGAGGCTTACCGATTTCTAAACAAAGATAACCCAACAAAAGCCAAGAATTTACAACTCATATGATTAGTTGCCAAAAACGGAAGGAATAATTAATCAATTCACAAAATTAAGAATCTTAAAACAAAACCTCAAATTTAACCAAGGAACCAAACATACTCTCCCAGAATCAATTTCATCAAAGAAGTACCAAATAAAAACCCAAACCTAAAACATTATCCCAAAACTTCAAAGTCTTGAACCCATTATCTAGGATGAACAGTAAGACTTAACGAAACACGAAGAAAAAAATATCAAACCTTTAAAATAATTCAGCCACAAATCTTCAATCTCTCTCTCTCTCTCTCTCTCCATGGAACCCTTTAAAACTCCTGAGAAGGATTTGCTCTCAAAGCCACACACATACACATTTAGGTTGAAAAAACACAATCTAGAATAACATGAAGGAGGAGGTGGCCTTTATATATAACCATATTTTTTGTCTAAACGCTCGACTTTTGCATAGACACTCTCCAGCCCTTGAACTTCCAAATTAACTCAAAACTTCCAACTTACTAATCTTAGGGTATTACACTTTTACAACTATGTTGTTTTATAAAACAATTTAGGATGTTAAAAACATTTTGAGTATATCATAAACAACTACCACCAATTAACAATAAAATTTAATACAATTTGACTTACTTTTAGATAAACAGGTTAAGAACTTACAATTATTGCATCTAAAACATGATAAAAAGTTATCACATAATTTTTTTTAGAAGAACTTAAACTAACAATAGACTTCTATTGATAGCAACAGCCCAATAACCATTTTCATGGCCGAATCGATATTTTTTTGAAGCTCTAGGGGAACTTTTATTTAGCAAAATGAAATATCAGCCAAAAAATATACGAAAATGTGGGGTGAACTTATTTCACCATCACCACAACCTGCATAGAAGCACGATTCCCTAGCAATGCGATGTGCAACCTTGTTGGCAAATCATTTGATAAAAAAACTGAGGTATAGTTAATCCCATATAAAGTTTACTTGTAATCCTGGATGATGGAGGCAAACAAAAAGATCAATCTCATGTTGTTGTGCAGGGCATAGATCAACATGAGATAGTCAGTTTCAACCACCATTCATTGTCAACCTCTTATATTCATCTAACTCAACGCTTCTTTATGACCGATAGATTTCGCGACAACCGGATCCACCTCACCTCTTTAGCTTTCTCTATTTATATCCTTCATGTTTTTGAGGCTACACGACAGAAGGAGAATCTTCCATGATCGGTGAAAATAATTGTATTGATATTGACCTTGACAACATTGTTTGATGGTTTGATCCACTCCTTCTTTCCCGTTAGCGATGGTCAAAAGGCTCCTCCATGACACCTTCTCTTTATATTGTATATCAACCCACTAATTGTAATGATACATAGAGCTTGTCACCACTTCACTTGCATGTGACTATTTATTTCACTTGCATGAGGGGGAGATCAAAAGGCAAAAAATGGCTGAGTCTTTGAGTGATCAAGGGGCAGAAATGGAAGGTAGTGAAGATTCTGATGAGCTTAATTCCAATCATTCTGGTGAAAGGGTAACGTGCATGGAAATGACAGTATTTACAGACCCACAGATTGAGTTGATGGTTGAAAGCCGAAGGTTTCCACTGCAGAACAAAGTGGTTGCTCGGTCTGTCAGCCAATGTTGGGCATAATTATGTTTTTGATAATGTAGTTGGTGGAGTTCAGGATTTTAATGTTGAGTCTGAAGGAGAAGCTGCTGATTCAGATGAATTATTATTTGACTTTGAAGCAGATATGAATGATGAAGAATCAAGTTTTCCATTTCAGTTCGTGCTGAAAGAAGATCCTGAACCAATTTTTATTGAACCACCAAGTGTTCCTAGTACATCTTCCGTGCCTCAAACTTCAAATGTTCAATCTTCAATAAGGTATGTGCCTAATGCTGATGTTGGTTCATTGACCAACATCTTCCTAAATCGAAATGTGGCGCTGGCTGCTACGCTATAAGGAAATAAGTTGCGCCTTCTCCACCAGCAATTGCTTTTGGCGTAGTAGTAAGCGCTCGGATCCTTACATGTGGTATCAGAGCAGGTCACGGATTTGAATCCATGGAATGCATAATAATGTCGAAGGCATGCTGTGCAGCCATTGACTTTTAGCAAAGATCTTGTTAGTACTGGGGGGGGATTGTTGGGTCATTGACCATCATCTTCCTAAATCGAAACGTGGCGCTGGCTGCTACACTATAAGAAAATAAGTTGCGCCTTCTCAACCAGCAATTGCTTTTGGCGTAGTGGTAAGCGCTTGTATCCTTACAGCTGAGAAGCTTGAAACTCCAGGGCCGGATAGAGCTAGAATACGAGAACCTTATCTTGAAGACTTGTACGCTGGCATACTTGTTCGTCACTTGAAAGTTTTAAGCACTGATAAAGTCTTAGGTATTCGTAAAGAAACAGTTGATAACCGTAAAGAATACAAGTACTTCCTTAAAGCCAAACGCCAACCCATTCACTTTGTGCGAACAAAGCACCGAATTGTCTCGATAAAAAAGGTGGAAGCCAGAAGACTTGTAGAAGTTTGGTATCCAGTTTTCTGTGTACGATGAGTACTTAATATGGACTTGTTCTTAATTAAAGTTTTTGAATTTGATATTCAATGTGCGATGAGTAATGGACTATGAGCTATGAGTGTTTAATTTTTTGTGTGAGTTTAGTTGAGAGATGAAAGATATGAATGTCAATTTTTGAGCGATGAGCACGGTTTGAGCGATGAGTTCATTTTGTTTGAGTGATAAATGTCAATTTTTTAGCGACGAGTTCATTTTTTTTAGCGATGAGTGTCAAATTTTTTAAGATTGTTTTTTAGTTTTTTTTAATTATTTTTGTTGTTGTTATTTTTGTTTGTTGCTGTATTGTGTTTATTTTTTTGGGTAGAAATTTTGTTTAGAATTTTTTTAGTGTTGTATTTAAAAAAAAATCTAAGTGTGTGATTTTTTTTTTGTGTTTATGTGAAAAAAAATTTGAGCTTAATGTTAGGACAATTTTTCATGTCTTGCAAGGTGTGAATAAAATCTTTGGCAAATATTTTTGTGTTGATAGTGAGTTTGAGGGAATTTATTTTAATATGTTGGAAATATTTTTTCATTATGGATCCAATATTCTTTAACTCTTATAGGTTAAAAATGACTATTGTGGAACATCATAATTATGATGATGGACACCTTATCTCATCAGTCAGATCTTCACAACCATCAGTTTTCTAGACAGTAAATGTCCCTGATCCTGATGAAGCCATTTTCCCAACTACCCTATATTTTGACCTCAAACTCAACAACCACCACCTAAACCTTGAAATTCCTTCTAAATATTCGATTATCCTTGAAATCTTAAAAGGCCACAAAATATCCTATGCTTAACTGCTACAGCTGATGTTCCGTTAGTGTATCTGCAACAATTATGGCAAACACTATCGTTCATCAGGCAAGGAACCAAATTTTTATTTGGTAGGAAATGTTGATCATTTTCTAGGCCTCTGACACTAAGACGATTTTGGAGAATTCTGAACTTGCCAAACCCTGATTCTGAACCTAGCAAAGATGATTATGATGACTTTATTTCAGATGAATAACTTTGTTATGAGATAAAGAGGATGGGATATTCTGCAATTCTTAACCAGTCATTGCCGTTCAAGCGCAAATTTCTACCTTCTGTACGTCATCTACCAATTTCCATCCTGAATAGATATCTTACCACAAAGACTGCAAGAGTTGATACATGCAGCACAATGTTTCTCAAATTTTTCCATGGCATAGTGTTCAACAAACACTACGACTATGTGATAGTCATCTGGATATAGTTTGTGGATTTGGTTCATGTAAAGAGATTCCCTTCAAAAGCAAGAAAATTTGTTCCATTTCAACATTTTCTGCAACTGATCATCAGATCTATGATGCGCTCTAATAAGGATATTCCTTCAAGACTTGACAAAACGTTTGGTCTAGATTACGAGATGCAATTCTTAAGACCTCATGTTGAAGTCGAAGATGTAAATTCAATAATGAACATTCCTGACGAACTACTTGCCTATGCCGATCAGAGTTCTCAATATGTGATAGAATATAGGAGAGAGCCAGTTCCTATAGTCCACCCAGAGCCAGAAGGACTTACCCAGGGAACAATCCACGCCTTAGTTGAGCATAGCAAGAGTCTAGGTCTAGACGAGCGCGTTCAGTTACATAGGGTATCTGAACAAGGTTGTGAGCTGAAGGAAAATGTAAATGAGAGAAGCTCGGTGGGGGGAGACTCTGATCAGGCAATTTTTGAAGGTAGTGCTTCTTCAAGTTCGAAAGACACTGAAACTGATTCTGATGTTAATGATGATCAAGTTGGCGATGATTGTGATGATGATGATAATGACAATAATGATGATAATAATCAAAGTCCGGGCAGAGCTGAACATATGAATATTGAAGAGCACCGACCATTGGAATTTAATTTTGATGATGCTATTCCGGATTTTGATTATGAAGGAGAAATTGATACTATTTTGGAGTCATTAAGGATGGACGAAGGAGATTTAGTTGAAAATTCAGAGAGGTCATGCGAATGGGATGAAGAAAACTATGGAGAGTAAGGGTGAACAAAAAACCGTCAACCCGCGAAACCTGCCCAACCGAACCCGCTAACAACCCAATTTAACCCAACCGGTCAAGCCGTTAAACCGCCAAACCGCTAATTAGGAGGGTTGAAATTGGGTTAGCATAACTTAACCCAACCCAACCCGCCAACCCGCCGCTAATGTATATTTTTTTATAAAATTATGTGTGTATATATATATATATATATATATATACGATATTTACAAAAATTAAGGAGGTGTTTGGGAATTTGGATTGCTTATAACCCTTAAGGTCTTAAACCCTTAGCCCAATAACCCTTAAGGCCTTAGTCCTTTAAGCCCTTAACCTCTTAATTGTTAACCCAGCAGAAATAGAAATTAGAAACACTAACCCTAGTCCCTACATCCTTGCCTCAAGTTACGTCTTTCTAAGTTTCTTCTCCATCACAAATTTACAATTGAGCATTTAAATCGTAAATTACGTTTAGGCTATGGGATGCATAGTCGGTCGTACTTGATTGAGCATTTAAATCATACCAAATTATGTAAGTTACGTTTAGGCTATGGGATGCATGGTTCTTCTTTTGTGGTTTTTAGCGGTAAGTTGTTCTTATTTATTTTGAACTCTTTGGTTGACTAATGTTCCGTGCAACTCCTAATCTCTTATTGCACCAACTTTTGCACCAACGCCTAATCTCTTTGAGGATTTAGATATAATTTTGGATGATTGTAATAACTAATGACTTTGTTGGGTATATTTTTAGTATTATTTATCATATTTCATTTGCCAATTTTATGAATTTTAATAACCCGCCAACCCAACTCAACCCGCCCTAACCTGCAAGGGTTGGGTTGGGTTATATTTTTGAATGGGTTGGGTTGAGATTTCCCAAACCGCCATAATTGGGTTAGGCTGTAAAAATGTCATAAACCACCCAACCCATGTTCACTCCTAATGGAGAAAGGGTGACATGAACAGAAGAAGAATATCAGTTCTTATCCAAACTTTTAGGAGAAGACGGGTAACCTCATCTATTGTTGACATTCATTCGTTAAATGTTGACATTGAAGAAGACATAGTCCACCTAACTACGCAAATGCGCACCCCTCCTAGCCACTATGATGCCTCTCAAGAGGTATCAGATTCGTCTTCTCATGAGGAGTTAGCACATAATCTATTTGTCCCTTATTTGGAGGAATTTGATATTGAAACTAGTAGACAGCAGCCCCCGTCTATGACTTCTTTGATTACCACATTGACTAGAGCCTTTAAACACGATAGATACACAAGAGCTTAGAGCATCTGTTGCTCAACCTGTTGTTCTTTGTGAACAAGCCGGAACGACCAGAGTAGAGTCTTTTGACTTTTTATGAGGACAAGTTGGAAGTCCTACTAGCACTAACGCTATTCCAACTCTAAACGCAGGCACAACAGCTTAGGGGTTGTTTGTTTACCTCTTAATGATACCATTAAGAGGTAAGGGTCTGATTCGGTCAGACATTTTTGTTGGGTCATTGACCAGCAGCTTCCTAAATCGAAACGTGGCGCTGGCTGCTACGCTATAAGGAAATAAGTTGTGCCATCTCCACCAGCAATTGCTTTTGGCATTGTGGTAAGCGTTTGGATCCTAACATGTGGTATCAGAGTAGGTCATGGGTTCGAATCCCATGGAGTGCATATTAATGCCAAAGGCATGCAGTGCAACCATTGACTTCTAGCGAAGATCTTGTTAGTGCTGGCAGATGCTGGGGGGGATTGTTGGGTCATTGACCAGCATCTTCCTAAATCGAAACGTGGCTCTAGCTGCTACGCTATAAGGAAATAATTTGCGCATTCTCCACCAGCAATTGCTTTTGGCGTAGTGGTTAGCGCTTGGATCCTAACAATTTTCTTGTTTGGATAGGTTTTTAAAAAAGTCTGAATAAAAACTTTAGATCTGAATCGCTCCTTCACCCGGACGCCCTCCATACTATTCAGACTTGATATTTTTCCAGGTTTGCCCTCCCTTTTCTTTAATCGTCGTTCCTGGCTCTCTCGATTTCTCTAAGCGACGCTCTCTTCTTCTCGGTCAGCTATAGAAATCACCAGCAACCCTCTGGTCTATCAATCGACCGTCGTTCACCATTCTCTTCTTCTTCATCAGTCACCATTTTCGCCTTCTTCAGTCACCAATCGATTCACAGGTAACCTCTCAATTTCATAACTTCGTTCCCTACATTGTTGCTTATCGGTCTCAACCCTTCTTCTGAATCATAAACCCTAGAAAACACCAAAGATAAGAAAAATAGAATCTGAGCAATTTGCTATTTTCCCCTTCTGTATCACTGTAATATTTTTCTTATTTGATATGACAATGGTCAGTTTTGCTATGCTAGTAGTTGACTAGTTGGAGGTTGGGCTTCCATAATATATATCTTGAGCAATTTGCTATTACACCTTGTTGCTACCATTTACCTGCCCACTAGAATTGTTGCTCGTCCCAGGGCCTCTTGTTTGTTTTATGTTTTACTTTGGTGTCATCTATGCATCTTTTATTTATTTCGTTGTGTATGTCCATATTGTGGTTTGGCCTACATGTGGTGTTTGCTTTTCTTGTTCTGGAAACTAATGGACGAACGATATGGGAGTTGTTTTTAGTGGTCATCTACTCATATATTGTGGTGTTATTATTCAATTGCCCATGCTTAGACAAGCATGCTCTCTGCTGACATTGCACAATCTTATAATCTTTGGTGAAACAAGATGGAATATGGTTTCTAACATGACTTCTAAATTACTAGATGGCATGAATAAGTACTCAAAATTCTAAGACAAAAATAATTGAGATACTATGTCAAAACACTAACTAGTTGGCTAGGAGATTAATGAAATGTCAGGAGTACGTAAAAATTTAGCGAGTGTCTAACAATGCGAGTTACCAAGGTTATACCGTTGATTTGTCATAAAGTTCCTTTTTATGGTGAAAAAAGAAACATAGAGATAAGTATTTGGATGCATGAAAACCATGACATATGATTAGAAAGATTCTCTCATGGTCGTATGCACCTCACATGTCTGAAAACAATTTCGCCAAAAGGTGGATCTGCTATGCTAACTGTTGACTGTTGCCTGTTCCCTTCCAATATGCTAGTTGATTTAACACCATGTCTATGAGATACTTAGCCTCATGGACGAACTAAAGGTACCATTAAATATGCACTAATAACCAGGGGGGACACACACAAACTAGCTGTCTGAATCGGAGACCTTCCGAAGTTGACTTTCTGCTGAGGAGGTGTTCTCAGTTTCTGTTGTGGAAAGATGGCCGGAATTCAGGCATCGGAATTGATTCATCCTTTAATAGGAAACTGTATATTGATTTGTGTGGTCAGACATGGTAGTTTTTGGATAAGCTGTTTAGTGGAAGTTCTTTAGTTTTTGTGATTTGTAAGACCAACAACATTTTATATGTTGTACTTCATGTTAGAGATCTAGAAAACTTTTGAAGTTGATAAGTTACTTGTTTGACATCTGACCTTGTAAGTTGTAATCTAGACTGTTTCGGGAACGGAGAGAGTACTGCTTGACTTTCATGGCCAAACATAATTACTTCGGATCAATGACTTGCTAATTTGACGTATTTGATCATGTACATTAACATCGTCTTTAATTTTGCTTTATATTTTTAAGTAGACTTCTTTTTCTGCAACAATGAGACTAATGTTATTTTTTTTCCTTACATTTATAATTATAAAATATGTTGAAACTGTTCATTGTTGCAAACTGTAGTATTCTTTTTGGCCTTGTTTAGAGGCTGTTTAGAGCTACCATAACACCTTTGCATAAAACACATTTTGGCATAACACTTACCATAGAACATCTAATATAGCAGAACATTTATATTCTACAACTCTTTGCATTCTAAATATCAGCATACTTAATTTTTTACCATCTAGCATATGCGATCACTATTCATCAAGAAAGTAGATATATGGCCCTTTTGGATGAGTATCACTCTTTTAGGCCTGTTAACCTATTTAAGATAGATTTAAACAGTCTTTTATATGTGGTCCTTTGTTAGGATTTCAATCCTGATTTGTTATATGTCATCATTTGTAAGGTATGGACACTGTCAATGAGAGTTCACAACCAAAGAGACGTAGAATAAACTAGAAAAAAGAGAGTGTGATGCGAACATTTCTTGAAGCATGTATACAAGAGGTCGTTGTACATGGACGAGAAGGCACCAATCTTAAGCCACGTTCATGGATGAATGTTGCGGAGACGCTTAAAAACAAACATAACTTTGTCGTAGAACAAAAACAAATGAAAAACCATTATGATTATTTGAAAGCCAAATACAATGCATGGACGAGGCTGAAAAA
>NC_037530.1:11951235-11962617 GCF_001531365.2 Cynara cardunculus var. scolymus
TGAAGAATGACAGATAGAAATTGAGGTATTTTCATAATTTTATAATTTTATATTCTTTTCTATTTGGTATCTTTATACTTTATTTTATATATTTCTAAAACAGAGAAGCAAATATGTAGAACCAATCAGGAGTACAGGACTAATTTTTCCCCGATCTTTGTATTAAACTATTTGATGGAGTTCAAGTAACAGGAATTGAAAGTCATGGGCTACATTATAGTATTCCTGACATTTTCGACCCACTTTCTGATCACTCAAGTGAAGATGTTGAGGTAGTTCCTAATACTCAACAAATCCCGACCCTAACTTTAGGACAAGAGTGTGATTCTCGTCCAAGTACACAAGCAAGTAAAAAGCGAAAAGGTAAACAATCAAGTAACTCACAAGTTGAAGAATATATCTCTAAGGCTGTGAAAGCAATTATGGAAAAATATACAAACGATGTGCTTGCTTGCTTGGCAAAGTTGGATGAACTTGGATGGGGAACAGATCACCCGTTGTACCATGTAGCTACTTTTATCTTCAGTGAGAGTGCCGATTATAGGAAAGTATGGTTGTGTTTAAAGCCGGAAGGTTGTGAGGGTTGGGTTAGAATGATAGGACAAAAGTACGGGATCGTGTAGTCAGAACATGTTATGCTTTTGAACATATTGTCTTTTGATATGATGCTACCTTTTGAATGATGTTTTGCTTTTGAACACATGACTTTTGTATGACATAACTTTTGAATGTTGCAACTTTTGAATGATGTTAACTTTTGAATGAAGTTTATCTTTGAGCGTGCAAATTAACCTTTCAGTCATGTTTTGTAATTATTCTTATTTGCAAGGTTCTCTATGGATGTTGAGGAAGAATTGTTGCATTTGTTACTTTTTTGGCTGTATTTGAAACGAAAAGCTACATCAAGAATCAAAAAGATAAGAGATAACACTTCATTGTTGTCCGGCCATGCGTATACTCTAGAACTATTAAATGGCTCAAATACACAATCTCTTGAGTTGATGCGCCTTTCTCGTGATGCTTATATATTATTATGCAACCATTTTAAACAAAAGAATTGGTTGCAAAATAGTAGGAATGCAATTGTTGAGGAGAAGATGGCAATTTTTTTAACAATTATAGGTCACAATGAACGCTATAGAATGATTAAAAGAAGATTTCAACACTCAACAGAAACTATCCATAGATATTTCCGTCAAGTACTACGAGCAATGATGAAATTTGCTAGAGAAGTTATAGGACCAATGCCCAATGAAGAAACCTCCAACATGTCAGAACGACAAAGAAATCTTAGAAGAATATTTCCGGTATGTTTTCATTTATATAATTTGCAAAATCAAAACGTAGTTAAAAAAAGTTTCTTATAGTTTATACTTTTTTAATAAAGGGGGCGATAGGTGTGTTAGATGGGACTCTCATACATGCAGTTGTGTCTGTCGATCAACAAGCTCGTTATAGGGGAAGAGGAAGAGGTGAATATTATCAAAACGTTTTAGCGATTTGTGATTTTAATATGGTATTCACTTATGTTTGGGTTGGATAGGAGGGCAAAGCACATGATGCTAGAGTTTTAAGAGAAGTTGTATTGAACCCAACTTTTGGTTTTCCATTTCCTACACCAGGTATTTAGAATTTTTACTTAATATTGAATATAATTTATTTCTTATACATTTTACTTAACGGGAACTGATTTTTCTTACAAGTTAAATGTAGAAAAATATTATCTTTGTGATGCTGCATATGCCAACACGCGTGGATTTTTGACTCCATATCGCAATACAAGATATTGGCTAGCTGATTTTCGACGTCGACGTGCTTTGACCAAAGAAGAAAGATTCAATCATGCCCACGCACAACTCAGAAATGTTATCGAACATGCTTTTGGTGTATTGAAAGCAAGATTCCCAATTTTGAAGTAAATGGCCCCTTATCCTTTTCGCATACAAAGAAACATTGTAATTGCGTGTTTCGCAATCCACAACTTTATAAGAAGATGCAACATGCAAGATCAATTATTCATGGATTACGACAATAATCCCATGGGCATTACTGAAGCACAAGAACAAATTGATGGAGGCGAGGAAGAAGAGATAAATGCAACACCTTAGGGTCCCCAAGACAGTGAGTACAAGACTAATTTGCGTAATGAGATTGCAAATCAACTGGTGTTAAATGCTTCAAATTAGATGTTGTAATCAAAATATTGGGTTTGAAGTTGTGTTTCATGTGATGTTTTGTTATGCCAAAACTTGAACAAACATTGTCATGCTTGTTTGAATTGATATAATATTATGTATTGGCTTGGACCATTAATTATTTTCTATTTTTCATTTAGAAATTTCCTTCAAAACTGTTTTCAAACGTTAATTTTCATTAAACACAAGACTGGGGGTAAAATGATAATGTTATGTTATTCAGACTGTTCATTCAGAACAGTTTCCAAACAACCTTGTTCTATCTGACACTAAATCATACAGAGTCTCTTAATCATCTTGACCACTTAATCATTCTTCACTAAACCATTCAGCAACTGCCAAACAGCCCTTTATTCAACTATTGTTTCAGCTGGTAATCTAAGTGATCCAGGTATTACTTCACCTGAATTTATGTCAAAGGAATTTATGAACGACGCCCAAAAGGCTATTTAGGATACGTTAATGGAAGAAATCAATGGTCTGAAGAGATTGATGAAAGGAAAGCAACCAGCTATTAAAGAAGAAAATCCTACTTCGCCGCCATCACCACAACCTCAACAAGAAAAAAAAAACTTTTTGGTGGATGATCTGAGTCCATGCTATATTCTAAGTTGATCTCTGAACCTAACATGGACTTGGCGGATGCAGACTTAGTTGGTTTTCTTAGACAATCATTGGAAGAATTCGAAGCCCTTAAAGCCTCAAAGTTTCATAATTTTCAAAGTGTTGTTGTTTCAAGTTTGTCAAAGCTTGATTCAACAATTGCTTCTTCATCCCAAAATATCCTAAATATTCAGAATTCAATCGAGACCAAAGATCTTGAGTGACCGATCCGGCAACTGACACAGGTGGGTAGGTAGAGAATACCTAGGGGCGCGAGATGCAGTCAGTTTGATAAGGATCGAGTGACATTGCTTCTAAATGATTTTTTGTCGAATAACTATTCATCTGTTTTGTCAGAAAGAGTTTCAGTTCTTAAAACTACTTACCGAGCTCAAGTCACTACTCTTAAACGAAGACATGATGACCAGGAGAATCCTGATCACCATGAGGGGGAGATTAAAAGGCAAAAAGTGGTTAAGTCTTTGAGAGATCAAAGGGAAGAGATGGAAGATAGTGAAGATTCTAATGATCTTAATTCCAATCATTCTAGTGAAAGGGTAACGGGCATGAAAATGACAGTATATACAGACCCATAGATTGAGTTGATGGTTGAAAAGCCGAAGGTTTCCACTGCAGAACAAGGAGGTTGTTGGGTCTGTAAGCCAATGTTGGGTATAATGATGTTTTTGCTAATGTAGTTGGTGGAGTTCAGGATTTTAATGTTGAGTCTGAAGGAGAAGCTGCTGATTCAGATGATTTATTATTTGACTTTGAAGCAGATATGAATAATGAAGAATCAAGCATTCCATTTCAGTTCGAGCCGAAAGAAGATCCTGAACCAATTTTTGTTGAACCACCAAGTGTTCTCGGTACATCTTCTATGTCTCAAACTTAAAATGTTCAATCGTCAATAAGGTATGTGCCTATCGCTGAGAAACTTGAAACTCCAAGGTGGGACAGAGCTAGAATACGAGAACCTTATCTTGAAGACTTGTACGTTGACATATTTGTTCGTCACTTGAAAGTTTTAAGCGCTGATAAAGTCTTAGGTATTCATAAAAAAAACAGTTGAATACCGTAAAGAATACAAGTACTTCCTTAAAGCCAAACGCCAACCGATTCACTTTGTGCGAACAAAACATCGAATTGTCTCGATAAAGAAGGTGGAAGCCAGAAGACTTGTAAGAGTTTGGTATCCAGTTTTCTATGTCACAAGACAAGATGGTAAAGAATGGTACTTTAGTGAAGCTGATTTTCCTAATCTGTACGTGGAAGATCTAGATTTTATGTATCATGTTATTAGAAACCAGACTGTCAGATTGGAAGGAATTGTCAGAAGATTAGAAGCTATCAAATGGTTTCTTAAATGTCAGAGCAAACTGTCTTCAGTTATAGATGTTCAGATGTGCTTTGAAAGTAACCAAAAGTATGTTAATCTGAAAAGCCAAATCAAGACTTAGAAGACGTTGATGGTTATCCTTTGTATACGATTCTTGAAGATTCAGAGTTAGGTGTGGTATATGAAAACTCTGAGGGTGCCAAAAGGTTTCTGAGGTTCAGTGAACTCAAAAAGTACAGTGATGGAACTATCAAAATTATAAGGAATCAGCTTGAATTGAAGAAAGTCTCAATATGACAAAGCATCGGGGTCAAACAGGTTGAATTTAAGAGAAACGTTCTTACTTCTTAAAGCTCTGGAGTTGTTTGATGAGATGATTGAGTATAGGAATGCTATTAGAAGGTTTGAGACACATCTGGGCTTTAAACGTTCAAGATTTTCAATTTCTAGAGCTTGAATCCAAAAGGGGAGAATGTTGGGTTCAATGCTTTGTGCTTAAATGTTATATTCAAGCTTTTTATTTCCTTTGTATTTTTCCTTGTATAAATAGGTTTGTATCTTGGTATCTCTGTATCTTTGCACTTTGTACTTGAACTTATCATTGAAGCTAATAGAAAGTATTTTGAAGAACTCTCTCTCTACATTTCTCTATGATCTGCGATTGTTGATCTTATAATTATTCTTGAAGTTTATGTTTGATTGATTTACAACTGGAACATCACTAACATAGCATAACCATTTTGCCTTTAGCCTCGAATGCATCCTTGGAGATTGACTTGTGAAACCAAGCACCAAATTGTCTTCCACGTCCCAATTCCTACACTTATCTAGACTAGCAACCCTCTAGCTAGGCATGGGAATGAGACCCGTCCCATTGGGAAAAACGGTGTATCCGCCACGACGGGGCCAAGGATTCTCTCTAAAACCGGTGACCGGGTATAGGTACAGGGATCCCCGAAAGTTAAAATTTGAGGGTAGAAACGGAGTCGGGTAACGTGATCCTCGATCCGTCCTGTCCTCGTATATTGAATATATTGTACATTGGTTACTAAATATATTATTTATAAAGAATTAGATTTAGTATCTTTTAGATATAGAAAGAGTATTTAACATTTCTTCTTATATACATTTTTTTCTAAGTTTACTTTTTTTAGATTAAAAACATGGAAGCCGAAAGCATTTAATTAAACAATTATGTATGATATTGTGATTTTGTTAACATATGAATATTTGATATTTCATGAAAGCAAAATTTTGAAAATATGCTAGTTTTAAACACGGGTCATTATGGAGCGATTGTGATATTTAACACATTTGCTTTAAACTCTTTCGCATAAACGGAGAAAAATCCCGATTCCCCGTTGGGGATGGGAATGGAGATTTGATCATTTTCTCCGACGGGACGGGGATGGGAAGAAAGATTAAAGATCAGGGACAGGATAGAGATTGGGGTCCATGCCCCATCCCCGTCTCATTCTCATGCCTACCTCTAGCAACCTTATGCAAATACAGTCTTTAAACTTCATAACTGTAATTCTTTTAGATTCAATATTAACAAGAGATTTATATTTTCTTTATATTTCCTTACATTTTAAAATCAAATCAGTCGAATTTGTATCTAACAACATACATGAACAAATATACAGTTTGAACTCGAAAACTATTATGACGTCTGCATCGACTACACCAGATCATGACTAATAAGAAAAACATCACTGTATATTACTATTCTAACTAAAACACTTGGAATAATTTTACTTGTATTTACGTATAATAATTTGAGTTGAAATTTGGTTTGCGAACCAGACAAACGAAGTGAATAGCAACAACGTGCATTAAGAGAGAATACTCATGATGGGCCATTCATCATTTATGAGGATATATGACATGTGACAAATTATAATATTTTAATAATTTAAATTAATTATTATTGGACAGATCTTTGAAAGTGATTTTTCTAGAAAATTCGTATCTTTATTATATATTTTTTAATAATTAATATTCTTGTGTGTCCTTACTATTTCCTGTAATAACTAGCTAATAAGATAGATAATAATGTAAAACTATCTAAAATGACATGTTGAAAAATTAATTGGATAAAATAAATGGCGTAAAAGAAAAAATAGAAAGAAAGAAAATTCATTTAACATATTGAAACGTTATCTCGGTTAGATTTTTAAAAAGTTAACTTATACACAACCGTATAGTATCTTTTTCAATAATCACAAAAAAAAAATGTTCGCTTAATAGTTGCCAAAATGGTTATAAACATGAGGTTTAAACAGAATGCACGTTCGTCGTAATTGTTGGAATTAATGTCGTCATCGATGTATGCCATATTTGACAAATATAAGTTAATTTAATTTTGAGCTTATTAAAACTTCATTTAATTATTTGTAAGCTAACTTGTTGATACTCTACTTTAAATTTCCAATAATCTACAAGAACATTTTTTATTTTTTATTTTATTTTATAATTTGGCCTCAATATTTTATTAAATAGTTTTTATTTTGAATATTAATGTTTTTGATTTTATTTATTCTTTATGATAATAAAATTTTATTTAAGAATTTTGTTTACCAAACGTTACATCTACTCATCCACGAAATTGTCATGTTATCTATATTATATTATAAAATATTTAACAAAAAATTTTAAAAACCATTTTTATGTAGAAAGCACTGTTTATTGATGTATATTACTTGAAATTTAAGATTACAAGTAAACTGTGCATGAATGCAACTTATTAAAACTTCATATTTGAATTCATATAACTAACTGCAGATAAACATAATCAAATATTGGATATCTCATTTTAAGTATAAAAAATCTAAAATATAATTAGGATAATCATTGAGTTCAAACAGAATACTTAATTATTATCTTTATTAAAAAAATATTATTAAACCTAAATTAAATTACTTAGAGCAACCTCAATCGAACGACAAAACTGTTCTTTTGGATCCAACCGAAAGGTGAAAACGGCAAAAGTTTGCCGGTGGTGAATTTTGAACGACATATTTGCCATGGGAGACTTTCATACCAAAAGGGTGGTCCCTACCACCATTTTTTAAATAAATAATTTTTTAAATAAATTATAAATAAATAATTACAAATGTTAAATTTTAGGTTTTTATATTTATTATGTAAATATATATATATATATATATAATAAATTAATTACTAATTATTTATTATTATAATATCTATGTGGACCGGTAACTGCACTAGGGAGCCGCCCACGTGATATTGTCCGCTCTGGTTGGTCAGCACAACCCCTCACGGCTTTAAAACGCGTCACTAGTAGGAGTAAGACTCCCACTTCCTTATAAGGAAGCCGAATCTCCCTAGCCTCACCGATGTGGGATGCTCCTGCATTGCTACAGGAGCGTTGGGTTTAAGATTCGCGGATTTGACCGGATCTAGGGAACGCTTAGGTTTTTCGGACCCAACAATCTATTATGAATTATAAATATTGTTATTAAAAATTGTAATAAAATATGTTATTTTAATGTGGGGTAATTTGGTGTTTTTTTAGAGTGCGATTGGAGTTGAATTTTTTTTTTGTTTATGGGCTCACCATATTTGATGTTTTTGATTTTTTTTTTTTGTGATGAGGTTGGAGTTGCTCTCAGATACTACAACTAAATTAAATTATTATAAAAGAATTTAAATTAAGGAAATTACATCAAAAACAAGAATTTTTAAAAAGATTAATTTGATACTTATATCGATTTTTTTCAAAATTTTATGATATTTTCAAATTTATATTTTATTCAAAAATAAAAACATTTTCGCATCCTCAAAACCACATAAAACCGTATTATATCAACATAAAAAAAGAATAAAACGAAACACCGAAATCGAGATGTGTCTTGATGCATTGCACGAGTACCCTTCTTGTAACTTTTAAAATGAATGATTCTAATAAAGCTAGAAGGGTACTCGCGAATGCAGCAAGATAAATCTCAATTTAATGTTTAGTTTTTATTATTTGTCTCTATCGATATAATACGATTTTATGTGGTTTTGTGAAAGCGGTAATGTTTTTATTTTTAAACTAAAATATAAATTTGAAGATAGCATAAAAATCTGTAAAAAAAAAATAAATCGATAATAGTATCAAATAAACTATTTAATAGTTCCCCTTTTTTTGTATAACTTCTTTAATTTAATTTTTTTATAATTTAATTTAGAATTAATAACAAAATAATTTATTTTGGTTTAATTATATAATTTTTTATAAATATAATAATTAAACATTTTGTTACAACTCAATGATTATCCTAATTATATTTTAGATTTTCTATATTTAAAATGGATGCTTATCTTTTATTTGATTATGTTTATCAGCAGTTATTTACCTGAATTTAAAAATATAGCTTTAATAAGTTGTACTTACGCAAAATTACTTGTAATCTTAAATTTTAAGTAATATGCATCAATAACAGTACTTCATGCATAAAAAAAATGATTTTTAAGAGTTTTTGTCAAATATTTTATTTTGTCAAATGCTTTATAATATAGTATAGATTATATTTGCTTTAATAACATAATTTTAATAAGAATAATAATTAAACATTTTGTTAGAACTCAATGATCTTAATTATATTTTAGATTTTCTATATTTAAAATGAATGTTTATCATGTATTTGATTATGTTTATCAGCAGTTAGTTACATGAATTTAAAAATAGAGTTTTAATAAGTTGTACTTAAGCAAAATTACTTGTAATCTTAAGATTTAAGTAATATGTATCAATAAACAGTACTTCATACATAAAAAATAAATTTTAAAAGTTTTTGTTAAATGCTTTATAATATAGTATAGATATCAAACAAAAAAATTAAATAATATTTATTTCAGATATTTTAGTTTTAAAACTTTAATTTTCTTAGGATATGTTTTATAAAATATCTCAAAAAAATTGTGTTTCTAATTAGATTCATTTTATGGTTATTTTACTTTTTTATCAACTAGTTTTATCAAACATGAGTTGTTAATCAGTTAACTTATCAGTTACCAGCTATCTTATAAGCTAACAGTAAGTTTATCAACTACTAGCTAGGTTATCAGCTAATTTGCCATACATAACCTTATAAAGTATATATTCTAAATATTCTTAATTTAACACGTTTTATAAAATAGCTCAAAAAGATTTGTTTCTAATCTGATTTTACTATAGAGTGATTTTTGACGTACCATAGGGACTAAATTTGTAATTTGGTCTATAATAAATATAGTTATATTTTTAACGTTAAAAGAGATAAATAAAATAAAATAAAATTTATAATTATTATTTTATAAAATAAAGAACGTTAATAAAGATAAAATAATATTTGCAATTTTATTAATTATTTAAAGCAGTATGTTCTCGAGTACGATTAGTATCTATTATGTCTGTTTACTTGATACATATACAAGGTAGGCAATGTAGTTGCATCGGGAAACTCCAATCACTATAAAACAATTGACTTTCACCCACAAAAATCACTCAAGAAAAATTTCCGTCGGTGATTACCTACGGATCATCAAAAAAATACCAATGGTTCAATAGAATCCGAGTTTTTGAGAAAATATCAATAGATCATCCAGAAAATACTTGGGTAATTTGTCACTGATTTGAATTACTTGCCAGCAATTTACCCACCATTTTATGACGGTTTTGTGACAAGTCATCATTTAGCGACGGATTTTCCAGGAAAAAGTTCATAGACAGAAGTCTTCCATTTAGTTGTGAATGTTTGCCTTGTGGGATAATTGCGGCATTGACTACTCTTTAATACCACGTGATAGTTATCATTTACGTCTTGATTGCAATAGCCACATTCAAAATAAGAAAGTTCAATGGGTATTTCTAGTCGTTCTACTTAATAATATAATTAAATCAAAAAATATTTAATATTTGGTTCATTTTAAAGGTATTAATGAGACGATTATAATTGTGTAATTTACAAAAAAAAAAAACGTATTTTTAATGTTTTAGTTGATGTATGATTATGTATATTAATATAATGAAAAATATAAAATGAAAAATGAAAAAATAAGAATATAAAATAAATTAACTAAATAACTATAAAGGATAAAGTGTAAGTATTAAAAATAATTCGATAAAAAGTTTATGTATTTATGATATTCAATAATATGATTAAATCAAAAAATATTTAATTTTAAACTCATTTTGAAAATATTAGCGATGCGATTATTTTTGTTAATATATGATTATGTATGTTAATAAAATAAAGGTGTAAAATGAAAATAAGAAATAAAAATAAAAGATATAAAACAAATTAAATAAATAACCATGAAAATATAAAATGTAAATATTAAAAATATTTTTGAAATTACATGGGCCTCGCTATTTGCCATGTGGTATTTTGACACTGCATATTTGCAGTGGGCAATCCAAACTGGCAAAAAAGTTCACTTTATCGTGCAGTTGTGGAGGGAGTAAAACGGTAAATCTAAGGATTTGACGTGCGGCTGGATAAGCTCTAAGTGAAAAAAATGTACTTCTAAAAAACTATCATAGCATCGTATACAAATTATTTTTATTAAGATTTTACTGATTATAAAATAAATAACTTGTTGATTTGAATTTTATAACACAAATTGCCATATTGTTATAGCATTCAGTAGGGTTTTTTTTTTTAATATTTTATTGCGGTTTTTATAAGAACCTTAACCGTGGAACAATTTTTTTTATCTAATCAGAGATTCTAATAAGAACTTAGGGGTTGTTTGGATCATGGGAATTGAAAGGAATTGGAATGTCCAATCCTTTGACCAAATTCCAAATAAAGTGTTTGGTTCATGGAATCCGACCATGAAATCATTTCAATTCCAGTTGATTCCTTCATGCGCAGATTTTACAATTCTATGGCAATATGCTAGGATTTCAATTCCTTTCCTACAGATTCCTTCCCTAATCCAATTCCATGCAACCAAACGCAATCACAAGGCATGGTCAAATTCCATCAGATTTCATTCCATTCCCTTAAAGTGAAATTCATTTGATGAATTCCAATTTCATCGAATTCCATTCTACGAACCAAATGCCCCCTTAGATGTTTGAACAATAACTCGAGTTCTTGTCTACATTCATTCTTTTTATCATTTTTATTGTTTCTTATTTTGTTTTAATAAATATATAAAACATTTAAGTTAAAATATATACAAAAAAATTTAAATTAATGATTATAAAATATATTTATTAATTTTGTTTTATTTATTTGTTTGTTATAA
>NC_037530.1:11962912-11979826 GCF_001531365.2 Cynara cardunculus var. scolymus
GGGGGGGGGGGAGGGGAAGAAAGAAGTTCAATTACAAAATCAATTTTCATTGTTGTAACACCTCATACCACACATTGCATGTAACATATATTTCATACACAAGAAATACATGTTTATACACCACATTGGTCCCTTAGTACAATAATCTACCAGTACAAAACACATGATCCAAAAATTAAAAATACAATTCTTGTACTAATTCAATTTCATCTATCAAAACTATAGGTCATCAGCCATTCTTCATGCAGATAAATATAAAGGTAATTATCACATTTTCCCTTTTTCCATACCTTCTGTACTTCCTGCAATACATATTTAAAATCACAAAACGAGAGTTAGACCGAAAGGTCTAGTGAGTTACCCTATTTATGTTATTACATGGTGAAAATCACCAAAACTTTTAAGTAAAACAACCTCTCATATATATTACAAATATATGAACAAGTAAGATCATAATACGAATACTTTATACTTATCAAACCAATAGTCTCAGTTTGTGAACCATACATCAAATCCCAACAGGTTTATACAAATCAATTTATTATGATGCCACTTTCAAACCTTTTAAATCAAATAAGGTTTATTCAAAGTTTCAGGCCAAACCTGTTATCTTCTCCTTAATAACATCCACACTATGATTTTCAATAAGAACTCTGATCTTAAACTTTTAAGTCACAAAGAAATAAAGATTCCAGACCATAGTAATCTTAGAGGATATAATAGTATGAGTTATGTTACATAATACACACACAAATGCCACTCTTATAACCAAATGTACACATCTCCTTGATATGTCACCCTTATCCCATGGTACGCCTCTCCTTGATATAAAACCCTTATTTCTTCATCAAAAATAATTCCATGTAGAATAGACCGCAGTCAAATGGAATTACTATCAGTTCAAATTCATTTTATCAAAATTCCCATTTGTTGTTCCAAAGGAATCATGTTTTGACAAGATACAAGTAACCCGGTCAACCTTGTTTGGATAACAAATCCGGACAACCTTGTTCGGATAACAAATCCGAACAACCTTGTCCGGATAACAAATCCGGACAACCTTTTTCATAGCTTTGTCCGATTTATCACTTTAGAAAAAGGTCGTATTCATACTTCTCCGTTTGAAACATTTAATCATAAAGTCAAAGGTCATAAATCGCTCGTTATATAAACCGGCTGATATGAATGATCGATTTACCTTTAAATCGGTTAAGGCATGTCCGATTTAAGTCTAATCCGTTTAACCCTTGTCCGGTTTAAAACTAAACCGCTTGATTCTCATCCGGTTTAAGGCTACATCGCTTATGCCTTAGGTGATTTAGTCTAAATCCGCTCAAGCTTTGATCGATGAAGTAATGGACCGCTCAACCCTTATCCGGTTTAAGACATGTCCGGTTTATAACTAGTCCGTACGTCCCTTGGGCGATTTAAGGCTAAACCGCTTAGCATATGGCCGGTTTATATTTAAATCGCTCAACACATGGTCGATTTATATCCTAAATCGCTTATCATTTATTCGATTTAGAGTTCAAACCAGTTGAGAAAATTATACAAACAATTTATACATTTTAAAGAGAGTAAAACATGTAAACCACTCACATTTAAATAACCAATTTCTTGCAAATAAGCAATCCGATCAAGACTTTCTCTCCCACTCTAAATCGCTCAATTTTACTTCCAAAGATGGCAAGAAGAGATATGGAGGTTCTTAACTCATATTTATACCCCTTTCCAAAAGAGGTAWGGCGGCTAAGCCGCCCCCTCACATGCATGCATACATATACACATACACTCATGCATTCATCTTGTCTCACCACACACACACACACACACACACATATATATATATAAATACATTTCACATTATGCATAAAATTCGCATACTCACATGATCAAATGTACAAATTTATCATGTTGTCATGTAAACACATAATAAATAATCACATAATATTTACCTCAGGTGATAACCAAGACCCAGTTATCACATTATCCACCCCTCAAAAGAGTTCCGTCCCGGAATTCCTTTAATCAAAGAGCCATGGGTATTCTGATCTCATTTTCGACTCTAATTCCCAAGTCGCTTCTGGTCCTTTGTGAAACTTCCACTGAACCTTAACCAGACTGATATATTTGTTTCTCAACACTCTGATCTTTTGGTCAATTACAGCTTCCGGTGTTTCCACAAAGTTCAGCTTATTGTCCATTTTAATCTCTGGACGCGGTACAGCTAGACTTGGATCAACTAAACATTTTCGCAAATTCGATACGTGGAAAGTGTTGTGAATTAGACTTAATTCTTTTGGTAGTTCTAACTTATATGCCACTGGCCCAATTCGCTTATATATTCTAAATGATCCAACATACCTCGGACTGAGCTTACCTTTCTTTCCAAATCTGATGACACCCTTCCACGGTGAAACTTTCAGCATCACAAAATCATCTACACAAAATTCAATCGGCTTTCAACGATTATCAGCATAACTTTTCTGGCGATCTTGTGTTGTTCTAATTCTTTCACGGATCTGTTCAATCTTCTCAGAAGTTTCTTAGACAATCTCAGGACCCGTCAACTGTCTTTCACCTACCTCGTTCCAACACAACGGTGTTCGACATTTACGTCCATACAATACTTCATACGGTGCCGCTTGGATGCTGGAATGGTAACTGTTATTATATGCAAACTCTATCAACGGCAAATGATCTTCCCACGATCCCCCGAAGTCAATAATACAACTTCTCAACATGTCTTCGAGAGTCTGGATAGTTCTTTCACTTTGTCTGTCAGTTTGCGGATGATAAGTTGTGCTTAGTCGGATTTCAGATCCCAAAACTTTTTGCAATCCTTCCTAGAATTTTGAAGTAAACCGACTATCTCTATCAGAGATAATAGATAATGGAACACCATTTCTGGTCACTATTTATTTGATATAAATCTATGCCAACTTTTCTAAAGGGTAACTCTCTCTTATTGATAGAAAATGCGCAGATTTAGATAAACGATCCACAATTACCCAGATCGCGTCATACCCCCTTGGAGGTCGAGGTAACTTCATGACGAAATCCATTATAATGTGATCCCATTTCCATACAGGTATCTCCAAAGATTGAAGGCTTCCATACGACTTTTGATGTTCAATCTTAACCTGTAGACACGTTAGACACTGTTCCACATATTTGGCTATGTCTCTCTTCAATCCGGGCCACCAATAAAAAGATTTTAAATCTCTGTACATCTTATTGGTACCTGGATGAATAGAGTATCGGGACTTATGGCTTTCATTTAATATAGTGTTTCAGATATCTCCAAAACACGGTACCCAGACTCGTCCTTAAGGCACATTAGTCCTTCATCGTTCGGTTCCAAGGTTGAAATCATCTTACCCAACCTTTCTGTTTTAACGAATTCTTCTTTCATAGCTTCTTGTTGACATCTCTGAATTTCTTTACGAATGTCAGGGATCAAGTTCATTCTCATTGCTATAGCTTTAATGGTTCCGCTCTTTTCTTTCCTGCTTAGAGCGTCAGCTACCATGTTGGCTTTTCCCGGGTGGTAGAGGATTTCACAATCATAGTCATTTACCAGTTCAATCCACCGACCCTGTCGCATATTTAATTCTTTCTGGCTGAACAAATGTTGCAATCTTTTATGGTCAGTATAAATCTGACACTTTGTTCCCAGAAGATAATGTCTCCAGATTTTCAGTGCAAATACCACTGCAGCTAATTCCATATCATGAGTTGGATATTGTTTCTCATGATCTTTTAATTTCCTTGACGCATAAGAAGTCGCTTTTCCTCTTTGCATCAAAACACATCCCAATCCCAGCTTTGAAGCATCACTGTATACCACAAAGTCTTCGGATCCATCTGGTAGGGTCAACACTGGTGCACTGCAAAGATGATCTTTTAATAACTGAACAGCTTCTTTATGTTCTCCTTCCCACTGGAATTTAATATTCTTTCGAGTCAGTTTAGTCAATGGCACAACTATCTTAGAAAAATCCTGGATGAACTTACGATAGTAACCTGCTAGTCCCAAAAAGCTTCAGACTTCAGAAGGAGTTTTCGAAGCTTCCCACTTTGCAACTGCTTCTATTTTAATTGGATCCACTTTTACCCCAGCTTCGGATATGACATGACCCAGAAATTGAATTTTCCTTAACCAGAACTCACATTTAGACAACTTGGCATACAACTTTTCCTTTCTTAACAATTCCAATATTAGACGAAGATGTTATGCGTGTTCTTCTTTGGTCTTAGAGTATATAAGAATATCATCAATAAATACAATAACGAATTTATCAAGATATTCCTTACATACCCTATTCATCAAATCCATAAAGGCTGCGGGTGCATTAATTAAGCCGAATGGCATAACTAAGAATTCATAATGCCCCTACCTAGTCCAAATTTGAATTGCTCATATTTATGTTTTTTCTTTTCATAAATAGTTCTTTTCTTTGTAGAGATATCTTTTTTCTCTCTTAAATCCTTCTTATTCTTGTCCAAATTTGGAATTTAGTATGAAGTTATTTTGACCATAGTGAATATAATGAACATACCTTTTAAGAAGAGTTCAAATGTTAGAACACAAGCATTTAGAAGAATTGCAAACAGTAGAACTTTTTATTGTATGCATAACAGGAATAGATTTTCTTGTATTCATTACATTTAGAGGCCTATCAATAGAAGTTTTTACAAGAGGAATCTTTTTTTATGAGCTATATCTTGTCTTGAACTCTTGACTTTCCAAACTAAATTTTTTTCTGGATTATCTGAAGTGGAAGAAGATTTTGAGTTAGATAAGGATAAGACTTTTTTGGTCCTTTTATGAGTTTCAACATTTTCATTTTTGTAATCAGAAGATTCTACTTTTTCAAAAAAATTAGTTCTGATTTTGAAATTAGAGATAGAAACTAATGTAGACTTTGACTTAACTTGTTTATTAAACTCTGAATTAGAACGAATTTTCCAGACTTTGTTGTCTGATGCTTGACAGACTTGATCATATGAGTCCAGACTAACATTTGTATTTAAGAGAACTGTGATAACCGAGTTTTGATTATCACTCGAGGTAATTAACATGTGATTATTTGTTATATGATTACGTAAAGCATGATAAAATGTTATATTTGATCATGTGAGTATGTGAATTTTATGCATAATGTGAATATATATGCATGCATGCGTAGTAAATTTGTGAAAGGCATGTATAAAGGAATGATTGTATGCATGATTATATGGGTATGCATGCATGAATGGTTATATTTGTACATAAATCTATTCATGCATGGGTCTTATGTTTGTGGTGTATGTATACATGCATGTGGGATTTTGGCCGCCTTCCATTTGTGTAAGGAAATAAATAAAAGGTGAAGTTCACAAATGAACTTCTTGCCATTTTGAGAACTTGAGTGTAGTTTGAGAAAAGAAGCTATCCGGACTGCTTATTGAATTGAATTCCTGAAAGTTGATTTCAAAAGAAAAGCATAAGGTGAGTAATATCATTCATCTTATTTCATCTTGACAATTGATTTCTTTTGATTTGAATACTGATTTGTGTTATAAACCTATCACCCGGATTAGATTTTAAATCGAACAAGTGATGTTCAGGTTGTGTTGAATCGGATACGTGTTGTCCAATATAGCCTTAAACCGATCATAGTATTTTGCGGCTTAGAGAGTTGGTGAGATTTGAATTATGTAAACCGGATAAAAGTTTTGAACGGAGAAGTAGGAATACGATCAAGGCTGCCTGATTTATTTTTAGTCTAAATGATGTAATGTCCGGTTTAGATGTAAACCGAACAAGGCTTCATCGGGGTAATATTAAATCTGACCGGACTTGTAAATCTGACAGATGGAATTGAGTTGTCCGGATTTGTAAATCAGACAAGGGATCCAATGTTGTCCGGATTAGTATATCGGCTAAGTCTATATCGACCAAAACTTGCTAAAAGTTGATTGGTTTTGTATTTTGATTAAAGTGTTAAGTTCAAAATAAATCATTATTATTCTTTTATGATGATAAAGAATGAGAACTTTGATAAAGATGATTTTGAACTAAGGATATTTCATTAGGACATTTATGACTGCGGTCTGTTCTAATTGAAAATATTTTATAAATGTTTTGTTGAGTAAATAAGGGTGGCATATCAAGGAGAGGTTACCATGGGATAAAGGTGGCATATCAAGAAGAGGTGTACCTTTGGATATAAGGGTGGCATTTGTATATGTGATATAATTCTTACTATTATATCCTATAAGATTACTGTGATCTAGAATCTTTATTTCTTTGTGATTTAATGATTTAGAATCAGGGTTCTTATTGGAAATCGTAGTTTGGACGTTATTGAGAAGTGGATAACAGGTTTTGGTCTGAAACTTTGAATAAACATTGTTTATAATTGAAAAGGTTTAAAAGTGGCAATATATGAAACCTGGTTGGTTCAAACCTATTTGGGTTTGGGTATGTTAAATTAAAAGCTGAATGATTAGCTTTGGAATTGGAAAGATATTATATTTTTACTTGTTCATATATTTGTTATATATATATATATATATATATATATATATATATATATGAAAAGTTGTTTAAATAAAGTTTTTGTGATTCTCACCCTGCAATGACATAGAAAAAGGGATCTCACTCGACCTTCTGGTTTAACCCTCATTTTTGTGATTTAAATATGTATTGCAGGAACTGCGGACGGTAAGGAAAAAGGGAAATTGTGATATTTTCCCCGTATGCATGATTTTGAGAAGATCAATCTTTTGTTATATCTAGTTTTTAATAGATGAACATTGATTAGTACAAGAAATATATTTTGAATTTTTGGATCATGTATTCAGTAGGTTATGTATTTCTTGTACTTGGGACCTATGTGGTGTATAAACATGTATTTTTTGTAATTGAAGTATGTGTTACATGCAATGTGTGGTATGGGGTGTTACAAAAACTGGACCAAAAAACTCATCTGGCAGTTTTGTTTCGGATTTGAGTTTATCTTCATCAAGCATATCACTCATAGATGTATAAACAAGATATCCATCTTTGTTAATTACAACATGAGTTTCTATATCTTCTTCTAAATCTGAATCAGAAGCATTGATCATTTCATCAAACTTATCTTGAGTCATATTTTCTATAAACTCAAACAATTCTGTTGATTTTTGAGTCTCAAAGTCTTTGGAGTTATTTTCAACAGAAATTGCAGGATCAGAATTAGATTGTGATGAAACATCTTTCTGAGAAGTGTATTCAGAGTTATCATTTGATATTT
The DNA here is from genome assembly GCF_001531365.2 of Cynara cardunculus var. scolymus. Classification (NCBI taxonomy): domain Eukaryota; kingdom Viridiplantae; phylum Streptophyta; class Magnoliopsida; order Asterales; family Asteraceae; genus Cynara; species Cynara cardunculus. Next base: position 11,970,196 of record NC_037530.1, read on the forward strand.
TAGACATTTGATCTTTACTCTAAACAATTCATTCAGAGTTCTGAATTTCACAATTCTGAGTATTTGGTTCAGACTTCTAAATTGTATTTCCAGAGTTATCATGACTTCTTAAGACTTGAACTCAGACGTAGAATATTGACCAGAATACTCAGTCCTTGTAAGAAAAATATGTTTCTTTGTTTTCATAGCTTTTATTCAGGTTTGAATAATCAAATCCTATTCAAAATTTGAAATTCTTCTTATTTTCACAACTCTGAAATTCAGATTCAACAGATTTACACTTTTTAGAGTTAGTTTCTCCATAGACGTTTTCTTTTCCTTTGCACTCAGTGTTGAAAGAGGATGAACAGACTTCACAAAACATTTATCTAGAAGGATTCTTATAACAAGATTTTTGTTTTTGGTTATTGAAATGAGTTTTCAACATTGTTTTGGGTGGAACCATCTTTGAAAAATTATACAGATTTGTTGGAACATTCTTCAACACTATATTTTCCTTCAAACTCAATCCCATCTTTGGATTATAGAATCTAGTATTCTTAGGTTTACTGGTCAGCAAGTTAAGTGTGTAAGCTAGTGATGCTCTCGGCTAATGGACTTCCATCACACCCACAACTACACCTGTAACCCAAGTTAATTCGCGAGATAGAGAGGGAGGGAAGAGCTTTTGGTTTTTCTTTAGAGCGGATCGAATCGGAAAGTAAGAAGTTTATTTGTTCTGTTTGTCCTCTTTTAAAGTTCAATTCCTCTAACTCTTCAATCTTCTTATACAAATCAGTTCTTTCTTTTGGAATGAACTCATATTGAACCTCTAAAAAATCATTATCAATATTAATATGTTCAAAATCTCTTTTCAAATCAGATTTTTTTCAGAAAGATTATATTTCTCCTTATCAAGATTCTCATTTAATTTTTCAGCACTCATATAATTCAATTTATAGCTCTCTTTTTCTTCTCTGAATTTCTTGACTAGAATTCTTTCACCTTTTGGCCTCTTCTTTAGGTCATCAAATTCAACATTCATTGATGCAAGTTTATTTAGCAATTCTATATCAAGAGAGTTATGTACCTCATCATTAGATGCAGATTTCATATGAGAAACATCAGGTTGATCAATAGAGCTCATGAAACATGATCTTGCATAATAAGCATTCTCTTCATCATAGAAAGACCATTCAAGACAATTCTTCTCTTCAGCCATTAGCACTTGCCCATGTTCCTTCGTTTTGGCAAGATTTAGTTTGTTAGAATAGTAACATGAGTCTCTAGACTTTTTGAATCTACAATTTCTGGCAAAGTGGCCAGGTTTTCCTCAATTAAACTATCTTGGCACTTCATCATCCACTTTCTCTTGACTCTTCTCCTTTTCTTCTCTCTTGAACCCCTACAACTCTAGAATATGCTTCTTGTCACTGTTATTTTTCATGTATTGATCATCCTTTCCTTAGACTTGATATAACTTTCTTGGCAAATCTTTTGTTAAGCTCATTTGTTAACAGTGCAAGATTTTTAGCTATTTTTTTCAATTCCAGATCTGAGCTTCCACTGTCATAATTAGAATCTAGATCAATTTCTGGAATTTCAACCATCTTTGATGATCTCTTAGAGCTTGACTTGTACTTTTTATCAAAGATCAAAGCTAAAGAATCATTCACTTTCTTTTTTTCATTAAATCTCACTCTTACTTTTTCCTCATGTTGATTAAGAATTCCATAAATGTCATGGACATTCTTTTCGGTAAGATTCTTGGTTAAGAGGTTATCAGCAAAACTGTCCCATCCAGGTCTCAGATTCTTCAACAATTTGTTGTTGATTCTAGAGTTGATCTTCTGAATACCATTTCTTCTCAGATCATTCAGAATATCATTGAACCTGTTGTAAGTCTCAGAAAGTGATAAAGGACTCATTGGCTTAAAAACCTTCATAAGCTCCGATACAGATGTTAATCCTGTTCTGAAGAGCCTTCTCTCCACCCTGCATCTGGGCTTCCATTTCATCCCACATGGCTTTTGTAGACTTCAAACTGTCTATACGGTTGAAAATTTCATTGTGCAATGCCATGGTTAGCAAAGTTAAAGCCCTTCTATCAATCTTGGCGCTCCTCTTCTCCTCTACATTATAGATGCTTGGATTTTTCTAATTCTAGAAACAGAAATGACAGGGATATTTTATGTTCTTCGAATAGCAGGGATTGGTATGAAAACTTCAAATGGTTCTTCAATAATTGATTTTATCAATTATTCATAAATTTTGTCAAAGAATTGGACCATTCGAATTCTCCATTGGTGATATTTTATAACGAATAAGAATGGAGGCTTCATTTTGGATCCAATACTCATATATTCTTTAGACATCTTGACTAAAAGTGCAATGAATCGGACAATATAGAATTCACAAAGAATGATCAAGAAACAAAGGTAACTGATCAAATCAAATAGAATTCATAAATCAATTGAAATTGAATCAAAATTTGCAGAAAAACAGAATGAGATCTGATTCAAGAGTCGTTGGCTTTGATACCAACTATGAGTCCCATAGAAAGAGATTTAGCCAAGAAAATGAAGAACATAGAGAAATACCAACAAGAATGATATTGGATCAAAGCAGTCATCATGTATATTGAATATCAAGAAGTGTTTAGAAAATAATCTGAATGAAATCTATATAATCTGTGTATCAAAAGTTACAAAACAAAGTCTAACAGACACTTATTTATACTAGAACAGAAATGCTAAATATTTTATGTTTTAAACAACAAACTAATTACATGAACACACGTGTTCTAGTATCATATAAGAAATCTTTGTTTCTGAGAAGTCCTTGATCTAGAAATCTTCTATGTTTAATTATGAATTAAAAATTCAGAGTTAATCTTCCAACTCTGAACTCCAATTCTTCAGACTTAACACTTGGTCGCATTTGCTTTTCTATCGATCTGCGGAATCTTAAGTCCAGAACTCTGAAGACAACTTTTTCAGAGTTACAACTTGGTACAATTGATTCATCTTTCGAACTCTGAACTCCAAGATTCCAGATTTCTAAAGGCAAGTCTTTAGAGTTAACACTTAGATTTTGAAGTAACTTTATCTTCAAATCTACATAAGTTATAATTATTTGTCATTTGAAAACCTACTAAAGAACCAATATTGATGGAAAATTGATTCCATTCTTTTTACAATTCTTTCAATAGAGCCTTACACATATCCATATAAAGATACTCATGAGATTTATCACCATTGGATTTAAAAGGATTAGAGATACTATGTACCATTGCATGGCTCAAAACCTTTTTAGAAGAAGATGGAGGTTCAGAAGTAGGAGCTTCAAAAATCTGATGAAGGTTCAGAAGTAGCAACATCGGAGGGGGGAGCTTCACAAATTTCAATGGTTTAAAAGTTGAGTCATCATGCACAAAAGTGCTTTTTCACCTTCTTCATTACTTGAGATGAAATAGAGGAATCTATCAAGTTAAGTTATTTAGCTCAGACTCCTTTTTTTATTTAAATTTTGATTCTTAGTGAGAATATTTAGAGAGTCTTGAATATTGATAGAAAAAAGGACAGAGAGTCATTATCCTGGGAAGTAAAGTCATTACATATCTTGTTTATCAAATTAAACAAACTACTCTGATACCACTTGTTGATCCGTGGAGGGTTAGTGACTTATACTACAAGTGTTTATAGAAGGGGGTTGAATACAAACACAACAAACTTCCACTTTTTAATTCTATTTTTGTATTAAAACAAAGAATTACAGATTTCTTGCAGAATGCGGTGACCAGGTTTTTCGATTATAAAGTTAAGGGTTGTTTTCGAATAATGATGGAAAGTTGAGAGGGTTATTTTGTTTATGTGCTTAAAAATAATTTAAATCCACCGCCTTATTGTTTATTTTTGTTAATTGATGAGATATTTAGTATATCTCATTGGCGTTGTGAAAGAAAAGAAAAAAGAAAGGTGGGTAGAAAGCTTCTTTGTGTTTTTCTAGAGTTCGAGTGAAAAATAGAAACCGAAAGGGGATAAAGAAGAAACTGGATTTTGTGACTCTTAACTGAATTTGTTGTTATCTATCTTCATCTCTGTGAATCAAGGTGACTTTTATTTTATAAACTTTCCTTTTACAATGTGAATAAACAGAACCGTATGATTCTTTGTGTGGGAAGTTTTGAAAACTGTTATTATGTTATTTTTAGCATAATTTTGTATTTTTATATGTTAATATCAAATGATTGGGATAAGGATGGCATAATCAGAAGAGATGTATTATGGTTATAAGGGTGACAAAATGAACTATATGTGAAAACTGGGTTTTTGAGCAAGTTGATGAACTGTTGTCGCATCTTTATGATGTGATAACTTTGAGCTATCGCATACGTGTGATGCGATGACTTGGGTTATCGCATCTTATTGATGGTATGAGTTATTTTTATTGCATCCTTGTGATTTAAGAAGAATGTTTGTCGCATATTTGTGATGCGACAAATTGGGTTTTATCGCACCAGTGTGATGCGATGAGATGGAGTCCTCGCACCAATGTATTGCGAGGAAATGGGGTTGTCTCACGCAATATGTGTTTATTACACCAATGTGATGCAATGAGATGGGATCCCGCACCAGTGTGTTGCAAGAAAATAGGGTTGTCTCACCCAATGTGATGCGCGAAAATTATAATTTATTCTATATGATGCAATAAGTTTATGTGTTATATGAAAAAGGTTTATTTGGTTGTTTGACACGACAAATGGGTGATGTCTCATCTTATTGATGCGACAAAAGAGATTTGTTCAATAAAACATTATTTATTCGTTATTTATACAAATATGAGTTTTATAAAAGTGATTTGGTAATTTTCACCCTATAATAGCATTCAAAGAGATTTCTCACTAGACCTCAAGATCTAACCCTCATTTTAGTGTTTTAAAATGTGCATTGCTGGTCGGGCACAATCAAATGATAAGAAAAGGGGAAGTTATGAAGAATATATGATTTCTTTTGGGTTAATGTGATATCTTTTGTACTTGAATACTTGTTATGTTTACAAGTCTTATACCGAGTATTGTGAAAAAATTTGGTAGCTACTTTTTTAATGTAGCTTTTGTAGATAGTTGAACTAAATGTGTAAATTATATTTTCTAATATATGAAATATATGGTTATATGCAAATGTGATCTTGGGGTGGTACATAGAAGTTAGGAAGGTAAGCCCTATGATCCTAAACAATCTGACTGGTTGACAAATTTGCTAAAAACTGAAAGAGTAAGATAAGTAAGCACTCTTTCAGATTTTGAAGAACTGAAAGTCTTTAAAGGTTATGGTGTCGACCTGAAAGAATATGCACTTAGCAATTTTTCAAAATGGGCAAAGTTGTATATGATCCAGATACAGCCTTTTATAGCAGTTCATGCATTAAATGCAATAATGCAACTCAACGTGTATCTTCATTTTATTTGTTGATCCATGTATTTTTGTACTTCTAATATCAGCCTTTTGATAGGATGTGAACACTGGTTGTTTCAACCCATCCTTCTGTATGCCGACTGAAAGTTAAAGAAAGTGTGGTACTAAGAAAATAGTACTTTTGAACTTGCTTTAGCTAACATGATGAGCATGTTTCGATACTAGGACATGGGTTGGAGACTTGATCCCAAAGTATCTTCGTCTAGTCTTTATCCATTCTTTTATGTGCAGAGTGAACAGTAAAGTAAGTAATTATACTTTCTCTGGCTGACATGTTTGAAAATGTTTCCACACTAGGATTAGAGATGTAAAAATAACTTCCTCCCAAATTCTTCTCTTTAAATCGGTGGGTTAATGATATAATTAAAGGGTAAAAGAATAATCAAATAATGTTATAGAAGACAAATAAAAAGGTGGGTTAATGATATAATTAAAGGGTAAAAGAATAATCAAATAATGTAATTAAGAAGCTAACTTATGCTATAAGTTAACTTCTTTCTTTTACTTCTTTCTTACACAATAGTGTAATAATTATTTGGTTTTACACTGATTGAATGGAATAACGGTAACATGATATGAGTAAAGTAAAAGGTCATGTTTGTTTGTATCTAAACCACTTTACATATTTTTAATTTAAAATTGCATTCAGCAAATTTAACAAACTCACATTTTTAATTCAGCATTTAATGTAGATTTGAGAGCTAAAAATGGTCATTTAATTTTTGTCTCTGATCATACCATTTATTTAACAAAGGAAAAAACAAGTAGTGATTATTATACAGACAATAAGTAAGTAGTCATTTACCAAATACTTATTGGATGAACATAATAATCATCAATAATCTTATTATGGTAAGTGAAGGAGAAGATGTAGGGTCGTTTACCAAACACTTATCCGATAAGAGCGAAATAAGGACCAAGATTCTTACCCGGTAAGTAAAGGCGACGACTCTTATCACGGTAAGCGCTTATCGGAGTAAATTGTTGCATACGATGTCATTTTAGTGAACTAAAATCTTATCCGGTAAGTAAATAATAGTGTTAAAATTTTCGGGTAAGCACTTACCAAGTAAATGTTTGGTAAACGGTCCCTTACTTAGCTTGTGTTCATCATAGGTAAGAAATCTTACCAACGATATCCATTAATGACCAACTGAATAAATATTACTGGTTAACGGTTTCATGTTTGGTAAATACCTCTAAAATCATTATATATATATATATATATATATATGTATGTATATATATAATTTTTAATATTAAAGTTAGTAAGTCTTATACTTAGTGAGGTCATGCTTTCATGTCAAGCAATTATCAAACATATTTCATAAAAATAATGGGAAGCAAGATGCCGATGCACCTTCGTACACTCGAAATCTGAATGTATGCATAAAATCATGCAAAATATATGCATATATTTCCGAGATTATAAATCCAAAAACTATGCATATATCATATTCAACCTTGCCCAAATACAACATAAACAAATGAAATATGAATTTTGAAACGGTACAATAGTGATCATTTTTGTCTCGTCTTAACCCACCAAGTATAGTGACAAAGTAGACTCACATTTAACGTGAAGGCTTAACTGAGAATGCTCGACACAGTACCTACACCAGTCATAATACATTTTGAGCACTTAACAAAGACATTAGGTTATCGGATAAACATTACACCAAAATAATTTTAAGCAACCTCTAGATGACCTATATTTTACTTCTAATCTTGTCGACTTACACAACTTCTAAACAACATATAGGCCATTTCTGATCTTGCCAGACTTATGCGACTTGTAGTCTACTTCGAACTTGCATGGCATACACGACCTCCTTGGTGACTATCAGTAGCGTATAAATCACCGGGTCCCTTAACTTCATCTTTGCAACTTTGCCAACTCGCATGAACATCGCTTACTCTGTATCAACACTTGGTCAACTCAAAGTTTAATAAAAAATTTGGCCTTTCTAATTAACTCATTTAACATATATATATATTTCCTTAGTTTTTTTCTCATTATTGCACAAATAACAAAGTTACATATCTCCGGCATACTTAAACATCATTGTATCCATAATATAATGCTTTAGATCGAACATTCTAGCTCTTATCATTCAACAACAACTATAATGTTATATATTTCTTGTCAAATATACACTCTTATGGCCTCATTCTTGATCGTTGCCACTACCATTGTTGTCTTTGTCGTCGTCACCACCAACAACTACTAATTTGAAGCAGATTCTGAATAAGTATATTGATTGAGTGTCTCCATTATATTGTTGCTAGCAAATACCACCATTCATCATTATTGAAGTAAAATTTGTTCAGGGGAATTTATTCATCAAAATAACATTATTGAAGTAATATTTGCACCAATGTGGTCATGTCAATCGTAAATTTCATAATTACCTATTAGTTACTTACGTTTTTATATGTGAGGAAATCAAGAAAATTTATGAAGGAATTGGGATGGAAGATACCAAGTTTTTCAAATCAAAATGGGAATTTGAAGCCAAGACAGTGGCTCACGTGGGTAGACTCGTGGCCAAACCCGTGGCTGAACTATGGGACTCACTATTCGTTTTCAAGAGTTAGGCACAGATGACTTTAGCCACGAAAAAATTTGCTGGAAGTCACCTATGTATTTAAAACCCGAATTTTGACTAGGGTTTCTCATTTCTCATTTCATTCTCCTCTCCTATCTTAGCCCCAAGTAGAGTAAATCTCACGGCTTATATGTCTTAAATGAATTATTCGTCAATATCTTAATGTGGCTTACTTAATGTTCTGCCACTTAAATAGAATCGAGTTTCCCTCGTTACCACAAGATATATTGGTTGATACTTCACTTTTGAAAGAAATTGTCTTGGGCTGAACTACAGTTCTTCATTTATAAACTACTTCCGTCTTAGGGAGGTGTATTTCTTACAATGATTATATTCTTAAAGTTGTGTCTTCTATATCATGTTATAAGTTGATTGAACTAACTATCCCCTGTTACACACACCAGTAAGAAAAAGTGTTTCAATAATACCTTATTTTGTGTATTATGACCAGTTTTTTACCTCACTTTTTCGAGAAATACGAGACATCGAAGTCATAAATGTAGCAGATAATAGCCGGACTCGAGAATTGGGAGGTTCAAATTAATTGTTATTTTCAAATTTTATGGGTGTTACATGTAGTGGGGCACCGATAATGATAGATAAGCACCACAAAGATGCACAGATCCAATACATGTATTATGAGGGTAACACTATACTTGGTAGAGACATATTACTAGTACATTTCGTTGTCAATATATTTGGTGGGTTAAGACGAGACAAAAATGACTACTATTGTACCAATTCATAAGTGCACAAATAAGGTATTATATTTGTCATTGAAACGTTGCTTAGTGTTATTCGATTAATATATATTTTAAAAACTATTAATAAAATATTTTAACTAGTAATTAATTGTTTGCTTTAAAATTAGTAATAAAATACTTTATAAACTATTTAATTATTAGTTAAATAGTTAGTTAACGAAGTTTAAAAATTTTATCACAATAATTATCCAAAATCATCAATTAATACAATAAATTTTCTAAAATGTGTATTTATTTACACTAATTGATGACATTATAAAGATATTTGTAATCCTTAACATGTGAGTCATATATATCATGAAATATAAGAGATTCGTAATAATATTATGAATATAATATGTACAAAAAAGGGAGTGCTAATGGCACCCCTTAATAGGGGTGTAAAATGCCTTGAAATTTGAACCATAATTAAAAAAAATAAAAGGTCAAAATCAACCAAAATATAATATATTTTATTATTATTACTTTATATATTAATATAATTATGTATAAATATATAATTCCTTATATTATATAAAAAATATTTTATCATTATTATTTTTATTTTATATATTAACACACACACGTATGTGTATATATATATATATRTATATATATATATTATCTTTTATATATTATTAATTTATGTTATATTATATAACTACTAGAAGCGTACTCGCGCAATGCAGCGAGATACATCGTATTTTTAATATTTCATTTTATTTTTTATCTCAGTCGATGTTATAATATGGCTTTATGTGATTTTGAGAAAGCGATGATGTTTTTATTTTTGAATAAAATATATGTTTGACGATATCATAAA
>NC_037530.1:11979926-11991244 GCF_001531365.2 Cynara cardunculus var. scolymus
TATTTTCATGGGATCAACTTTTACTCCTGATTCTGAAATAACGTGACCCATAAATTGGACTTCTCTTAGCCAGAACTCACACTTGGACAATTTTGCATACAATTTTTCTCTTTTCAACAATTCCAGTATCAGACGAAGATGTCTTGCATGCTCTTCTTCAGTCTTAGAATATATAAGAATATCATCGATAAATACAATGACAAATTTATTAAGATATTCCTTACATACCCTATTCATCAAGTCCATAAAAGCTGTGGGCGCATTAGTTAAGCCGAATGGCATAACTAGGAATTCGTGATACCCGTATCTTGTTTTAAATGCTGTTATCGCAACATCTTCTTCTCTGACTTTAAGCTGATGATATCCTGACCTCAAATCGATTTTAGAGAAATAACTTGCCCCCACCAGTTGATCAAACAAATCATTAATTCTTGGTAAAGGATATTTGTTTTTTATTGTCAATTTATTCAGTTCACGATAATCTATGCACATTCGCATAGATTCATCCTTCTTTTTGACAAACAAGACCGGAGCACCCCAAGGTGAAGTGCTAGGCCTTATAAATCCTTTATCAGTTAAATCTTTCAACTGTGTCGCTAATTCCTTCAGTTCGGATGGAGCTAAACGATACGGCGCTTTTGCTACGGGTGCAGCTCCTGGTACAAGATCGATTCGGAATTCAATAATTCTATCTGGTGGTAACCCAGATAAGTTTTCCGGAAAAACTTCTGGATATTCACAAACTATCGGGATCAATTCTTCTTTTCTTTTCTCTTTCTTTAAATCAATCACATATGCCAAATATCCATGACACTTCTTTTGAATACTCTTTCGGGCTTTCATTACTGACAGAATATTAGTGCGATGATCTTGACGGTCACCATAAATAGTAATTGTTCTCTGGTCTGGCAAAATAATTCTGATCATCTTCTGATTACAATCAATGCTAGCCTGATACTTTGCCAACCAGTCCATACCCACTACTATATCAAATTCTTTCATTGGCATCGGAAATAACCGGATCGGGAGTTCAAAGTTTTCAATAACAATTATACAGTCATTGAACATACTAGTAACAGTTTCTTGATTATTAGCAGTATCAACTACTAATTTATCATCAAGCAGCACAGAATTCAAACATGCAGTTTGGGCAAAYAATGGTGATACAAACGAAAAGTTTGCACCAGAGTCAAATAACACCTTAGCACGTATTGAATTCAGAAGAAAAGTACATGTTACCACATCTGGCGATGCTTCTGCCTCATTCTTGGTCATTTGGAAGGATCGTCCCTGCGCCCCTCCTTGTCCTCCTTGATTCCCAGTAGTTCTTCTCCGATTACCCGATGCGTTACTCCCCATTGTCAACTGTGGATTTCTTAACAAGGGGCAATTTGGTCGAATATGATCCGAAGAGTTACAGTTAAAACACCTTTTGTTGGTTGGACAATTTCTGGACAGGTGACCTGCTTCACCACATTTATAACATTTTCTCGGATCCAAATTATCATTACCCTGCTGAACTTTCGTACTGCTCTTTTGTTCAGATCCGTTGTCATATCTCATAGTCTTGGGTCCTCGAAAAGACGAAGGTCCTTCCCACTTTCGTTTCTCAATAATTTGTCCTTCCGATTGTCTATTTATATTTCTTTCAGTCACTTCAGCCGCCTCTACTGTCAGTGGAAAGGTATTGGGGTTCATTGCAATAACGAATTCCCTAATTGAGGGCTTCAGACCCCAAATAAACCTTTCTATTTTCCTTGATTCGGTCGAAATATAATGATCAGCAAAACGAGAATATTCAATAAACTTTTCAGTATACTCCCGTACAGTCCTATTTCTTTGTTCTAGTTTCAGAAAATCTTCCTCCATTTGTCTTACAACAGTTTTAGGACAGAACTGATTTTTAAATCGATCCACGAATTCCATCCATGACATAGACTGTAAAACATCCATTCTGGTAGACGATTCCACTTCCCACCAAAATAAAGCATTTGACTTCAATACTGAAACAGCAAATCGCACTTTATCTGTTTCCGGGCACCGAATGGTGTTAAACACAGATTCCATTTCCTTGATCCAGCACATTGCTTTCACCGGATTTCTTTCTCCAGATAAGGTTGGTGGTTTACACGCTAAGAATGTCTTAATATCTCCTTCTCTGTTATGAGTGATTGGAGCAGATGGATAAACCTCTACTCTTTCTGTTTCTACTCTTGCAGGTATCCCCATAATAGATATCAGAGTTTCTCGTAACTTCCCCATTTCCTCTGCTAACACATCTCTGGTTATATATTTTGGGTGTGGCACCGTTCCTCCCTGAACATTCCCAGAGTGGGATTCTTCTTGCTCAGAATGTATTTCAGCCCGACTCCTTCCCTAAGACTGGCTTCTTCCTCTTCCTCGTCCTCTTGGTCTTCCTCTTCCTCGTCCTCTTGGCCAAACCTGACGTTTCCTTCTCAATAACATACAGACTATGATTTCCATTAAGAACCTTGATCCTAAATCTTTAAATCACAAAGAAATAAAGATTCCAGATCACGGTAGTCTTAAGGGATATAATAGAAAGTGTTATATAATATCACACACAGACAATGCCACCCTTATATCAAATGTACACCTCTCCTTGATATGCCACCCTTATATCAAATGGACACCTCTCCTTGATATGCCACCCTTATATCAAATGGACATCTCTCCTTGATATGCCACCCTTATATCAAATGGACACCTCTCCTTGATATGCCACCCTTATATCAAATGGACATCTCTCCTTGATATGTCACCCTTATATCAAATGGACACCTCTCCTTAATATGCCACCCTTATCACTTCATCAAAACCTTTATAAAATAATTCCGAATAGACTGCAGTCATTGGAATTATTATTAGTCTGAAAACATTTATATCAAAACTTCATTTTTATAATAAAATAATAATTTCTTTAAAAACGCAAAACATTATCACAAATCCGGTCAACAAGTCCGGTCAACATAACAAGTCCGGTCAACAACTGTTTGGTTTAAAACACTTGGAACACATTCCACTTTGTCCGGACATCTAATCCGGTCAACACATCATATACTCTTTGAACGGTTTACACTTAGAACAACTCCGGACAACAAACCGCTCATGGCTTGTCCGGTTTAAAACTAGTCCGKTCACTAAGCCGCTCAAGGCTTGTCCGGTTTAAAACAATCCGGACAATAAACCGTTTAAGGCTTATCCGATTTAAATGCTTATCCGGTCACCCTTTGTCCGGATAAACACTTATACAATAAAATCAAGGTTTCTTTCCAAATAAGAACAATACGAAATATGCAAATAAAACTAGTAAAATCTTTATACAAAAGATTTAGAAACCACTCACCTTGTAAAGCTTTTGGAAACCAAAACGCTAGAAATCGATCCCTTTTGAAACTTGACACTTGAAATCAACTTGAAATMACCTCTTGAAGCAAACCGGACAACACTTCTTTTAAAACCTCTCAATTCTCTCAAAATAGTAGAAACAGGCAAAAAAAGGGTAAAACCCCTATTTATAGTTTCCAAATCAGGAAAGGTCGACTAAACCTCCCTTCCTCCCTCCCCCTTATCCACATTATGCAATCACATGCACATGCATACATGCATACACTAGCCTACTTCCATTCTCATAACATGCATAATATGCCTATGCATATAATCATATATATTATGTATTTATACATATACATATATGTATTCAATTAATGCACAACTTCACATACCCGCATGTATCAAATTATCATGCTATCACATAATCATTTAATCAAATAATCACGTATTAAATACCTTGGGTAATAACCAGGATCCGGTTATTACATCAGAGGGCATTTTATGTATTTTTAAAAAACTCTTCTCTCCTCTCTTATCTCTCATCTTTCCGACCTCCAATCTCCGGCCTCCGGTGAACAAAAATCCGCCAGGTACCAAGTAATCACAAAGATACACAATGTGATACCCATTGTGATATACAGTGGTACTCAAATGGTATCACAGTATATCACAATGGGTATCACAGTATATCACAATGGGTATCACATTGTGTATCTTTGTGATTACTTGGTACCTGCCGGATTTTGTTCACTGAAGGCCGGAGATTGGAGGTCGGAGAGATGAGAGAGGAGAGAAGAGTTTTTTAAAAATACCTAAAATGTCCTCTAATTATAATTTTAACTCAAACTACCATAATTATTAATTTCCTAATTTATCCGTTGATTTATGGTTGAGATTGGATCTCACAGTTACCACAAACTAATCAGTTCTCTCTTGAATAATATATATATATATATATATATATATATTTGAGAATAATTAAGGTATATACTATAAAAATAACATCAACGTGTAACTGAAAGAAACAAAGAATTCAGTCAAACAACCAGCACCCACCCCTATGTATTTGTCCCCCCATCGGACTCTTGTTATCAAAATTTCATCATTTCCAGTTGAAACTAGTGTTTCTTCTTTCACGCTTAATTAGCAGATCGTTAATTTAGTAATAATAAACAGTTGAAAGTCATGTTTCTTCTTTCACACTTATTAGAGTAAATAAAATGCAATAATAGTTTTTGTCAAAATATGGGACCAATAAAGTTCTTTGTGACACTTACTCACACCAAGTAAGGTAACCGACTCCAACGCAAAACAATGTGCAACAGAAACACATTCATGTAGAACTCAAAAGAAAAAGAAAAGCTACACAACTGTATGCTTTTATATCATCCTCCATAATGTCAAAATAACATGAAATAAATTTCGAATAAAAAATTTGTATTCAAACTTATGCAATAAACTAATTCATTTAAAAATACAGCCTCGTTCACATGCGTCAAATTATTAATTCAAAACATGTAACATATTATGCACATGTATTTACTACAACATGGAATGACTGATGCACTTCATTTCAATCAATACATGAAATCGGTCGGGGTCTAGAGACCTACAGCCACACTCACAAAACTAACTAGTCACGCTACCAACATCTGGATATTTAAACATCGAAGACAAGCTCCAAAACCATGACATCTCAACTTACAATTTCTTTCACGCTGACAACGGTTTCACAAGCTTGTGGTTCAAATACAACCAACTTCCTTGACCCCCTGGTTGGCTTAAGGTAATCGTCATGTGAACTTTTCCACTAATAACCAACCACTAATAACCAACAACTGAGAACGTACTCGCTACCCCCCATAGATCATCAAAATAAGGTAATTCAAATGCACATATGTAATTGTAAATTCATAATAACATTAACCAGATGTGATTGTAAACACAATACATGAGAGTTTGTAACACCCCAATTCTGAAAAGAAAAAAAAAGGGCTATTTAACCCCAATTCTATAACACACCATAAATAGTAGAACTTTCTCCCCAAATGTTATCATTGAATACCTCTACATACATGTGTAAGGTTTAGAGCCAACAACTTTCAAAACGGAATACACGAGATCTAGGTTAAGAACGGTTGTTACTAAAACCTACATAATAGTTGCTATCTCTAAGGTAAGAAAAACGACCCAAAGTGTTAAGTCCTTCATGTGCCTCTGACTACCATTTAACCCATCTCAAGTGCCGCTGGTACCACTCTCACCAGGTCTTGATGGACATGTCGAAAAAGAAAAAAATGTTAGGCTTAAAGCCTAATGAGCTCAATCAGTTTTCATCCCAAATATATAAATGGTAAAACAAAAAATAACGTTATATAAATAACAATTTTTGCAAAAGAAATATGTTTAATATAAAAGCAACATCTTTCTAAACCCACCATTTCCATGATAAAAGGTCCATATATAAAACGCCCATTTGAATATGAAACAAAACCAATACTCACTCATGACATGAATACCTCAAAATATTGATATACCGGAACAAGGATAAAACTCCACTATGTAAAACACCAAAATATGGATAAGACTCGATACCCGAAACCACAACTCATGGCTAACACTTCATAGCCAATACAACACTAAAAACATGGGTAAACTCCATACCCAAAACAATGGCTTTTAATGACAAGGAGACCTATTTCCATCGACTATGGCGAAACACAAATTAAGTCATAGATCAACGTTATTAAATAGCACCTCATGATTCAATTGAATTTGCTGCCTAGTAATTCAAGTTTCACCTCAAGGCTCATGTCATTAGTGTCTACCCCTCCGGGTAGCACCTCACGGCTCATGGATCTTAGTGCCTACTCCTTGGAGTTTTCTATCGCCTAAAACTCACTCCTTTTGCCCTCCGGCCATTCACAATCTTTTCAACATTGGGTTAGTATCAAGAAGTATACAAAGCACATAATGTACAACTTGAACATTCTAAATAACTCTGTAGGTATTCACCTCCCATATGCATAACACCATGGGTATAAAACACCTGACATCATGAATACCATACTATTTAGCACACATGCCAACAAGGATTAAACAATGCCAAGACTCTACACATGCCAAATAAGACCGACTCATAAGTCTATAGATCCATTGCATTACAACTTCAAATTACATGACACCAATTTGAATGATCAACACATTCAAAACATGTAATCTCAAATAATAGGCAATGTATGCAAAAACTGTTCAAATATCATCTTGAACCATTTTTTGTGGAACAAAATCCCAAAACACATTTCAACCAATTTCAATCCAACAAAACCCTCCAACTTGCTTAACTACTCGATGAAAGTCAAGCTAAGTCAATAGAAATACATTTACTTCATATTTGTGAAATTTCATTTATCAAAATGGGACTACATATCGTAAAACTCTTATTTATATGAACCAACCTTCAAAATATCACACTATTGATTTATATCTCTAAATGCCACAAAACCCAAATATAATCATTTCCAATGTTTTATGAAATCAACTGTACCAAGGATGCTCACATAACATATAATCCCAACATTTGATAAAATTACAAGCAACACATTTGAAAGTTCAAAACAGACATTTTTGACATGTACATAGTTTTCACAAAGTAACTTGAAACTCACCTTGTTAGGTTAGGTTAAACCTAGTTTCCAAACCCAACTCTTGCTTGCAAATGTGAGGTCTTAAGATCCATAAATAAGGCTCTTCCAAGACATTCCTCAAAACCATAGTTCACGCCTAGAAAAGCACCAAAAATGAAAACAACTTCAGATCTATCAAGATCCTAGATCTCTAAAAATTACCAAAGAGCATACCTTATCAATGATTGAAACCTTGAAACCAGAAACTCTATGATGGAGCTCTTCCAAGTGTCTAAACTAAAGCTTCCACTCCATGCTCTTCTATTCCTCCCAAAAGCTTTCAAAAGAATACCCCAAATGAAAGAAATCAAGAAAGAAGTGAAGAGGATGGAACTCAAAACACAGAACCCTAGAAAATGGGGTTTTAACCCATCTACAGGTTATATGTGTCCATGACCCATGTCGCATGCCTGGTCACCCATCTTTCTAACCCCTTTTTTTTCTTGTCCAATTTGATACTCCGGTGTGTTAGGAGACCTTGGTTGCTACCCAAGTCGTATGACAAACCGGCGGGACCTGTTGGACGCTCAAAAATCCTCGTTTTTGCTATCCTTTTGACAGTGTACAACTCAAGGCAAAGAAATACAGTTAAATGCACAATAACTCAACATTAATGCATTAAATGTAATTTGTTTAAACATCCAACGAAAACGCATGTGCTATAAAGTCCTTGCTACCGTTGTCGTGCTTCTCAATAATAATGATTCTATCAACATCAAGACATCTTTTCTTAAGGATACTAATCGCACTTCCTGAATTTTCTTCATTTAGAAACTCCAGTTAAGATTCGACATATATCCAATATACATATTAATACATGAAACACCCAACAATATGAATACAAGTCAATTTATTAAATATATACCAATAAAGAACAAGAAGATCAAAGGATGCCAAAACTCCTCACAAGTTCAATATGACCGACTCATATGCCTACGGAACCATTGGATTACAACTCCAAAATGCAAGAATCCAGTTTGAATGATAAAACACACTCAAAAATTGTAATCCCAAATATATATGTAAAATCTGTTCAAATATCATCATTGAAAAATTTTATATGGGACAAAGTCCACAAACTCTTTTGAACCAAAATCAAACAAACAAAACCCCCCCAACATACTTGACCACTCCATAAAAGTCAACATAAGTCAATTAAGAATGCATGTACCATACTTTAAGCAATTTTTTAAGCCAAAATAGGAATATATCATAATACTCTTATTTATTGGAATAACCTTCAAAAGATCACACTCTAGTTATTTGCATCACCAAATGTCTCAAAACATAAATATGAAAATTTACAAAGTTTAATGAAATCAAATGTACCAAATGATTCATCTATACCAAATAATCACCAAAATTTGATAAAATCACATGGACCACACTTGAAAGCTCAAAAAAGACATTTTGACTTGTACATAGTTTCACAAAATAACTTGAAATTCACCTTACTAGATTTTAGCCAAATCAAGATCCAAAATGACTCTAGCTTCCATTGACGAAGATTCCACCCTCTTCAAGGCAAACCCTTGATTTCACCCAATCTTGAACTACCTTCAAGCTAACACCAACCAAGATCTTGAATATCCAAGCTAACCACTTTATTTGAAATCCCCATGATCTAATTCTCTAGCCAAACCTAATCATTAGCCCTAAGTGGTATCCAAAATCACATCAAGAGAGATTGGGGTGAAAGAGATGAAAATAAATGCTCAACCTTAGCCAAAATCCTTCAAGATGCCCATAAAAGCCTATGAAAGTTGACCTTCAATGTTCCAACATCGCCTGCCTTCAAAGAAGTGAGAGAGATCAAGAGTAACCAAATGAACAATTCCTAACTCAAAAGAGCATTTATGGATATTTGGGCAACTTCCACGACCTTGGCCACGACCTAACTCGCTTGAGCATGCCATAGAGATTTATGTGACCTTGGTCATAATTTATGTCGCTATCCAAATCACATTCCTTCCTGCCTCGAGCTTTAGTGAGTTGTGTGACCCTGGCCACAACCCAGGTCGCATGGACACCTAGTTCGCACAAAATCCGACCTTTTAACCATATCTTGATCCTGCATCAAACTAAGGTGATTAAATACCAGTAAAACTCACAAATTGAAACTTACATCAACATTAACTTGGTCAAATCTCATAATTCATGTCAACAAAAATTATGGATGTTACAAAACGCCAATTAAGAACTTCTCCCTTTGGAAGATTATAATATTAATTATATTGTGTTGTCAAACCCTTGTGGCCATGGAGGAACTTCTCCCATTGGAAGAACTTCTCCAGACCATTTATGGTCGCATGGGAGATTATTCGATGCATGTAAGCTGATACCAAAACTTATGGTTACCAACAAAAGCATTAATTATCCATTTTTACTTAATCCATTTAACATTCTTGACAACATTGAAATAATTTACAACTTATTATTTGACCATGTTTACCTCACATCCTCTCTCTTTATATGTGTGTGTGTATGTATATATGTTTTCGTCCTTTTCTACCATTTCTGTATATCTCTACTTTTGTGCTCTAGTATAGGCGACCCTTCTAACCTTGTTTTCAGATTATTTATTATTTGTTGTTTACTTATTTGTTATGTCTATGTTCATAAAATATTGAATAGAGTTTAGTTCTGGTTCCTATCGTTTAGTGAAAATTCTAAAAAAGTGACCAAACTTATGATAGGTCTAGAAAGCATCGTTATTGTTTGCATTTTGCTCTGTAAATGGTCCCTAATCACTTACCCCGTTAAATGTCCGGTAAATGAGGAGTAGTTTTTGTCTTTTTATCCTTTACTCATCTTCCTTTACCAAATGAAACAAAATATTATATTATTTATATGTTATACAATATTATACACATATATACATATACAATAACAAACCACAATTTGTACATCCTAACCACCATGAAACCTAGATGAAACTTCCACCCTCCACCAACCCCCATGAAACCGGTCTCCACCTCCCAACATCGCAACTTCCACGATCTGGACCTCTCTATTGAAGCTCCTCTCTAATGGGTCTTTAAGAGGTACTGAGGTATCAATGATGATGGTGGAAGGTTGAATGATGGGGAAGGAAGAAAAAAGGGTGGTCGACTAAGAAGGAAACAAATTAAGAGGTGGTCGGGTGAGGAGGATGACGGAGGAAGGTTGGAGGGTGTTTCAGCAACTCAGGTTCAATGGGAGAGAGGGTTTCATTAGCGGGGGTTCGACAATGGAAGGGGCGTTTGCAACACCTCATTCCACATATTGCATGTAACATATACTTCATAAATGAGAAATACATGTTTGTACACCACATTGGTCCCTTAGTACAAGAATCTATTAATACCAAATACATGGTCCAATAATTCAAAATACAATTCTTGCACTAATCCAGATTCATCTAACAAAACTATACATGCTGCCAATAAATCTTCATGCAGATAAGCCTATAGGGAAGTTATTACATTTTTCCCTTCCCCTTAACGTCAGCACTTCCTGCAATATATATTTAAAATTACAAAACGAGGGTTAGACCGAAAGGTCTAGTGAGTTACCCTATTTATATCATTGCAGGATGAAATTCACCAAAACTTTTATGTAGAACAATTTTTCATATATATAATAGATATATGAACAAGTAAGAACAAAATACCAGTACTTTTCACTTTTGAAGCCAAATCTCTGCTTGTGAATAGTTCATCAAATCCCAACGGGTTTATATTAATCAAATTATCATAATGCCACTTTCAAACCTTTTAAATCAAATAAGGTTTATTCAAAGTTCCAGGCCAAACCTGTTATTTTCTCCTCATTAACATTCAAACTATGATTTCTAATAAGAACCCTGATCTTAAATCTTTAAATCACAAAGAAATAAAGATTCCAGATCATGGTAATCTTAAGAGATATAATAGTAGAAGTTAATTATATAACACACACATATACAAATGCCACCCTTATATCCAGATGTACACATCTCCTTGATATGTCATCCTTATCCCATGGTACACCTCTCTTTGATATGCCACCCTTATTTCCTCATCAAAATATTTCACAAAACAATTCCATATAGAATAGACCGCAGTCTATGGAATTATTATCAGTTCAAATTCATTTTTGTTAAAATTTCCATTTATTATTCCAAAAGAATCATATTTTTGTCAAGATAACACTTAATCTAGTCAACCTTGTCCGGATAACAAATCCGGACAACACTTCCACAAATTGTCCGATTTAACACTTGACTCAAAGCATAACCTTGTCCGGATAACAAATCCG
>NC_037530.1:11992244-11994080 GCF_001531365.2 Cynara cardunculus var. scolymus
CATCCATGCATCCATGCATCCATACATCCATACATACATACATGCATGCATGCATGCATGCATGCATACATACATACATACATACATACATACATACATACATACATACATACATACATACATATATACATACATACATACCGTTGTTGATTTTCTAAATTAAAAATAAAATATATTCCATATATGATTTCTCAAATTAAAAAAAAATTAATAAGAATTATTGATGAAATTTATTTTAATTAAAAATAAAATATAATCCGTTGGTGATTTTCTAAATTAAAAAAATAGAAAATAATTTGATTAAATTACTGAGGGATTAATGATAAAATTTAACTAAATACATAGTTAATTAAAATTTGTCGCTAATCCGTCGGGGAAATGATATCACCGACAAGATTCAAGCACGATCTTTCACACTTATTAACATGTTAATGTGTTAGCGCCTGATGGTGGTCAAATTTGTCATCAATTAGATATAATCAGTCAATGCATATATATATATATATATATATATATATGTAATAACCCAAAAAAAAAAATAATAATAATAATAATAATAATAATAAATAAATAAATAAATAAAATGAATGCAATTAAATGATGGGAAACTCAATGGTCATGAAACCTACGACCATTTATTATGGCTTATCGTTTCATATTCCGTGAAACCGCCGATGACTTAGTATATATATATGGGGAGGTCTTCAAGCATAGAGATGACAAATTCTCGGGAAAGGAAACTCGTATAAGAGAGGTGAAAGATGAGGATGATTTGGTGAAGCGCAACAAGTTTGATGCGTTTTTTAGAGTTTGTAGCTTAATGTGTAGTTTGGGGTTAAGAAGGAGAACTATTGTGAGAAAATGCGACGGTGGACGCTGTAATGAGAGTTGACGGTGCTCTATATCGTAGTTAGTTTGGCACCAATCGGGGAGACGCTAGCTACTTCAAAGATCGGTTTGGGCTACGCCATCTATTGTGAGTTTCACGTGATTTATTTTTAAAATGGTTGCATGCCTTATTTTTAATATGCTATATATGCGTGAAAAGTTCGATATTTTTATAATATGTGTTTTGAGTATTTGTATGTAGATGGGGATGTACTACGATATGATTTTGTAAAGACGAGCATGCTTTATGAGCTTGTCTAAGCCGTAAGTGCGGACATGCTGTGTGAGTTCGCCAGGTAATGCTGTGTGAGGTAGACATCTCCCACGACGTCGTTGCTTTGTGATGTAGACACGCACTATAATATCGTTATTTTGTAAAAATTGTTATTCTCATCAAGGCATGCTAATTTATGAAGCTTCGTGAAAATTGTTTATTATAAAAGTTGTTGTTCATGCATGAAAACCGTGGATTCACTGGGCCTAAGGCTCACCCAAAACTCTTTTAAAACTTTTTCACCCAGGCGGCTATTAGACTGGAAAGAAAAGTTGGATAAAGAGATAAATAAGGATTAGCATCAAAGAAGGACATGTGCAGATCAAGACATTGTTATATCGAACAAAGTATGTTCGTCAAGATTGTAATTTAGATGGTGATACAATTTGTAAGATTAGAAATTTTATTTCCGCTGCAATGTAAGTGTTTGATCTTGGGATACTAATTTTGATATATTTAAGTATTCGAAATTTTGGGATGTTACAATATATATATAGACTTGAGATCATGTGAGACCAGCCTGTTTTCGTGAGACCCGTGAGACCAGCATTTTACACTTGAAACTTCACAGCAAAAATGCTGTGAATGTGACTTTTTAAAACCTTCACAGTGTTTTTGCTGTGAAGGTTCGACTTTTTTAAAAACCTTCACAGTGTTTTTGCTGTGAAGTTTAC
>NC_037530.1:11994400-12006726 GCF_001531365.2 Cynara cardunculus var. scolymus
ATCTCTGACAGAATATATTTTATTTTTAATTAAAATAAATTTCACTCATAATCTTTTTCAAAATGTAAATTTTTTTTTGTAAATGTAAGTATTTTTTTGTATATTTGTTTCATTTTATAAATTTAAGTATTTTTTTTTGTTCAAAAAATATTTAGGGACTTAATCGTTCAGAATATGAAAGTTCATTGGTCCTTTTTCAGACTTTTTCCATTATTTTTTCACATTAACTAGTTGTATAGGTAATAAGAATGTATCTAACAGATTTTAGAAAGTTTAAAGAGTTATTTAACATGTTTTGGAATGTCCAATGACTTATTTGTTCCAAAAAAAATTGTCCAAAAATATTTTTACTAATGGTATTTGCATGTTTATAAAGTTAGGGTATAATGCTAAATTTTAATGTTAAGCATTTGTGTTTATGTTATTTATATGTTTATAAGTTACGTTTGATGATAGATGAATTGAATGATCAAGTGAGAAGGAGAGTTAAGATGAAAAAAACATTAAAAGGGATCTGGATATTTAATCACCTTTAATCTCAAACCCACCCATAAATTGCGCTTGATACGGGGATTTATTCGGTGCATCTCATCATCCTAATGTGTATCCAATGGTGGAGATCCCTTCTTATACTTCTCACCTTAACTCTCCTTCTTATCGAAACTCAACTCTTGATGTTATTGTGTTAATTACTTAATGTTATTTACGTCTTTAGAGTGGTAGGTTTTCGTTTACTAAAACGTAAATTGTGTTATTATTGAGTGTTTGGATTGTAACAGGATGAAGCAGTGTAGCTTTACATCAAATTCTTTTAAATGTGAGGAATTTGGGAACAAGCATGTGAATTTTATTTTACATATGTATTTTGATTTTAAAAATATTGGAAAATAAAATGAGGCATTTAATGGATGGCATTTAAGGGAAGTTAAAGCCCATAAATGCTCCATACAGACATAATTAAGTAAAACTTAGGGTCCGTTTATCAAACACTTACCCGATAAGTATTTACCGGTAAATTTAATATTATCATTTACTTACCAGGTAAGATTTTTTAGTTTACCAAAACGGCATCGTACGCAACAATTTACCTGGTAAACGCTTACCATGGTAAGAGTCGTCGTTCTCACTTACTGGATAAGACTTTTGGCTTTATCTCGTTATTACCGAGTAAGATTTTTGGTCCTTACCATATTCATCCGGTAAGGTAATGTAATTTGATGTTCACTTACCCGAGTAAGCGTTTAGTAAACAGTCCCTTACATTTTCATTGGTTACAATAATAAAGTAAAAAATGTTAACCTAAAACGTTTATTTTTTCCCTTTGGATAACCTACTCTTATAAAACAAAAAAGCTTACTACGTTCAACCATTTCCAATCGATGAGAAGCTATATATGGATAAGGTTGGGTTAACATAACATCAGTATGTTTTTATGAGATCCATGAGACCAATTTTTTATATTTGAAACTTCACAGCGTGAAACGACTTTTTTACTTTCACAATGTTTTGCTGTGAAGTTTCAAGTGTAAAAATGTGGTCTCATGGGTCTCACGAAAACAGGTTGGCCTCACGTGATCCCAAGTCTATATACATGTATATGTATATATAGAGGTTGGTTATTATACAACCTTTTACATTTGTACAACCAATACAACACAATCTCAACCGTCCATTTAATTTGATGAATATGTGATTTTATAGAAGTTTTGATTGTTTCCTAATATAAAGTATTGATCATAATTAATGAACTCTATTCATTTTCCATAAATATTCAAATCATAATAAATAAACTCTCATCATTTCTATAAATATCTCAATTACTTGGGTTGCATTGGTTGTACAAATAGACGTTGTTGCATTTGAAATATACCCTATATATATATATATATATATATATATATTTAAAAGACTATCCTTGTTTTTCATACATTATTAACTCCTTATAACACCTTAAGTACTCTTCTATCTCTAAAACAAAAATAACATCTCAAACTATAACCTAAAGTAACATGGAAATCCAACTGATTTATATTGAATTACTTAGATTGTTACTCTGAAAAGTGAATATTGTGAACCCAAATGATGTCAAATTATATATTAAAAGTATATTATAGGATGTTTTTGACTGTTGAACGAATCGACGATGTTATGTAAAAATGATATGATAGATAATATTAATTTAGAAATAATTATTGATTGTTATATAAATTAGAGTGAACTGTGAATTTGGTCCCTGTGTTTTGATTTTTTTTTACTACGGTCCTGATATTATGTTTATTGTGGATTTGGTATTTGTGGTATTCAATTTTTTTTTAATGTTATCTCTCTGACTAAGGCCTTCGTGAAATCAAGGGTCATTTTATTCTTTTGCCTTTTTCTTATAAAAAGATCACACATATTATAGGGACCATAGTAAAAAAAGGGGGGGGGGGGGAGGCAAATTGCATGAAAAAGTAATGTACTTTAACTTAATTCCTATTTTGGGTAACGTACTTTCAAAACTTCCATTTTGGTACTTAAGATGTAAAGTTTTAAACATTTAAAGACCCGGGTAACTGGTTGAAATATTAACCGATTATCATGCTGATGTGTCGAGTGATGTGGTATCCAACTCGGTATTATTTGCTGACCTGGCCCATGACGTAGATTTTTTTAAATCTAAAATTAGTCTTTTTTTGGTCTAAAATTAGTCTTCACTGAGTTACCCGGGTACTTAAATGTTTAAAACTTTACATATTAGGTACCAAAATGAAAGTTTTGAAAGTACGTTACCCAAAATAAAAATCAAGTTAAAGTACGTTACTTTTTCATGCAATTTGCCCTAAAAAAATATCAAAACATAAAGACTCATATAAAAATATTGTTCTTACCTTTTTCATAGGAAAAAAGACAAAATAATAAGCAAAAGGCTAAAATGACATTTGATTTAATGGAGGAGCGGGATCCCGTGTTGTTGCTCAACCTTAATTTGTAAGAAGGTTTTTTATTTTTGTTACCTAAGATGCACCCGCTATAGTTTATGGCGTATATGTGTTGAAAGATGCACATGTGTTGAAATCAATCAAAGAAATCGAAAAATTCACTAGGAAAAAACCAAAAAAATCCTCGAAATCAACCAAAAAACTTAAAAAATCCTTCGAAATCAACAAAAAACCTTAAAAACCCCATAGACACGATTCGTCTAAAAATACATCAAACAGTTTTACGGACATTTAAAAAGGTGCATCCACTCAGTAAAAATCATAGGTCCAATAATAATATATTGAAGATTTTTTTCATTAAAAAACTTAACAATAATACAATCTTTAGCAACTTTTAGATCTTATAAATTATAAGAAAAGCATTATAAATTATAAATTCCATCCAGCATGAATTTCTTATTTTAAACCTTTTTTTGTTAATATAATATTATCAACGAATCACCCACTTGTGCAGCAGCTCTTCGGTTATAAATATGGCCGCAGGTTCCAAGCAATTCTCGTCGTCTCCCAAAAGCACCACATCTCTTGCCATGGCCATCACTACTCTCGCTGACATTCACCCTCATATCATCCAGACCCACATCTTACCACGACTCGACGGCCCATCTCTCTCCACCGCCGCCGCCGCCTCATCCTATCTGCAAGCTCTCTGTTCCGACGACCATCTCTGGGCCCACGTCTCCAACTCCACTTGGCCCTCAATAAACCACCCACATCTCCATCACCTCATCTCCTCCTTCCCCACCGGCTACCGATCTTTCTTTGACGATTCCTTTCCGGCACTAGTCACCGACGTAAACCACCATAACCGCCCTCGCACCTGGTCTAAATCCCAATCAGATTGTTATCTCAACCTTCCTTCCGAACTCATCTCAGCCATCGATATCCGCTACCAAAATGACGTTATTTTCTCCAGAATCGAAATCACCGACACCACAACTGATTTCCTATCGCCGGCGTTTCGGATGGAATTAAACGACCCCGTACCTGAAAACTTCCAATCCATCGACTTGAAAGTCGACGAGCTGGCAGGAGCTGACCAAGAAACATTATCACACCTGAAAGAATCCGTAACACTAAACTGGATCCTAATCGACCCGACCCTGAAACGGGCAGGTAACCTATCCAGCATCAAAGCGGTGAGTGCAAGGCAGGACTGGATGACCAACGAGACCCTTCTCCGATACGTCACCGTCTTACCAGGATGTGAAGCGAACGAAGTGGTACAGTGTAGAATACAGGTCGTATTAGGGGCTGGTAAAGGAGGTGTGGGGTTGCACGTCAAGGAGGTGTCATTACAACTACAGGATTTGGATTGTTGTTGCCTAAACGGGAGGGAGTTTTTGGTAATTACACAAGGGGCAATTTTGGAAAAAAACAGTGTGAAGAGGAAGGTGGTGGATGATGATGAGAGAAGGGAGATGTACCAGAAGTTGAAGCAATTAAGAAAGAAGAGAATTGAGTGGGTAAAAAAGGAAGAAGAAAAAAGGGATTTTGGCGATAAGCTCAATTCTCTTCTAATGATTGTGTCCTTTATCTTTTCTGTATATTTTCTAAGCTTAATGTTACGATAGCTGAATGTATGTCAATCATAGCATACTAGTTTCAATTAAGACAAATTAATGTCGATAGTTGTGGCATTCCATTTTTGGTTGACTATTCTGCTATCTATACTGTACTATATTACAAAACATGGTAAATTGTTATTAGATATTTCATTTATTTTGTATTTCTCTTCTTTTCTTTTTTGCATCTTAATATATTAACATACATAATCGTATATTAACTAAAATGTATTAAAATCATATTTTCTTTTTTATGAATTATGTCATTGTAATTGTTTAATCAATACCTTCAAAATAAGCCAATACTGAATACTTTTGAATTTAATCATATTATTAAATAACATAAATACATAGTGAATCATTTTTAGGAAACTTACATTCTATACCTTATAATCATGTATTTAATTTGTTTTATTCTTTATCTTTTTCATTTTTATTTTACACCTTTATTGTATTAAAATGCACTCATATATTAACTAAAATACATTTTTTTTAAATTATATCAATGATCATCTAGTCAATATCTTCGAAATGAACTTTGAAATTTTTGAATTTAATAATATCTATATTATATTAACTAGCATAAAAAATGATTATGTGTTGAATTTTAAGAGGTGTTAAATTACCATACCAACCATTCTCATCCCATGTCCCATCCCCTTAAATTTGGATTAAACCCCACTTTTCTCTCCCATGTCCTTTAAAACAGGATTAAACCTTACTTTCTCTCCACTACATCGACCAACTCCCCCCCCCCTCTCGATTTTCGACTCTTTGCAACTCTCCCTCTCACCCTGGTACGTGTTCTCTCAAACTCTTGATCTCTTGCTCTCAAAATCTTGTTCCTGATATGATCCATATTTTGATTGTTATTGATTTGCTAAAATTGGTTCATCTTACTACTTTATCACTACGGTTTTTGTGTGTTTCGGGTTTCATGACCTTTTGTATTGCATTGATCATCATAATTATCTGGTGGTTGGTAATTGTTTCGGTTGTAAGTTAATATTTAGGTTCTTAGTTGTCATCTACAGTTGGTAAATTTTGGGTTTTTAGTTGGGATTGTGTATTGAGCAATTTTTTTAATAGAAAACTTTGTAAACACCACACCACGAGGAAGAAATTGAAGAGGTACTGTATATGCTTTTAGATTGAAGTTCAGGTATATATCAGTTTCAATCTACTTTTGGTTTATGATACTGGCATCAACAAATTGATTCAATTGATATTGTTAATATATACACATTATTCTTCACTTTAGCAAATTAGTTAATACTGATTTCACACACAACGAGATATTTCACTTATATTTCTCTTTACTCACAAAAATCGATTGCACTTGAAGAGATCTCAATTCATCATCTAGTGAAAGTGAAAACCGAGACAATCTCATGACTCTACTAAATCATGGTTATGCATTATTGAGATGATTTTGTAGGTTTATCTCACTCCGTCTCTTCGTGTCTCTAGATTAATCTTTATTAAAACCAACTTCACACTCTCATCTTTTAAGTTTTCTTGTTGCTGATAAGTCATAATGCACTCCAATCACTTGCTTAGAACCTATCGTAATGGCATCCATCATTGAGCCATCTAAAGCTGTAAGTACAAGAAATTTCAATTCATGGATCTGTTTTTGCCTATTAATAATCTACATTTTTCTGAAAATTTTACAAAATGTCACAGATGAATCACTCAAAGATATTGGGGAAGCACGTTGTTTTAGAGTTTGAGTTTTCAAGGTTTTCATTTGATTACTGAATTGTTTTTGACGTATGTGGCAAATAGGGATGCGAGGAATTGTTTGGTGGTACTTGATTTGACTGAGTGTGATAGGATTAGTTATGATGGAATTTTTTGCTTGAAACAAATGTTTTGCCTAACTAATCTTAATCTGTCAAAGTGCGGGATTAATGTGACAAGCACATGGATTGTGTCCTTATACCAAATCCGAACCGAACCCATAACTTTCGTCCTCCACGTGGATAATTTCATGTTTCAATGTAGCATTAATCAGTAATTTCAACGATATGATATTCTCTTTTGTTAATTATCTTGATTTTAGTTAGATACTTTAAAAAGGAAAATGATCGGTTGTTTTACTTTCTTCTCCTCTACAATTTTAGGTCCATCCAAGAAAGAATGTTGGGATTGACAAAGATCACACCATCTTCTTTCTAATTGATGGATTGGTCAAGGTTGAGAAATTTAGACCTGATAGTAAAAAGCTGAAATATAATTTTTGGAAACCTCGAGTTAACTCTTTCGATCATTTCCATTTGATATCTAGAGTTTGCATTTTCTTAAGGATTTTATCCCTGCCACTAACAACAGTTAAATCACACCCGTTAAATGAAGGGCATTTTTTAATATTTTTCTCTTTTTTGTCTTTTTCAAGTTTTCTTTTTAAAAAAATAAAAACAACTATTATATTTTTATAATTACTTAATATAATATTTTTACACATATAATGTTATATATACATATATATATATATATATATATTGATGCTTGGGTTCCGTTAAGATGAAAATGGTAAAAAAGGATCTCCACTTTTGGATCAACCTTAATGAGATCATCAGATGCACTAGATCAATTCCCATGAAAAGAAAGAATTCATGGGATGGGGATGAGATTAAAAGTGATCAAGGGTCCAGATTACATCTTACGCTTCTCACTTTAACTTTTATTCTCCTTTGATCCTTTCGTCTCTCTCTCTTTTCTCTCTCACGCTCTCTCTCTCTCTCTCTGTGTATGTGTGTGTGTGTATATATATATATATATATATATTCAAATGAAATGCAACATTTTCAAATGTTGCAACCAATGCAACCCAATGAAATT
The DNA here is from genome assembly GCF_001531365.2 of Cynara cardunculus var. scolymus. NCBI lineage: Eukaryota > Viridiplantae > Streptophyta > Magnoliopsida > Asterales > Asteraceae > Cynara > Cynara cardunculus. The sequence goes on from NC_037530.1 coordinate 12,001,791, forward strand.
TATCCTAACCGTAGATCATCCCCCTTTTAAGGAGTATTTTTGTTTTTAATTTTTTTTAAATGCAATCGCTTTATCCCTAATTGTTGATTGTTTAATTGTGTGGTTGGGATGAAGTTGCATTGGTTGCAGCATTTAAAAAGGTTGTATTTGATGAGCCATATATATATATATATATATATATATACACACACACACACACACACAAACACATAGATTGTGAAATCACCCCCACCGTCATACACCACTGGCTACAAGCTTTGCCCCCAAGTTTCGTCATTTCTCTTTTCCATCTTTTCAAACTCTGCGAACATTTCTCCTTACAACCTCACCAGAAGAAATCCAAAAATGTTTCAATCGATTCGGTTATGGTGCTCAATTCCACCCAACATAACTTCCCTAAATCTGTTAGCCACTGACCACGACCACCATCTTTCATCGACGACCTCAAGTTTGAGTTCCCCCAGCGACCCACCTCAATCTTTCTTTGAAGGCCAATGTCCCAAGCCCTCGCCTCTCCTTCAACCTTCAACCTCCCTCAACTAATTTTCTTCGATCCCCCAACCTCACCTCCCTCTTCCCTTGGAAACGCATAACTAGACTCACTTTCCTTCTTAGTGAACCCCTATCCAACTTCTCGTTTCTTTTATCAACAATTACTACCCTTTTCCTGGTGAATTCCAACTCATTCTGTTTTTTTCGTGAACTCAACCACAAACAGGGTGAAACATATATGATTTTCAAACATCCAATTTTATGGATATGAATGAAGGTTTGGTTTATTTTACTCTAATTAGGGTTGTTGATCAAGTGGGATTTTTGATAAGTTGGAACAATAATTGTTTCTTAGGACCATTTGAAGTCCTAATTGAATAAAATAGTAGGAGGTACAAGTATGTGAACTATTGGTACTACTAAGGGTTACGGTTTAATTTCTCATACATGCTTTAAACCCCCTTTCTAAAGTACCTATAGGAGCAAGCAGTGGGCCACACCTTTTATTTTGGGCCGAAACTTTGGGCAGGAAAAGATAGCTGCTGATTTAAGGCTTGAGCTTTAGGCTATCTTATTGTATAAGCTTTCTTTTGTATTTTTAACCTACCTTTGGGTTTTCTCTAGTCTTTATTTAAGCTTTCGGCTTCCTTGCCTCCTTGCTTGAAACAAGAACCGAAATTGTCAAGTGTATTTTGTTCTCAAACATTTATATAAGTTCAAGTATTCAAGTTTTATCTCTTTCTTTCTTACTTGCAATTTTTAAAAGATTTTTAATTTTAGTTACAAAGTGGAAATAATCGATTATTGTTGCAATACACTGGATTTCATCCTTTGTGGCTCACGATTAATTTTCTTAGATAAAAATTTGTTTTCCAAGTGTTTTTAAGTATACCCTCACTTTTAATAACGAAACTTGTTTTGCAAGTTTCGTAACTTAAAGTGCAAGTTTTCTTATTTTATTATTTGCTAGTACTTTCTTTTACTTTATGTCATCTCTTTTAGAGTAATTTTAGTTTCCAGTATTTACTTTTCTGCACTTTAATTTTCAGTATTTAATTCCCCGTCGTTTACTTTCCAGTATTTTAATTACTGCAATTTACTTTCCAACAATTTAATTTCAGTTATTTATATTTCCGCACCTCAATTTACAGTCTTTACATTCTCACAATTTAATTTCTACAATTTACTTTTTCACATCAGTTGTTTATTTTTTAGTCTTTACATCCTTCGCGAGAAGAAACCGAGCGATGATGGGCTAAATGCCTTAGCTTGGGGTGTAAGGTGTAATAGTCTGGTTATTATTTTAGTTATATATGTTATGTATATGTTTGGATATGTGTGTGTATATTATTTTAAATAAAAAAAAGAGGGGGAGTCGGCTATTGAGCCGCCCCTCACTTCCCCTTGTGGTTGTGTATGTATATATATAGTTGTTGTGAAGAAAAACATATACATACACCTACTATATTTGGAAAGTTGCTCTGGAGAGTTTTAAAGATTTGCACAGGAAGAAGAAGAAGGTCTCAAAAGGGTTTTGATTCTCATTTCAAAAAGGTGAGTGTATTAAAAGCTTTGGATATGAATTGTTTACATACAGTCTGATAAGCATTTAGAACTGATTATTATGAATTTGGTTGCATATTTGATGATGATTCATGTAAACCGTGCAAGTAGTGTCCGAATTGATATCCGAATACTTAAATCGCCCATGCCTTGTCCGGATATTATTTAAACCGGATAACTTATAAACCAGTCAAGAGGTGACCGGATAACTTATAAACCGGCCAAGAGGTGACCGGATAACTTATAAACCGGCCAAGAGGTGACAGGATATTATTTAAACCGGATAACAAGGAAAGTAAAGTGTTGTCCGGATTTCTAATCCGGACAAAGGAGTTGGTTTATGTTTAAAGTATATTGACCGGATATCTAATCTGGACAAGTATGACCGGACTTCAAATCCGGATGAAAGGAAATATGTTTTTGGAAGATGTTTTCGAAATGTAATGGCAGTGTAACTACGAGTGAAATGGCGGTGTAACCGCGAAAGTGATATAATGGCAGTGTAACTGCAAGTGAGATGGCGGTGTAACCGCGAGAGTGATATAATGGCAGTGTAACTACGAGTGAGATGGCGGTGTAACCGCGAAAGTGATATAATGGCAGTGTAACTGCGACTGACATGGCGGTGTAACCGCGAGAGTGATATAATGGCAGTGTAACTGCGAGTAAGATGGAGGTGTAACCGCGAGAGTGATATAATGGCGGTGTAACCGCGAGTGAGAAAGAGATATGAGATTGTAATGGCAGTGTAACCACGAGAAACATAAATATGATATGTTTCGGAACAGCTTTGATTCTAAACTGATTGTTTGGAATGTATATTGTTATATGAGATTATACACTCACTAGACCTTTTGGTCTAACGCTCAGATGTTGAACTAACCTGTTTTGCAGATCAGCGTATGTTGAAAAGATAAAGGCAAGGGAAAAGTCTGAATGATGATAATAGTTTACTTGTTTATGTATTAAGGATACATTTTGATAGTCTATGTTTTGTAATGAAACTATTTTAGTATTATGAGTAAGATGATGTGAATTTTATGTATATGGAATATGAGGGTTGTTACAGTTGGTATCAGAGTCTTAGTTTAAGGGATATGGGTATTTGCGAAATACTTAGACTTAAACTAGAGATGTGGAGAGTTATGATAGTTATTATAATAGGTTTCACTGGGTCTATGAACATAAGAATATGTTATAGCTGAAACTATTATGAGAAAGGTAGATTATATATGATTGATATAATCTGAGTTATGAGTGGACATGAGGATAAATATGTTATGATTATGAGAATAATCATGTGTGTTTAATGTGACAGAAAAGATTACGTACTGAGAAATGGCAGATAATCCCAATCAATCGGAAAGGACCTCTGCTGGCTGTGGAAGAGGTCGGGGGAGAAGGAATGTTACGCAAGAAGAGAATCCATAAAATATAATAGAAACACGAAGTCGTAGTAGAGGACGAGGAAGAGGTCGAGGTACTAGACAAGAAACTCGTGGGGAACAGGAATTTTCAGCTCAAGAAAGTTCAATGTCTGGCYGWGGTCGAGGAAGAGCAAGGGGTGGACATAATGTTTCTGACCCCGAATATATTACTCAAGATATGTTGGCAGCAGAGCTAGGAAAATTTCAGGAAAGTTTGGTAAATTTGTTCAAACATACAAATCAAAATAATCCAAATGTGGTAAGAAATTCTGATCAGGAGGAAGCCGGAGCTAGTACACCGGTAACTGGTACATCTGTACCCCTCACTTTGTCCTCAATGCAAAAGGGAGGAGATATCAAGATGTTTCTTGCTTGTAAACCTCCTAAGTTTTCTGGTGAGCGTGATCCTGTTAAAGCTATGTGTTGGCTTAAGGAAATCGAGCTGAGTCTGCAAATCAGTAAAAGTGCAGAAGAAGACAAAGTTATGTTTACTGTAGCTCGTTTAAGATCAAGTGTTTTGTACTGGTAGGAAGTTCTGTCTAGTTCAGATCCAAATATTCTGAAAACTATGGTTTCGGAAGAATTTGTGGTAAAGTTTAAGATGCAGTATTGTCCTGAAGCTGCAGTTCGAAAATTGGAAGATGATTTCCTTCGTCTTGAGCAAGGAAATATTCAGTTCGTCAGTATACTGAAGTGTTCATGGAACAATCTAGGTTTGCTGAAGCCTATATTATATCTAAAAACAGTAAAGTGAGAAAGTATATCTGGGGATTGGAGGCAAATCTTCGAAAGTACGTGATATCCAGAAATCCGACAATATTTCAAGCGGCAGTTGATGCTGCCGAAATATTAGAACAAGATATTAATCGGCAACCGCAAGAAAGGGTTGGAGAGAAAAGAAAGGGGGAAGTTAATATTACTGATTTTCGTAGACCGAGGTTTATGAAAAATGTGAACCGACCACTCTCAAGGTTTAATGATAAGGCTTGTATCCGATGTCATAAAATACATCAGGGAAATTGTAATACAAAATCTCGAGTATGCTTTAATTGTCAGGAACCTGGACATATAGCTCGAGATTGTCGAATCATGCGAAGATGTTATATTTGTAATTCACCCCAACATATAAGTATTGATTGTCCGCAAACAAAGAATAGAGGGTTTGGTTTTGCTGGAGGTCGGGGATCTGGATATTCTGGGGGGTCGAGGATCTGGGTATGTGCCAACAGGTCGTGGCCAAGTGGAAAATCGTGTTAATACTAGTGGACGAGGTAGAACAAGACAGATAGAGTCTAATGCAAAAGGGAGAGCCTTTCAAATGACGAGAGGTGAGGCGGAAGAGCACCCTGAAGTAGTAACAGGTACATTCCTCGTTAATTCAATATGTGCCAAAGTTTTATTTGATTCGGGTGCAAATTGTTCTTTTGTGTCACCATCATTTGTTCACTGCGCAC
>NC_037530.1:12008457-12017058 GCF_001531365.2 Cynara cardunculus var. scolymus
AATTTCAACATGAGGCAATGAAAGAGGATAAGATCAAACGTGAAAGATTGGGTGAATTAATATCTGATTTGGTAAGAGATGACACAGAATTTTGGAAATTTCAGAACAGAATTTGGGTACCATATTATGGTAATCTCAGAAAGCGTATCTTGAATGAAGCACATCAGTCACGTTTTGTGATACATCCAGGTACAAATAAAATGTATCGGGATTTGAGACAACATTATTGGTGGCCAGGTATGAAGAAAGACATTGCTAAACATGTTGAACAATRCTTGACATGTCTTCAGGTAAAGATTGAACACCAGCGTCCTTATGGTAAATTGCAATCTTTAGAAATTCTGGTTTGGAAATGGGATCATATTACTATGGATTTCATAACCAAATTGCCGAGAACATCGAAAGGGTATGATGCTATATGGGTGATAGTAGATCGGTTATCTAAATTTGCACACTTCTTACCTATGAAAGAGTCATATTCGATGGAGAGGTTGGCAAAAGTTGTATCTTGATGAGATAGTGACACGACATGGTGTTCCGTTATCAATTGTTTCTGATAAAGATAGTCGTTTCACTTCTATGTTTTGGAAGAGTTTTCAGAGAGAAATGGGTTCACAAATTAAGCTAAGTACAGCTTATCATCCTCAAACTGATGGACAGAGTGAACGAACTATTCAAACTTTAGAAGATATGTTGAGATCTTGTGTTATTGATTTCGGAGGGTCGTGGGATAGTCATTTGGCTTTGGTTGAATTTGCATACAACAATAGCTATCATTCGAGTATTCAGGCATCACCTTTTGAGGTTTTGTATGGACGAAAATGTCGAACTCCTTTGTGCTGGAATGAGATAGGTGAAAAACAGTTAGCTGGGCCTGAGTTAGTTCAGTAAACTGCAGATAAAATTGGGATAATACGAGAACGAATGAAAGCGGCACAAGATAGACAAAGAAGTTATGCAGATAAACGTCGGAAGCCGATTGAGTTCCAAATAGGTGATAAAGTAATGTTGAAAGTATCACCTTGGAAAGGAATAGTACGTTTTGGAAAGAGAGGGAAATTAAGTCCAAGATACGTTGGACCTTTCCCTATTAGAGAAAGAGTTGGAGAAGTGGCTTATAAGTTATAACTTCCTTTAGAATTAAGTGGAATACATAACACGTTTCATGTGTCAAATTTGAAGAAGTGTCTAATAAGTCCAGATGTGGCAGTACCGTTACCTGAGATTAAGGTAGATGAAAAGTTATGTTTTGAAGAAACCCCTGAGCAGATTACTGATTTATAAGGTGAAAAAGTTACGAAATAAAGAGTTTGGGTTAGTAAAGGTTCAGTGGCGTTATCATAAAGGATTAGATGCCACCTGGGAACCAGAGTCGGAAATGCGGATGAAATATCCCTACCTTTTTGCCTAAGTAAAATTCCGGGACGAAATTCTTTTAAGGAGGGAATATTGTAATAGTCTGGTTATTATTTTAGTTATATATATACATATATATGTTATGTATATGTTTGGATATGTGTGTGTATATTATTTTAAATAAAGAAAAGAGGGGGAGTCGGCTATTGAGCCGCCCTTCACTTCCCCTTGTGGTTGTGTATGTATATATATATATATAGTTGTTGTGAAGAAAAACATATACATACACCTACTATATTTTGAAAGTTGCTCTGGAGAGTTTTAAAGATTTGCACAGGAAGAAGAAGAAGGTCTCAAAAGGGTTTTGATTCTCATTTCAAAAAGGTGAGTGTATTAAGAGCTTTGGATATGAATTGTTTACATACAGTCTGATAAGCATTTAGAACTGATTATTATGAATTTGGTTGCATTTTTTGATGATGATTCATGTAAACCGTGCAAGTAGTGTCCGGATTGATATCCGGATACTTAAATCGCCCATGCCTTGTCCGGATATTGTTTAAACCGGATAAGAGGTGACCGGATAACTTATAAACCGGCCAAGAGGTGATCGGATAACTTATAAACCGGCCAAGAGGTGACAGAATATTATTTAAACCGGATAACAAGAAAAATAAAGTGTTGTCCGGATTTCTAATCCGGACAAAGGAGTTGGTTTATGTTTAAAGTATATTGACTGGATATCTAATCCGGACAAGTATGACCGGACTTCAAATCCGGATGAAAGGAAATATGTTTTTGGAAGATGTTTTCGAAATGTAATGGCAGTGTAACTGCGAGTGAAATGGCGGTGTAACCGCGARAGTGATATAATGGCAGTGTAACTGCRAGTGARATGGCGGTGTAACCRCGAGAGTGATATAATGGCAGTGTAACTGCGAGTGARATGGCGGTGTAACCRCGAGAGTGATATAATGGCAGTGTAACTGCGAGTGARATGGCGGTGTAACCGCGAGAGTGATATAATGGCAGTGTAACTGCGAGTAAGATGGAGGTGTAACCGCGAGAATGATATAATGGCGGTGTAACCGCGAGTGAGAAAGAGATATGAGATTGTAATGGCGGTGTAACTGCGAGAAACATAAATATGATATGTTTCGGAACAGGTTTGATTCTAAACTGATTGTTTGGAATGTATATTGTTATATGAGATTATACACTCACTAGACCTTTTGGTCTAACGCTCAGATGTTGAACTAACCTGTTTTGCAGATCAGCRTATGTTGAAAAGATAAAGGCAAGGGAAAAGTCTGAATGATGATAATAGTTTACTTGTTTATGTATTAAGGATACATTTTGATAGTCTATGTTTTGTAATGATACTATTTTAGTATTATGAGTAAGATGATGTGAATTTTATGTATATGGAATATGAGGGTTGTTACATAGGGGAAAGTTAAGACCAACGCCGATATGAAAGTATAGATGTGCCTTATTAGCATTATTGTCTAACTATTTTTATGTTGAAATCTGAGGTTGCATAAACCAAACGAGCATCTATAAACATTGACCCCTGTTGACAAACTTTTTCCAATCGATCGATAATGGATGCTTGATTCACCGTGGGATAATTCCATTTTTATTACAATGAACTCAAATCCTATCAACTCGGTTGTGGTTTCAAAAATTCCATTTTTTACACCTCACACTTTACTTTACACCATAAAGATGATCACATCTTATTCTTGTTTATGTTGATGTTATCATTATCACTAGATCAAATCCTACTCTTCTAAACTCTTTTATTTATATTCTCCAATCTTTCTTACTTACAAATCTTGGCATACTTTCTTATTTATGTGGTGTGAAAGTCTTACCTTACTCTCATGGACTTTTTCTTAGCCAACATAAATGCATACAAGACCTCCTCACACATACACACATGGCAGCCACCAAACATGTTCCTACTCATGGTTTCTCAGCCTACCCTAACCTTGCATAGTGGAACTCCCTTGGCCAACCTAACTGAACACAAGGTAAATATGGGAACTCTACAATACTTATCTCTAACCAAACTAGACATTTCTTTTTCTGTGAACATAATATCTTAATACATGCACAAGTCGACTGAAGAACATTGAACATCTCTTAAATGATTGTTGCACTATCAAGTGGGCACATCTATACGAGGTCAACTACTATGTTGTGAGTCACCCACTACTCTTCATGCTTCAGCAGATGTTTCCTTGGCCAACAATAAATATGGCTACATTTTAACGATCGGCTACATTGTTTACTTGGATCAAAATCCTATTTCTTGGAGTTTGCAAGTCGAATATCGAGCTGTTGTTGCAACTATGACTAAGGTTTTATGGATTCAAAACTTCGAGCTAGGCCATCTACCCATCACAATGCCAATAATATATTGTGATAATATAGAAGCTAGACATGTTGCCACCAATTCACTCAAAAATGAAGCACCTAGCTCTTGGCTATCATTATGTTCGTGAGAATGTCCAAAGTCGAAAAGTGCGTGTTTCCCACATTTCTAGCAAGGATCAACTAGCTAATGCTTTTACTAAGCCATTTGCAAGAAGACGGTTCAAAAACTCATCTCCCAGTTTGGTCTTACTATATGATTATCTTGTGGGGGCATGATAAAGATACTCAAAAAACAATCCCTACACTAATTACATATTCTCTCATGATCGCTTGACTGTAAATATCTTGTCAGTTATGATTTATTTTTATAGGTTACGACTTTCTCAAGATGTGTATGTGTATATATATATATATATATATATATATATATATATATATATATGTATAGGGGTTAAATCATGTGAAGACCAAAAAAAATTGAGGATCGTGATGACTAATCTTAATCATTAACTGAAGTTAATCTACAACTATGAAAAGCGATGACATTATGTGATATTTTTGAAATTTTAAACTAATTATTAGATAAATGACAAGTTGAAAAAGGCATTCTAGTCATTTAACATCCAATCCATAGTCAACAATGAGTGCTATCAAAATTATATTAATTATAATAAAATTTTAAATAAAAAATATAGTAATTAAACAATGTTTTAAATCAAAAAAATAATATAAAAAATCAAATGTTTTATTTTCTTTAATTTGACACAGATATCATTATTTTGTAAATTTTTTTAGTAATTGCAATTTTTATATTAAACAATAAAAATAATTTAACTCCTATGTTATTTCATTTTGTAAAACAACACTTTAGTATTTCACATCACATTTCACGCCATTTTTTGTTTCTTTTTACATGGTGAAACATCGCTGCATTATTTCACCATATGACACATCATTACATTGTTTCAGCATGTGAAACAACACTTCACCATTGAAACAACGCTACATTGTTTCAACATGTAAAACCGAACTACATTGTTTCACATAATATAGCAACATTGTGTTGTTTCACAATATGAAACAACACTTTAGTGTTTCACATCCTATTTCACATCAATTTTTATCTTATTTTATTTTGTTTTCAAATTGTAAAACATTAGTAAATTGTTTCAACTTTTGAAACAACAATAATATTATTTAACATTAACGACATTATGTTGTTTCACAATATGAAAAAAACACTTTAGTGTTTCACTTTCACTTTCATGTCAAGATTGTTTTGTTTTCACACAGTTAAACAGCACCAAATTTGTTTCACTTTAGCGATATTGTATTATTCCATTGAGTGAAATAAAACAATATTGTTTCAGGTGATGTTTTAATTACATTTTTTTTTATATTTACTACTTTTTTTATTTTCTCATATGAACATTAATTTAAATTAACAATTTCTGATATATTTTACATACGTTAATGTGAAAACTATCATGTTAAGTTATGTTTTGGTACTCAGATATGAAATACAAAATGAATAAATTGTCGTGGCTTCACGTAAACTACACTTGATAAGTGTCTTTCGGTTAAATCTAGAAACACACAATCAATGGCCACAAAGTGCTTCTCACAATAAGGAAGAGTTCTAAATAAAACACAACCATTGTATTTATACTAGAAGAATACTCGCGTAATGCAATGAGATACATATTGATTTTAATGTTTCGTTTATATTTTGGGTCTATTAATATTATGATGTTATGTGGTTCTGAGAAAAAGAAAATATTGTTATTTTTGAATGAAATATAAATTTAAATTTATCATTAAAAAAATTGAAAAAAATAAGCGATATTAGTATTAAATTAACTATTTAAAAGTTCTCGTTTTTATGTAATTTCTTTGATTCAAATTTTTATTATAATTTAATAGAAATTTCAAAAAAACGAATTAATTTATATTTGGTTTAATAATATATTTTTTATAAAGATAATAATTAATTATTTTGTTAGAACTCAATAATTATTCTAATTATATTTTAAAATTTTAATATATTATAATGATATGTTTATCCTCTATTTGATTATAATTATCAGCAGTTAGTTACATGAATTCAAATATGGAGCTTTAATAAGTTGTACTTACGCACAATTTACATGTAATCTTGAATTTTAAGTAATATGCATCAATAAACAGTACTTTATGCATAAAAATTGTTTTTAAGAGTTTTTTTGTCAAATGTTTTATAATATATATATATAAACATTTGATATATATATATATATATATATATATATATTATAAAATATTTGACAAAAAAACTCTTTAAAACAATTTTTTATGCATAAATTACTGTTTATTGATGCAAATTACTTAAAATTCAAGATTACAAGTTGATTGTGCGTAAGTACAACTTATTTAAAGATTCATGTCGTTTCCATTTGCTTTCTCTTTTCGTCCCTATAAGTCATGTCATGACTATACACCGTTAAGGCCCCCACACACGTGCATTAAATGTAAGTGTAAACATGTCTTTTGCATTTTTTCAATTCCTTGGACCTCCAAATCCATGAATTGTCAATCGTTATATGCAATTGTAGGGCTATTAAAGTGATTCAAACTTCGTAGTCGAAATCAAACCCTGGACCTCTTTTGTTGTTCACGGGATTTAAGTTTTCTTTGACCTAATCTCTACACACATTTTTGTTTGACCTATTTTCTACATTGAATGCACGTTTTTTCTGACATAATTTGTTGTAACATGGCAACTTGTTGGTTCATCATAAATCTTGACCAACCAATGTGTCCAAGAGCTAGGAAAATCATTACATGATTACTCAGGTCGAAGAGCACCTCTTAAAGATACTATTATTGCAAAGACATTTGAAGCTTGTAGGTCGAAATTGATTGTGTACTAGCTGTGTTGTTTTTACAAAACTTTTCATTTATAGGTGAAATGTTCAAGATCCAATAGCTTTGACAAAAAAATTGTTGGGTTGTTTTATATACCCAAGTTTGTGTTAAGCTAGTAGCATACTCTTAAGTAATTTTTGGTTTCTTGGGTGATGAAACCTAAAATTTCGGTACTTGGGTTTTCTTACAATGTTGTCTTGGTTTATTGACCTGGTTAACAACAACTACCCAATATTCGGGAGAGCCTTTACCTGAACTCATACGTGTTTCTACGGGTCTTACTGTAACTGGTTTATCTGAAAATATACGGACCCATATTTTTAGTTAAACATAGTGCAAAATTGATGTCAGAATGTGGACAATTGATGACAAAATGTATATGAAGAATTGAGGTCAAAGTGTTTGGAGAATTAATGTCAAAGAATACGAAACTGATACAAAAGAAAAGATTTTCAAAAAGATTTTGTATGCACTTGATAGACAACTCAAAAGTGTAGGGAAAATTGATGTCAAACTGATACAAACACGTAAGAATTAATATGTCCTTGTTATTTTAGATGTTTTTTTATCCAACGTTTTATGAATTAAAATATTGATTAATATATAATTATTTCAAAAGAAAATCAAATGAAGTTTTTATATAAAAAAAAATCTTGTATTATATATGAATATGCTTTATTTAATACTTTAAATTAATGTTAGCCTTACATGTGGAAAAAGAATAAGATGAGATTGAAGGTGACTCGAAACATCGTAACAAAACATATACACCAAGAATGAAGTTTGGTGATGAAAATGACCTCACCCTACCCTCCTCAATTGTGGAATGAAAAGTCTACCCTTTTTTTATAAATTAAATATTACAACAAAACCATAAAATAAAATTAATAAGTATTTTTAATATATTGTTTTATAAAGGTAGAATATTTTTAGATATTTTCATTATTTAAAATAAAATTTTCTATCAATTATTTTATGGAACAATATTCGAAAAAGTGTCTTATGACAAACGTTCAATAAGAAGATGTGTTTGTAAGATGTGTGTTTTTTTTTTTTTTTTGAAAATATCATATAAAATAGCTAACATAACATTTTATTTTAAAAAGCGTGTTAAGATACTTAAAAGCTCCAACAAAATTGAGTTGTGACTCATAACACCTATTATCATAATCTAAAACAAATTTAGAAATTAATGAATCAATTTGTTGTTTAAACTTTAGACGTTGCAGATATCATGGATCATCGGGTATAGTAATATTTTGTTGTGATAAGATGCTAAGTGATCGACGTACTTGTCGTTGCCGAATCTTAATTTGTCAAAAATTTAAAGTGTTTTAAATGCTTTTCCTAATAAAGGAAATGACAAAGGGAGTTCTAGAATGTGAGTGAAGTAATACAAAAATAGTAGGTGTATTACGAGTTTAATATTGTTTACATCGAAGCTAATTCAATTTTTGGAATTGATGATGTTATAATTCTATTTTGTAATGTTGTTTTTTTTTTAATGGACCATGCTCAATTATTTATAAATCATGGCGTTAATTAAATATTATTATAAGGTATACGTGTGTGATGCAGTGTTTTGTTGTGAAATATATATAACTTGAAACTTCAATTATAATTTATAGTTTCTTTTATTGATTGGTTTTTTTTCCGATTTTATTTTATAGTTTTGAGAAAGTTAGAAATGAGCTGGTTATTATCTTATTTTAATATATATATATATTGAATTTTCAAATGATTAAGTCCATATATATATATATATATATATATATATGTATGTAGAGGAGCGATCAAATGAAAACCACTCCAATTTGTAAAAACCGTAAAAACTATTATCATCCGTCGTTAATCTTATGGAATTTTTTCATGAAATTGTTAATCTTATGAAATTGTTTCATATAATACTTTTTTTGATGAAGTTGTTTCATATGTGGTTATGAAATTGTTTCATATACT
>NC_037530.1:12017308-12029165 GCF_001531365.2 Cynara cardunculus var. scolymus
AGAGAGAGAGAGAGAGAGAGAGAGAGAAAGAGGAGCGTTCAAATAAAAACCGGCCTCATTTGTGTAAACCAATCTCATCCAACCATTTTCTTGATCAACGGCCAAAATTAGTTTACTTTATTTTAGAAATTTAAATAAAAATATATATTAAAAATTTATTTTATTTCAACAGTAAAGGCATAAATGRTAAACAAAATTTAATATTTGGTAACATCCTACTCGATCTTTCATGAATCTTTTTTCATGCAAAATTATTTTCTTCTAAGATTAGTTTACTTTCATTAATCTTTTTTCATGCAAAATTATTTTCTTCCTTTCGTTCCTGGTTTGATGCATTAATTCCTTTAAGCCTTGCAATCTTAAAGATTCTAAACCATATTACAATCTTCAAGATTCTAGAACAGTTTCTTCATGTACCCGTTTCATCATTCAATTATTTCGTGACGAACCAAATACATTATGCAACCGTTTCACTAATCATTCTCAAGAACGCCATGAACCAGTTTCACTTTCATGAAACCTATTTCATGTACAATAATTTTCTTATTTCACCACTGATTTGATGGATTCATTCCTTTAAGCCTTACAATCTTCAAGATTATAGAGCAGGTTACAATCTTCAAAATTCTGTAGCAGATTAAAATCATTTCCTCGTTTCATCATGCACTTAGTTCATGACGCATCAAATACAAAATGCACCGGTTTCATTTTCATCTTCACCAACTAAATCAACTACACAATCAATGCAAAGGGTTCACCATGAAAATATTTCAGTTCACATAATTTATTTGCAACATGAACCAATTTCACGTTCATGAAACCTGTTTCATTTTTGGATTTTTTTTTTGTTCATCTACGATTTGATGATTTCATTATACACTTCAATTGTTTCATCAAGACCCGTTTGCTGATTCTTAAAGATTACAATATATGAAATTCAAAATTTTAATATTATAATATAATTAAATATTTAAATGTTACCATTTATACAATTTCCTTTATTACGTTTCCTTAATTAAGATTTATTAATAACTTCCATATTTAATAGAAAATATTGTAAATGACTGAAATACCTTTATTGATTAATTTTAATTAGAAAAAAAATAGAATTTTCTTATTGGTCGAAATTGGTTTACACGGTTTCTTAGAAATGCACGGTTTTCATTTGAACGTGCCCAATATATATATATATATATATATATATATATATATAGAGAGAGAGAGAGAGAGAGAGAGAGAAGGGTTTAATCATTGAGAATTCAATGTATTGTGATAAATGTGGGAACTATTATTTTAAAATATTGTTTCACATGATTTTTTTCATCTATAAGTAGCATTTTATGTACCGATGAATATATATTTAATATTTGTTTCATAATGTGTTTCATTCATAAGTATGTGGTTTGCAATTTGAGACTTTTTTACGTCTAACTTTTATTTCATAAATAGGATAAAAAAGATCACATTGTGAAACAAACATATGTGGAACAAACATATTATGAACAAATATATGTTTATTGATATTTTAAGTACTAGTCTTTGATGAAAAGAAATCATATGAAACATCACATGATGCACTAGTTCTTAAAGTTATCACAATTTCATGAGTTCTCAAAAGAAACTTATCACATATATACATATATAAATATATATATATATATATATATACACACACACACACATACATATATATATATATATAGGGGTTCATTCAAGGGCAAAATTGATTAATTTGTGGTAACCGTGAGATCCAATGTGAACCACTCATTTGAGATATTTAAGGATACTTTTTAAATAAGCTAAAAGAGTGATATAGTAATTCTATTTTTGACAACTAATCAAAATATTTAATTGAAATTAGTTACCTACTATATCAATTACCTAATATACATCGTATTTTAAAGATGTTTGTGAATCAAAGTGTATCATAATCATAACGTTCACAACGTTTCATGTATATCACAATGTATTTTCTTTGTTTTATGAAATGTATCATAGTGTGCATTTTCGTAATTTTCATTGCTTTACAAAGGGTATCACATTGTGCATCTTGTACGTATATCTGGGTATCACAGTGAATATCTTTTGTGCGTATCACAATGTGCATCTTGTGTTCACATAAGATTCATTGGAATAAGGTTCGCCGAATAAGATTTACCGGAAAGAGGAAAGAGGAGAGATGAGAGAGAATATTTATAAAATCCCTAAAATGCCCTTAATTAAGATTTTAAGTTAAAATTACCAAAATTATTAATTTCCTAATTTAACATCTGATTTGTGGTTGAGATTGGATCTCACGGTTACCACAATCTAAACAGTTCTCATTTGATTAGGCCCCTATATATATAGGGGCTGTTACATATATGTCAATTTGTGTTCGTAATTGACACAAGGGTTCATATATGTCGAATTATGTTCATATGGTTGTACGAATATTCTATATGTGAATTTGTGCTTATATGGTCACACATGTTCATCATCTTTCGTATGTTCATTTGGGTCAATACATGTTCATATTTATATCAATTGTACATATACGTCAATCTGTTTTCGTAAATAACACAAGTGTTCATATATGTCAATTTGTGTTCGTAATTGACACAATGGTTCATATATGTCGAGTTGTATTTATATGGTTGTACAAATGTTTTTATATGTGAATTTGTGTTCATATGGTCACACATGTTGATCATCTTTCGTATATGTCAATTTGAACGATACCGAAAACTTTACTACCGGGTTTGCTCCACCAATCACAAATTCATAAATATTAGAGATAGGAAATAAATATTAAAAACAAATAACAAGATTAATAATAAGTTTAACATAAATTATGGTATTTTATGATTTTGTAACTCCCAATTAATGATATAGGAGTTACATAAAAAAGAAAATTACATATGTACCATTGTCATTAGTGATGGCCAAAATCCGGTCTCGGGCCGGTCCCAATATTTCTCATAAACGGTTCCGGTCCCGCTCGAAAAAGTTGAGCCCGGTCAAGCTTTATTGTAACCGGTTATAGGCCGCCGATCCCGGTCATTAAAAAATATATTTTTTTATTTTTATTTTTATTTTTTAATGATATATTTATAATACATTATAAAATTTGTAATTGGGTCACTCAAATACACTTTAAAAATGCATTTTATTATAATTAAAATTACATCGTCGTACAAAATATAGCGAGAAATCGATAATTGTGAACGTCTTTTTTGCGTTTTTTTGCGAATCGAGAATTTGATATGTAAATCCCTCAACCAAGACACTTATATATAGTGTTTAGAAAACAAAAAAAGGCCAAACAACGGCTACATTTTCAAAAAAATAGTTACATTTTTTAAAAATCGGGCCAGGCCAGGCCGGTCCCTAACCGGTCCCGGTCTGTCCCGGTCCCGCAAAACACCCCAAATCCATAATCGGACCCAGATTTCGGTCCTTACCAGTCCTGGGCCGGGCCGGTTTGGCCATCACTAATTGTCATTAAGGGTGTGTTTGGTACGCAGACAAGACATGACAGAACAGAACAAGACAACTGTTCAACGTTTGGTAAGACATGACAGGACTGGACATAACTAGTTAAAATGACCAATTTACCCTCAGTAAGATGTTTAGTGTTTTTTTCACTAAATAATCAATATAAATATTAACAAATACGGTGTGTAAAGTATAACTTACATCAAACCACTACTACTTGCAAAAATATATGATTTCATAATCAACTAATGATATATGAAAAAGGTTAATATAATATAAGCATCAAGAATTCATTATCGAAGCAAATCTAATACTACCAACAAGCGTAAAATCAATTAAAATGGATTAAATATCAAATAGTAAATAAAATATAAGCATCAAGAAAACAATTTGGTTAGTGATCTCATATAGTATCATCACATTCACAAAACTTGGTTTCCTGAAAACAAAAGAATTTACCTATCATCTGTACAATCACTCATGTAAGATAAAAATCAAATATTTACTACTCTGATCAAGGGAAAACATACAAAACTCATCGAAAACAACAAATTGCATGCATGAACCTTACGCAATACGTTTGACGGTGATAAAATCAAGAAAACAATTTATGTAATTTCTTAAATTATAATAGAATAATTATTTTTATAACAAAATATATCATTTGAAGTTTTCGTCAAAACAATTAAAATGACACCAAATAAAAAGTTTATGTGGTTTTCTATTTTTATTTTTATCTCTTTTCTACATTATTTTTTATTATTAATATATAATAAATTACATAAATTAATAAAAATATAGAAACCGTATAAAAATAATATTTTGATGACAGTAAAATGAAAGTTTAAGAAACATAATAAATAAAATTTAAAGAATGAATAAAATGTAAAAGAGAGACCTATTTGGTTGTTTAGAAGAGAATTAAGTTTTATTTTGAGGTTATATTGGTAAAATATAAGTCTGTTCCACCTTGTTCCACCCTGTTCCATGGGGTAGGGGTGGAACAGGCCTGTTCCACTTTGTTCCACTATGTTCCTATCTGTTCTACATAAAATTCATACCAAACATGGGACAGGGATCCCTATCATATTCTGTCATGTTCCTGTGTAGTGTATCAAACGCACCTTAAATTCTAAGATGAATATGAACCTAATACTAAGCTGTATTGTGATTGGTTGAAAATGGTTAACAAAGTTAACACAATAGTTTGGGTTAACATTTGAACCAAGTTCTCTCTATCTCTCTATCTCTCTCTCTCTCTCTCTCTCTCTCTCTCTATATATATATATATATATATTATAGGGGAGAAATATTTTGCAAACCAAATCTTTTGTATAAACCGTAAAAACCGTCGATTTTATTGTTTATTTTAGTAATTTTTCATGAAATTGTTTGATATGATGAAATTATTTCAAATAATTATGGACATTATCATTATAATTTTAGTCAACAAATTTCATCAAAATGAGAAATACATGAATCAATTTAATTATTACATAAAAACAAAAATATATGAAACATTTTCACCATGAAATGAATTATTTGAAACAATTTTATCATATTAAATAATTTAATGAAAAAGTTTCACTAAAATAAACAATGAAATCAACGACTTTCTCGGTTTGTATAAATAGCTTGTTTTGCGCGCGCACACACACACACACACATATATATATATATATATATATATATATATATATATATATGTGTGTGTGTGTGTGTRTGTGTGTGTGTGTGTCTATATAGGGTTGGATTCACGTGAGACCAGTCTGTTCCCCCCGCATCTCTGTATATGAGTCGCTGCTTGAGTACTCTGGCCCGAGGTTCTCTGACTTGTTAGTTGTTAGGAAATCGACCGATCTCTTAGTGGTGATTCTAGAATGGCATCGTTGAGATCGTTGATATGGTCGAAGTCCCCTTCTTCAAGCATGTCATTGTCAGAGGACGCTAAGAAGTTATCGATTTCTTCTTTGATTTGTTGAGGCTGAGGCCTTTCTTTATCAGATGTTAAGTCAATCACGGCTCGTAGGACCTCAACAACAGCAGTAGTCGTTTCATCACTTTGACCTTCAGCAGCCTCCGGCTTTTCAACCATTGGCTCTGGTTCCACCTTGGCTCTGGAAGTCGGTCTTTGTATTTCATGTGAGACGTCAGGGCATGTGGTTCTTTGTCTCTTCTCCCCCTCATGATGATCGGGGTCGTCGTCCCCATCATCATGTCTTCATTTTGAACCACTTGCTTGAATCTTGCACGTATCCTCAAGGATATGGATCATCTCGGACATAGCTTGAAATGATGACTTGATGGTGTCTGCCACTGAGTTGATTTGAGAAGAGAGGCTTTGGAAACTGCTTTGGACTTCATCTTGAAAAGCGTTGAACTCTAGCCTCATGACATAATCAGGTTGTGTTTGCGCCTTAAGCATGCCAATAAGGTTAGCTTCTACCTGTCCTCCTTCATCTGCCTCAGACAACAACTTTGCATAAAGATTTCAATTCTTCGGTGGAGAATTCAGCTGGTTGTCGTGGGGTCTCGGGAGTACGTTGTCACTATGGAGTCGTATTCATGTGCTCCATCACAAATTTTCCCTTTAGTAGTCTCCTCATCTCGTCCACTTGGGTGTGCATGGAAGCTTGAACCGCAACAAAGGCACCAGCCAATATTTGTGTAACTATCTCGGGTAACGGAACACCAGGGGCACTTAGCCTTCCTGTTGACACGACAGTTGAATAACTGTGTGACCTACGTTCAGTGTTGGCAAATATGTAACACTGGTAGGATTTCTATTCCGTCCTCGTGATGTATCTATAGAAGATACCACTCGGGATGTTCCAACATGTTCACTAAGAACCGCATGTTAAACAACAGATGTCGAAGCTATTTGTGTCCTAGAAAGTGCTTAAAGCTCTAGACTGGATGTGCTCATGAAAGAAGTCGTAGACTGGGGTAGTAGTCTACTGATTTCAGTATTCACACTCTCTGAGTGAGATGTGAATAGCAAATGTGGTAAGTCCCCGTGCGTTGATGAAACTAACACCTGTTGCGAGGTGTTAGAGTGAATGGGAGGCTTGTGCGATTGCATAGCTGGGACAACTACGACTTGTACAATACCGGATCTCAACGGATGAGACCCGATAGTAGATGTAAGAACTCGGCTTATAGTGGTTTGGGTATGGTTCTGATGGTTTTTCGATCGATTCTCACGCTTCGTCCCTTCACACACTCTCTCTACATTTTCAACTTCAGCACCCTCATTCCTCCTTATATCTCCAACCATTGATGTAACAATTTAATCGAAATCTATGACACCGGTATCATGGATCATTTCTTTGTCGGAACTCGACTCTATTGTCTCACGCAATGCTTCGATATAACTTGGTAGGCGTTCAACATCATCAGGCGTATCATCATCGTCTGATGAATCAGAATCCTTTGATGCAGATGTAGAGTCAATGGTAACTGCCTCTCTATTATCCGATAAATCATTTTCATCGTCAGAAGAGTCAGATGCAGAACCAGAGGTACCCCCATCTCCTGACCCTCTCTCACTGTCTTTTTCTATCTCACTTCCTATACCTTCCTCCCTACCTACCTTAGAAATTGGTCCTTGGAGAGATCCAGTCGGTTCTAGCTGGACCATTAGACCATGGGCCTCTCTATACGCTACCACACATGGTACACTGAGGTCTACGTAGGCTAGAAGATCAGTGGATATCTTGTGTCAAACCGGAGTTTTATAAAAAGTGTTTGGTTTAGCTTATGACGATACCAAAATGTAATAAGTTGATAAGTTGTTTTTTCGTGTTTGACAAATTTTGCTTATACATGCAAAATGACCAAAAGTACCTTGTCAAAATCGAACTGAAAACGACTTTGTGAACCCGTTTCTCCATTTCTCCCTTCTCCCATTTCTCCCATTTCTATGAAATCGAATCAAACAGGGACCATTTCCATTTCTCCCATTTATGTGAAATAGAACCAAATAGAGATCGTCTCCATGGAAGTCGAAAACCATGGAAGTCGACAGCCATGGAAATCGAAGAGAAAAATGTTGAAGAATGCCTGATTTTCAAAAGTGAAGATCGATTTCTCAATAGTGAAGGTCAATTTCACACACTGATTTCCATCGTCCCTGTGCCTCGATCAAAAACCATGAGGGTCAATTTTCAATAGTGAAGGTCGATGTTGATGACGGGGTGTTTGGGATCAGAAACACCTTTGTTAAAGGTCTATTTTCGATTTTGCAGGTAAAGGTCGACCCAATCTGATTCGTAATTTAGGTTTAGGGTTAAAAAGGTAAATCAGTTTCCAAAGCTAATAAGTTGAATCTAATAAGTTAGAAGGTTCTAACTTATCAAAAATTTCTTATCACCGATTTGACATCGGTATAAGCAGTTTTTTTCTTCTCATCCAAACACTAAAAACTGTGTTTTTACCGATACCACACCATAATAAGTCAATAAACAGTTTAAATAAATAATACCAAACACCCCCTTAAATGTTTTAACCTTTTCATTGTATTTAAACAGGAGTAAGTTACATTTTTCGTCTTTGTTTAAACTAAAGCAAAATTTTATTTTTACCCTTGAGTTGACTTTTTAATTATTTATTTAAACATAACCCTAAATTCTTCTCCTCCAATCTTTATATTTTGATATGGCTTTTACTGTAATCCTCAATAACTTTTACTCAACTCCATCTTCATCAATCCTTACACATATCTACATCTCATTCTGCCACTTCCCTCTACGATCATATGTCGAATTGCCACCATTTCATGTTAGGGTTTATCTGTCGTCTTATCCTCTTCAATATTTCTATGTTAATTTTAGCTAATCTGTTCACACTCTCTAATATAACCTGCCTCTCCTCTTCTCTACATATCTCAGCTATAACATTTACATGTTCAAATGTTTACTCCAATTAGAGTTTTTATTGTTCAGTTAAGTAAAATGTTTTTATGGCTGATTTTGGGATTAAATAAAAGATTTCACCGTTAGCGAATCTCTCAACAAATTTATCGGCATACACAACTAAAAGCTCATGAAAATATGGGTTTCATCTCTCTATCGCATCTGGATCTAAACGATGGAAAATTTGGTATTTGATCTGAGATGAATTTTCATTTGTTTTTTTAGTTAGCTTTAGTGTTTTGAATTAGATTCAGGGTTTCTTTTTCTTATTTTTCATTTAGATTTAGGGTTTTGTAAAAAATTTCAGTCAAATTGCGTTTGTTCATATTTATGTTAAGTATATGCTCACTTTCTAGGTTAATGAATGAATTTGTATTTGTTCATCTTTATGTTAAAATATATGTTCAATTTATGGGTTATACAACGAATTTGAGTTTGTATCTTTATGTTACAATATGTAATCAATTTCTGAGTTAAAGAACTTTGATGTTCATATTGTTCGTCTCCATATCTTCAATTTGAATTCATGTTCATGCTCATGCTCGTAAAGGATTTATGTTAATGTTTATGTTCAGGATTAATGATGAGTGTTCAGTATTGGTTAAGAAAATTAGGGTTGACGAAGATGATGTTGAGAGTTTAAAAGGAAAAATATTTTCATCGAGTTCATAGCACGTAAGCGGTTTAATGAGACTGAAATAAATGATGTGAGGTTTAAAGACTGTAATAAAAAAAACTGACTACCACCAAGGACCACATTTATAATAAATGTAGTATAAGGATTTTATTCGTAATTTTTGACAAAACATGGAGGTCAGATCTGTAATTCACTCTTTATAATAAAAGCAAAATGAAGATTTTTTAAATTTTAGCCTACCAAAATCAAAACAATAGTTTAAATCCATAATAATCTATAATAACCTCAAAAAAGAAGTTGTTAGAAGAGCAATGTATTTGTTTTTGGTACATGGCTTTTTAAGAATTTTAGTCAATAGTCATGGTCTCTTTTATTTGAATTCAAATTAAGGTCCCATCCTAAATTTCATACGACATATTATGCTTTTAAATAAAGTAAATTGCATAAATATAAATCAATTTTGATTTTTTTTATTTTGGTAAACTAAACCGAAAAACTTTTATTTCGAGTCTACAAACAATTGGTACAAAAAATTAAGGTCTTGATTATATATATATATATATATATAGAGAGAGAGAGAGAGAGAGAGAGAGAGGTGAGTTATAATATAAAATCTTTTACATTTGTACAACCAATACAACTCAATCTCAACCGTCCATTTAATTTGATGAATATGTGATTTAATAAAAGTTTTAATTGTTTTCTAATATAAAGTATTGATCATAATTAATAAGTCATAGTCATCTTACATAATTATTTAAATCATAATAAATGAACTCTCATCATTTTCATAATTATCTCAATTGATTGGGTTGCATTGGTTGTACAAATGTAATGATTTGCATTTGAAACGTCCTTTCTCTTTATATATATTTATATATATATATATATATATATATATATATATATTGACATAACACTAGTTTCTTCTAGGAGAAATACGTATTTTCTTTAAATGATAAATAAAATTAGTTGTAGTATTTAAAAATTAAAAATCAAAGAATTAACCTTTTTCCTTGCCTAGTAAAAAAAATCAAGATGGCTTCTCGCATCTATTGCTTGTTGCTTTTCGTCGCTACTTCCTTGTAGCTCTTCTGTTGCCTCGGTCGTTGGTTCTCTTGTAGCCCTCATTTGTCGATGCCCTCTCAACTCGTTTTCGTCAATCTTGTTGATCTCTCTCTTTCCCTCCTGACATTGTCTGCTTTTTTAATCTTAACTTTTCCCAAAATTATTTATGAGGTTAATGTACGCCCTTGTCAAGATCTCACCCAATTCTTTTCCTATTTTCTTATGTGGGCTTCTTGTTTCTGTATTTGTTCGATGAAATGGTAGATTTACAAAAGCTGATTGATTAGTTGTATTAGGATTGTAATCAAAACCAATGATTAAATTCTAGAAATATCAATTTCGTAACTTTAAATTTCTTTTATCTAAATTCACCCTTTTTACATACTCATAAATACATCATGATATAATCGTTTGGAAAAAGCTTCATAGACCCTCACCCCTCTCTTTTTATACTTTTCAATACACAAATTATCCACGATTTACTTAAAAAAGACTATTTTAACACCACGTTTATGCATCTATAAAATAACCATAGTTTGACTCTTAGAGTTGGGACTCACCTACTCCTAGATTAGGTATAGATTCAATTAAACTATAGATTTGACCATGGTTTAGATCTAACTCAATATGGGTTTAATTTAAGTATAAAGAAATGAATGCTATTGACTCATGTTCATAGGTATTCGGTGTATTAACGAATATATTTGTAATATAATAAATGTTATATTTGTTTTGTATAATAAATTCAGAGTAATATGTGTAACATCCCAAAATTTCAAATACTTATATATAACAAAATTAGTATCCCAAGATCAAACACTTACATTGCAGCGGAAATAAAATTTCTAATCTTACAATTTATATCATCATCAAAAAATTACAAATTTGAGGAACATTACTTTGCTCTATATAACAATGTTTTGATCTACACAGATCCTTCTTTGGAGTTAATCCTTATATCTTTTTATTGCACTTTTCTTTCCACTCAAAAGTCGTCTGGGTAAAAAGTTTTAAAAGAGTTTGGGTGAGCCTTAGGCCCAGTGAATCCACGGTTTTCATGCATGAAAAACAACTTTTACAATAAACAATTTTCACGAAGCTTCATAAATTTAGCATGCCTTGATGAGAATAATGATTTTCACAAAATAAATATATTATACTGCGTGTTTACATCACAAAGCAACAGCGTCAAGGGAGATGTCTATCTCACACAGTATTATCTGGTGAACTCACACAACATGTCCGCACTTACGGCTTAGACAAGCTCACAAAGCATGCTCGTCTTTAAAAAAATCATACCATAGTACATCCCCATTGACACACAAGTACTCAAAACACATATTATAAAAATATCAAACTTTTCACGCATATATAACATATCAAAAATCTCGAGAAACTTCAAACAATTTTTGGATAATAAGGCATGCAACCATTTTAAAAATAAATCACGTGTAACTCACCATACAGGTCATAACTCCAAACCGTTCCTCGAAGTTCCTCATGTTCTCCCAAAAAACGCATCAAACTTGTTGCGCTTCACCAAATCATCCTCATCTTTCATCCCTCTTATACGAGTTTCCTTCCCCGAGAATTTGTCATCTCTATGCTTGAAGACCTCCCTATATATATACTTAGTCATCGGCGGTTTCACGGAATATGAAACGATTAGCCAAGATTAATGGCCGTAGGTTTCATGACCATTGGGTTTCCTGACATTTAATTACATTCAATTTTAGGGTATAAACCCTTCACTTTGATCGCT
>NC_037530.1:12030240-12035614 GCF_001531365.2 Cynara cardunculus var. scolymus
AGATTAATGGCCGTAGGTTTCATGACCATTGGGTTTCCTGACATTTAATTACATTCAATTTTAGGGTATAAACCCTTCACTTTGATCGCTTTACACTATAAGTCCTTGAAATTTAACGACTACCAATCCCTTTAAACTAAGGCTCTGATACCACTTGTAACATCCCAAAATTTTCGAATACTTAAATATAACAAAACTAGTATCCCAAGATCAAACACTTACATTGCAGTGGAAATAAAATTTCTAATCTTACAATTTATATCACTATCTAAACTTACAATCTTGAAGAGCATACTTTGTTCGATATAACAATGCATTGATCTGCACATGTCCTTCTTTGATGCTAATCATTATTTCTCTCTTTATCTAACTTTTCTTTCCAGACTAATAGTCGCCTAGGTGAAAATGTTTTAAAAGAATTTTGGATGAGCCTTAGGCCCAGTGAATCCACGATTTTCATGCATGAACAACAACTTTTATAATAAACAATTTTCACAAAGCTTCCTAAATTTAGCATGTCTTGATGATAATAATATTTTTCACAAAATAAATATTTTATAGTGCGTGTCTACATCACAAAGCAACAGCGTCATGAGAGATGTCTACCTTACACAACATTACATGGCGAACTCACACAGCATATTCACACTTACGGCTTAGACAAGCTCACAAAGCATGCTCATCTTTACAAATTCATATTGTAGTACATCCTCATTGACACACAAATGCACAAAACACATATTATAAAAATATCGAACTTTTCACGCATATATAACGTATCAAAAATCTCGAGAAACTTCAATCAAGCTTGTGAATAATTAAAAATAAGGCATGCAACCATTTTAAAAATAAATCACGTGTAACTCACAATACATGGCGTCCCCCAAACCGATCCTTGAAGTGGCTAATGTCTCCCCGATTGGTGTCAAACTAGCTACGATGTAGAGCACTGTCAACTCTCATTACAGCGTCCATCGTCGCCTTTTCTCACGATAGCTCTCCTTCTTGACCCCAAACTACACATAAAACTACAAAACTCCCATTTTATACTAAGCCCCATCGGCGGTTTCACGGAATATGAAACGATAAGCCATAATTAATGGTCGTCGGTTTCATGACCATTGAGTTTCCTATCATTAAATTACACTCAATTTATTTCCCTTTTTCTTTTTGTTATTACAAACTTTCCCCTTAACAAAATTTCGTCCTCGAAATTTACCATATGCAAATAAATGAGGGCATCTCAATCTCGTCCCCTTATCAAGTTCCCACGTAGCCTCCGAACCATTTTGACTTGTTCATTGAACATTCACGAGAGAAATCCCTTCAAACACACTTTCAAAACTTAAAAGCAAATTAACCAACTATAACAATATTAAACCATATAACCTTTTCCTTGTTTCTATCTTTTATACTCCATCTCAGTTTAAGCTTAGGCTAAAATTAATAACCTATTTCTCTTAAACTGAGGCTCTGATACCACTTAAAAATAAATCATTATGCAAAACACATGGTAAGATGAGATAAAATAGATATAGAGTCATGTTGGTAGATAAAGTTTTGCTGACAAACTCCATTAATTTGCTTTAGCGGTGAGAGAATATGTTTAGTTTTGAAAATAGTAGGAACTCAAAGTATTTGATGATATAGTGAGTTGATTCATCCCATATTTGAGTTGGGGGATCATTTCTTATATCAATTGGTGGAAAGATCAAATAGTTAGATATAAGATTAGCAATGAGGTCATTCGTGTAATCAACTATGGCATCAGATCCATGATAAGAGCTTATGATCTTGATTAGGTGCATGACTAGTTRAAGGATTTTACAATCAAGAGTTGGAATGTCGAAATAATATGTAAACCATATGAGAAGATCTAAGGGTTCTTACGGGATTAGTTTCTTTAAAGAAAAGACGTCATAATGGTTCGGAGGCTACTTGGGAACTTGATAAGGGGACGAGATTGAGATGCCCTCGTTTATTTGCATAGGGCAAATTTCGAGGACGAAATTTTGTTAAGGGGGAAGTTTGTAATAACCAAAAAAAGGAAAAGAATTGATAGTCGTTAAATTTCAAGGACTTATAGTGTAAATGCAATCAAAATGAAGGGTTTAGACCCTAAAATTGAATGCAATTTAATGACAGAAAACTCAATGGTCATGAAACCTACGACCATTAATTAWGGCTTATCGTTTCATATTCCGTGAAACCACCGATGGGGATTAGTATAAAATGGGATTTTATAGCTGTGTGTGTAGTTTGGGGTCAAGAAGGAGAACTATTGTGAGAAAAGGCGACGGTGGACGCTGTAATGAGAGTTGACGGTGCTCTACATCGTAGCTAGTTTGGCACCAATCGGGGAGACGCTAGCCACTTCAAAGATCGGTTTGGACTACGCCATATATGGTGAGTTACACTTGATTTATTTTTAAAATGGTTGCATGCCTTATTATCCAAAAGTTGTTTGAAGTTTCTCGAGATTTTTGATATGCTATAAATGCGTGAAAAGTTCGATATTTTTATAATATGTGTTTTGAGTACTTGTGTGTCAATGGGGATGTACTACGGTATGATTTTGTAAAGACGAGCATGCTTTGTGAGCTTGTCTAAGCCGTAAGTGCGGACATGCTGTGTGAGTTCGCCAGGTAATGCTATGTGAGGTAGACATCTCCCATGACGTTGTTGCTTTGTGATGTAGACACCCACTATGATATATTTATTTTGTGAAAAGTATTATTCGTATCAAGACATGCTAATTTTATGAAGCTTCGTGAAAATTGTTTATTATAAAAGATGTTGTTCTTTGTGGATGAAAACCGTGGATTCACTGGGCCTAAGGCTCACCCAAAACTCTTTTAAAACTTTTTACCCAGGCAGCTTTTGAGTGGAAAGAAAAGTGCAATAAAGAGAGATAAAGATTAACTCCAAAGAAGGATTTGTGTAGATCAAGACATTGTTATATAGAGCAAGGTAATGTTCCTCAAATTTGTAATTTTTTATGATGATATAAATTGTAAGATTAGAAATTTTATTTTCGCTGCAATGTAAGTGTTTGATCTTGGAATACTAGTTTTGTTATATATAAGTATTTGAAATTTTGGGATGTTACAATATGGGTTTGACAAATCATAAGTTGATATTACATATTGTTTTTTCAAATTTAAGCTTATTCTTTTATATGAATATTATATAATTTGCTTTAGACTAATTTTCTATAAGTTTTTTATATAATTATTCGTTGTAACAGATTTTGAATATTTTTCTTCTTATTTTTAGTTTATGTGTATGAGATGATGAATATATGGTCGTGCATATACGTATGTTGTCTATCTTCAGAATGAATATTCATAATGAATAATACATTCATAATGAATATGGAAAATATTGGAAGTATTGTTCGTTATGAATATCACATCAATGATGAATATGGATATGTTATTCGTCATAAATCACATAGTCATAATAAATAACACATTCATACTCATGATGAATATGTCATCTGGTAGGTTATAGATGGTCCCTGAGAACCTGCCCACAATATATATTATTAATCATTTGCAAACTAGATAAATCATATCAACATTATAAGTTCATCTGAGCTGTCATTTATGGAAATCAAAGGTTATAGTGGAATGAAGGTTGCAAATTGATCAATAAAGGAAGGTAATATTGGAACAAAATGTCATTCAATTTTGGAAGAACTATGCCGAATCCTCACCCTCCATTTTACAATCCTAAAAAATATGCCCCTCACATGAGTATATGGAGTTTGTCTAAAGTTCATAGTGTTGTTTCATCTATGAACCTTGATTGTTTCTAGACTTTTACCAGATTTCATCAATGAAACCATAAAGTGACACCCGTGAAACAATTATATTTGTTTAAACTTCATATTATTGTCTTCTCTAAACTTTTTGGTCATTCCAAAATTCTTACCAAAATTAATAGGTGAAACCAGAAAGTAATAGCATTACTAGATGCTTCAATGTGTGAAATTTTAGTAATGTTTTAGAAACCACAAATTGATGATATCAGGAGATGTTTTATATGTGAAATTTTAGTAAATGTTTCGTACGTGAAACATAGTAAAAAGCCAAAAAGTGACAATATTTGGAAACGTTTCATATGTAAATTTTGAGTTTGGTTTGTATGGTAATCTGTCAACTAAAATTAAAATAATTGTTGATCTCAACCGTTTGATTTGATAATAACATAAATACATTCGATCTAACACTTAGAAATGTTCTTGAAGTTTTTGTTTGCCTTTAAATAAAACAAATCAGTTTGAGATTCATAAAGGATATCCTGACGTAGTATCTTGATTAGCATAATTGAATTGCATATTCATATTTACACCCGGATAGGACATCCGAATTTACACATGGATAGGACTAGGGGTGTAAATTATGTGAGTCGAGCTTGAGTATCACTATACTCGACCTCGAAACCCAATTTCCAAGCTCGAACTCGACTCGAAAACTCGCGAGTAGTAAAAATCAAAACTCGACTCGAATTCAATAACTATTTCTCAAACTCGAACTCGAATCAAGCTCGAACTAAGCTTGAATCTAGCTCGAACTACAACTCAAATCAAGCTTGAACTCGTACTCTAATTAAGCTCGAACCAAGCTCACCCATTGAAATTTATGAAATTTTAGGGTGTTTCTCTTATAAGGTTTAAAACTTAAAGGTATCCTCTTAATATTTATAAACTAAAGTGATCAACTTCAAGCTTATTCATCAAAAAGGCAAAGTTAGAAATATCATTCACCTTCCACTCTTTTTATAACATCTTTTCTCCCTTCTTTTACCATCTCTTTTTCAATGTGGGACAATTTCACTAACTCTTTTTATAGTTTTTCTTTATCTTTTTTCATTGTGATTTTAATAAAAAATAATTGATTAATTTTTATAATTAAAAAATGCATGATTTTGTTTAAATATCCAAAAATATAACACATTTTATTATTTATATTTTACATTCTTTATCATAAAAGCTGATTATATTTTAAAATTAATTATATATAAAAATAATCGAGTATCTCATGAGCTTCTCGATTCGAGTATTGGGTAGTTTGACTAGACTCGTTAATATGTCAAGCCGAGCTCGAATTCGAGCCGAACCTATTCAAGTCAAGTGTTGACCGAGTCGATCTCGAGTAGCTCGCGAGTTATCTCGTATCGTTTACACCCCTAGATACGAGCTGCTGCTTCTTCTTCTTCTTCTTCTTCTTCTTCTTCTTCTGCTTCTTCTTCTGCTTCTTCTTCTTCTGCTTCTTCTTCTTCTTCTTCTGCTTCTTCTTCTTCTTCTTCTTCTTCTTCTTCTTCTTCTTCTTCTTCTTCTGCTTCTGCTTCTTCTGCTTCTGCTCCTTCT
>NC_037530.1:12037418-12038352 GCF_001531365.2 Cynara cardunculus var. scolymus
GCTTCTGCTTCTGCTTCTGCTTCTGCTTTTGCTTCTGCTTCTGCTTTTTCTTCTTCCTCTTCTTCTTCCTCTTCTTCTTCTTCTTCTTCTTTGGAAAGAATCAGTCTTTTGTTCTAAGTATTTTATCCGAATTTTAAACCGGACAAGGCTTGTCCGGATTGTTTTAAATCGGTCAAAAGTTAAATGATGTGTTGTCCGGATTATTTTATAAATCGATGAAAGGTTGAGCGATTTAGCCCTAAATCGTCTAAGTGTTGAACGGTTTAGCCTTAAACCGGTTAAGTGTCGATCGGGTTATGATTGGTAAGAAAAGTCATCTTTTTGAACTGAGAAGTAAGAATACGACCAAATGGTGGCCGGATTATTTTAAATCGGCTAAGTAATGAGCGGGGTATTGACCAGACTTGTTATCCGGACAAAGATGATTTTGATTCTAAGTGATAAATCGATCAAGCTTTATGCGGGGTATTGACCGGACTTGTTATCCGGACAAAGTTATTGAGAATTATTTCCAAGTGCAAATCGGACAAAGTTATTGAGAATTATTTCCAAGTGTAAATCGGAAAAAGTTCATTCTGTTTGTCGTCCGGATAGTTGACCGGATTTGAAATCCGGCTAAGTCAAAGTTGACCGGATTTGAAGTCCGGCTAAGTCAAAGTTGACCGGATTTGATGTAATGTTGTGTTTTCGATGAGAAATGTTATTTTATCACAAAAAGGAAGTTTTGAAAAAAATATTTTTGTATTGATAATAATTTCAATGGCTGCGGTTTATTTGAAATTATTCTGTGAAAATATTTTGATGAGGAAATAAGGGTGGCATATCAAGGAGAGGTGTACCATGGGATAAGGGTGGCATATTAAGGAGAGGTGTACCTTTGGATATAAGGGTGGCATTTGTATGTGTGTTGTATGATATAACTCATTCTATTATA
>NC_037530.1:12038452-12044145 GCF_001531365.2 Cynara cardunculus var. scolymus
GGTTTCTTAGAATTGCATGGTTTTCATTTGAACCTGCCCCTATATATATATATATATATATATATATATATATATATATATATATATATATATATTACACAAGACTTTTCCGAGCATGACTGTTTAACGGAGTATTTCACTGATAGTAAATTAAAGTTTATTAAATTAATAAAACGTCTTATACAAATGTGTTATCATAAGTTGGATAAACTACGGAGTTTTACTACTAATTTTAAAAATCAATCAATTGCTTAAATTAATTAGACAACCTAATATTACTCAAGAAATTGAATCATCCCATCAACATTTTTTTAGTAATAGGACACGACGACACGCAGTGGCGGATCCAAGATTTTTGTCTATTAGGGTCATCTTTAAGGTAGACTAAAGGTCCGCAAAATCGTCCGATGTGTTTTTAACCTAATTACAACGATTCGAGAGATTTTTAAAGTTTTTTTGTTGATTTCGAGGAATTTTTTAGTGTTCTTGTCGATTTCGAATAACTTTTTTTGTTTTTTTGATTGATTTTAATAGATTTTTTGGTTAGAGTAACGGTTTCGATTGGGGTTGGGACCCGTGGAAAAATATAATGGGGGGAAGTTAAAGATAAATCGTGCAAAACCTAAATTTTAACCTAGGAATTTGTTTTTGACTGAGATCATTTTCCCCTCTTTTTACTACTGTGTCCACCACTGACGACACGTCTTTGAAATTAATTGATATGGTCTACGTAAAGTTTTAATAAAATTAATTTCGTTTTCATTTATTTCTTGAAAATTAAAAATTAAAATCTTTATTTTAGAGAACTATGATTTAATACGTCTTATTTAAAAAAAATTGTTTTAATTTATGTTTCATGAAATATAAATCTGATGATCGAATCCTTTATAAAAATTGTTTAAATATTAATTAACGTTTCATATTCATAATTATTATATTGTAAAAGAAATTATAAAACAACATTTTAGAGACAATTTGGTGCTATTAACATTTATCCCCTTCCTTCATAGTCTTTCAATTAACTAGTCATGAGTCATCTATTATTTAATTCAATTTTTCGGTTCTATGGTTAATAGGTTGTTACAATATGTTTATTGGATCAGTGTTTACGGTCAAAAGTCATCATATTTACTTTATCTAGTAACGTTTTTTGTCAATAAAATCGATTGAATGTTTTACCCAGTAAACGTTTACTTGGTAGGAGTCTTCTTTTTACTTATAAGATAAGATTTTCGGTCTTTGTTATAGATCTTCTCAATAAGATTTTTGATCCTTGTCATGTTTACTCGAGGGCTGACTAAGATGAAACACTATGAGTAAAGGCCTCTACTCAAAAGATCATAATTTTAAATCCCGACTCCTTATATTCTTAGTTTCATCTGGTCATTTCTAACGGTTTCCCCCAGTGGAGCAATTCTGTTTTAATATAAATCCCGACTCTCTCGCTTGACAGTCGTTCCCTACGCAGATTGATTGTTTTTTGCTACCGCCAATTTTTTGCAATCATGCTACAATGATAATGTTGGTTGATGATTTTATTAAATGTATCTTACTTCCTTATTTTTTTAGTCGAAAGATAAATCAATTCACCTGAATGTTGACTTTATATATACTCAAAGCAATTTATCTGTTCAAAGTAATCAAACCTTTTAGTTATGAAAAGAAGGTAAACGTAAACCCTAAAAGAGCTCTCAAGAAGAAGAGAATCTTTACAAAATGTTGAGAGGATATTGAAAAGAAAAATGAACAATTGAAAGAATAATGGCTCCTACTAAGAAAACTAAAAGCTTAAATACTCAGCTAGAAAATACACAAATGATCCTTGAACTTCCATTAAATATGCACCAGTGACCTCTAGCTCTTCACAGCTTTAGCTCACATCCTTAAGTTTCCACTAATCTACAGAAATACTTTTTTCAACATAGTTTCCTACAAAATAAGACCAAAAGCTTCACAAACATCCCCCCTCAATCTTGGCATTTAAACAAGTCAATCATCATTAACTTTGAACATAAGTAACTATGTTGATTTACACCAAGAGACTTAGTGAAATTATCAGTAAGTTGTTTTGTTGAGAGTATCTGAACAATTTTTAATATTCTAGCACTAACCTTTTCATGAACATGATGTACATCAATTTCAATATGTTTAGTGCGTTCATGAAACACAGAATTCTAAGCTATTTCTATTGCAGATTTACTATCACAATATAGATTTATAGGAAGTAAGTCCTTAATTCTTAAATCAGATAAAACCTCAAGGACCTAAACTATTTCACAAGTAACAAAAGCCATACCTCTGTATTCTGATAGAAGTACAAGAAACTGTATATTTTTCAAGGAATAAACAATAACCAGTAACAGATCTTCTTGAAGAAAGACATTTTCCCCAATCAGCATCAACATAAGCAAACAAAAGAAAAGATTATGACCTGGTAAAACTCACTCCCTATCTTGGTGAAGACTTCAAATCTCTGAGAACTCTTAAAGCTAATTTAAGATGAGATTGTCAAGGTGAGTGGATAAACTAACTTCAGCAATGAACAGTAAAAGCAATGTCAGGAGGAGTTGTAAGAAGGTAAATTAGTCTTCCAATCAATTTTTGATTATCGGTAAAATCATGCAAGGATGGATTACTGGATAGAGAATTTACAGAATCTGTAATAGTAAGGTTCATGTCCATAGGAGTATTAATTGGTTTACATCCTAAATAACCAAAATCATTTAGTAATTCCAAACAATACTTTCTTTGAGACATGCATATACCTCCATCAAAATTAAGAATTTCAATTCCTAAAAAAATTAACTTGCCAGGATGCTTAATTAAAAAGTTATTTTTCAAATAAGTTTTGACATGATTTATTTCCATTAGATTATTTCCAGTCACAACTATATCATCAACATATACTACCAGAATAACAAACCAGATTTACTGTATTTGGTAAAAAGAGAATAGTCATTTATATTTTGAACAAAACCATTAGCAATGAGACAAAAAGACAATTTAGCATACCACTGACGTGGTGCTTGTTTTAAACCATATATAGAGACTTTACAAGCTTACACACTCTTTTGTCACTAGAGTTGAAACATCCTTCAGGTAAAATCATATAAACTTCTTCAGACGGATCACCATATAAGAAAGCATTATTTACATCAAGTTGAAATAATGACCAATTATTTTGAACAGCAAGAGCAATACATCTGACAGTGACCATTTTTACAACAAGAGAGAAAGTTTCTTCATAATCAAGACCCTCTCTTTGACTATATCCTTTAGATACTAATCTAGCTTTATATTTTTCTATCTCTCCGGATGATTTATATTTAACTTTATAAATCTATTTACAACCTATGGGCTTCCTCCCAAGAGGTAAATCAGTAATAATACAAGTACTATTTCTATACAGAGCTTTCGTTTCATCATTCATAGCATAAATCCAATTTTTATAATTACATGCTTCCAGAAAAAGTCTTTGGCTCAATAGACTTGTTCAAATTTGACACAAAATAAAAAATTTCAGAATCTAAGTTAGAATAGTTTACCACTCTTTCAATTCCATACTTAATATTGCCTTCTATTACAAAATCATCAAATTTTTTAGGAAAGTTGAAAGCTCTAGTCATTCTTTGGATACTAGGACCAGATTGAAGGGTAGAATTACCCTCAGGTTGGATATCTGAATTTTCAGCACCATTGAGTCTTTGGTGAGCATCCAAAGATTGCACACGAAACCCTATACTATATCTGGTAACTACCTCTAAGCTACTCGGTGGTTTAATACTGGTAACTTTTCTAGGATTTTCATCGAGGGTATTTATGTTACCTAGTTGCTACCTACTGACAGCTCTACTTGGGCTACTATCAAAAGACAGAGACCAGTTATTTTCCTCCAAGGGAGGTTGATCTCTAACCTCATCATTGAGTGGTAAATCAGAAAGATTAGTAGATAAATCAAGGGATAAGTCAAAGAAACTTAGATTATTTACTTCACTGTTAATATGACTATCTAACTTGTTTGAACTCATTTTAAAAGGAAATATAGTTTCGTAAAACTTGATATCTCGAGAAACAATTATTTTATTTGTATTAAGACTAAACAACTTATAACCCTTTTGAGAATTAGCATACCCTAAAAGTACACATATCTCAGCTCTTGAAGAAATTTATCAGAAACATTAGTTTTGGTAGCAAAACAAAGACAACCAAAATTCCTTAGATGAGTTAAAACAGGCTGGAATCCATAAAAAAGCTCTTAAGGACATTTGTCTCCTAAAATAAAGGAAGGTATTCTATTTATGAGATAAGTGGAACTGTGGCAGTTAATATACATTCACTCCACATTTTTAATAGGAATACCTCCCTGAAACATAAGAGCTCTAGGCATATTTATCAAATGACGATGTTTGCGTTCCACAACCCATTTTGTTGGGGGAGTATGAATGTAAGACGTCTGATTAATAATTCCTTTAGTTTTAAAAAACTCACCTAATGAGGAATTAGTAAACTTAGTTATATTATCACTTCTAAACACCTTAACCTGTCTGCCAAATTGGGTTCCTACCAAATTATAGAAAGACACATTGTTATCAGCAACTTTATGTTTACCTTTTAACAAAAACACCCAAACAACAAGAGTATAATCATCCACTAAAGTAAAAAAAAATACTTAAATCCTTCCTTGCTAATTACCCTATAAGGACCTTAAACATCTAAATGAACAAGATCACCTAGGGACTTAAAATTATGATCACTTAAATTAAACATTTCCCTAGTTTGTTTGGCCATATGAAAAATTTCACAAGGATGAGTAGCATCACTTCCACTCTGCAGTTGATCTTTTAAAACAATCAAGACTTGATCAGAAGGATGACCCAGACGACTGTGCCATAATTGACTAGAAACACAATGTTGAGCAACAGAAAAAGCAGAAACAGGGAGCAACTTACTCTTAGCACATTGGTCAAAAAAATACAAATCACCTTCTTGACTACCAATCCCATTACATTCTTTCGATGAGAATCCTGAATATAACATCAAGACTTATCAAACCCCGCATACAACTTATTATCTCTAGCAAGTTTATGAACAGACAACACATTGACATTGAAGTCTGGAACCACTAAGACATCAAACATACTAACATTGTTAGAAAACTTTAAATTCCAATTTTATTAACTTTTGCCTCTGTTCCATTAGGATGGATAACCTTTAGATTTAAATCTGAAATGTCAACTTCACTATCCAAATTTGAAAAACTAGATGTCATATGTTGATTGGCTCAAGAATCAAGAATAAATAATCCAACCAGATTTATAAAATTTTGACACACCTGCCATATTAGCACACACAATCTCAGGAATGCTCTTTTGATCCAACAAGGCAAGAAGTTTAATCACTTGTTCTTTAGAAAGAGAAAGTGTGGAAGGATGAAGAGGTTCTTCTTTTCCAAGAGAGTCTGTTACATAAGCATTACTAGACAAGGACTTACAACCAGGATTTGATGGTTTAGGTGGCCTGTGTTGGTCCTCTCTCTCAGTGATTTGATGATAATCCCTTTTCACTTATACGTTGTAYTTATGTTTYTGTMTTTTCAGTTCCAGCGATCTTCACTGAGTATGTTCAGTGATCGCTGAAGAACTTGCATTGTAATTCTATCAGAGACAACAATACTTCAAGAAGACAACACTCAC
>NC_037530.1:12044380-12048159 GCF_001531365.2 Cynara cardunculus var. scolymus
CTTAGCACGATTGTTGTTGTCTTGTCCTTATGCACACAAAGGACAAAACCCATACCCTTATGAAAGTTGGTACGGTACGGAGCCGACTAGTCGACTCTATTGTCCACCAACTTTAGGTAAGGATGTCTGCTCGTGAATAGTGCTTTTTGTACTATTCACTGTAGCATAGGACAAGTCTTCCTCTTAAGGCTTGACACACACTCTAACCCTACCATATTGCATTAAATGTCCATTTAATGCACTGGGTATAAATAGAAGTGTTTCTTCTCCATGCAGAGTGCGTGCAACTCACTCTCTAACCCTAATTCTTACTTCAAGCATTTTCTAGCTTAAGTAAAGGATCTTCTCTACAACATTTCTTTTCTTGTATTTGCTAAGACTTAGTGTGTATCTAAAGATTGCTAAGATAGGTTTTTTCTACCTTATCTTTCCGCAAACAATCTTGTAAAATCTGTATTGATATCCGCAAACAATCTTGTAAAATCTGTATTGATATTCTTTATCAATATATATTTTAAATTTAAAAATATTGTGTTTGTATTCATCCCTCCTTCTACAAACTGTTTCTCTTCTTGTAGACCTTCTCAGGACCAACAAGTGGTATCAGAGCAGTGTTTTCTTTCTTTCCTTGTGTTTAGCTATTTTCAGTATTAGTTTATCTCATTTCTTAGATAACTTTACCGCTTACAAATGGATTTATTACAAACACACACACACACAAAAGATAATGGCTCTCTTGCCAAACCTCCCCGGTTTGTTCGTGACAATTTTAGTCTCTGGAAGAACCGGATGTCCCTCTTTCAGGAAGGTGTGGATCCTGAAATTCCACATTACATAGAAAATGGACCATATATTCCATTTGCTATTGCTCCGACTGTTCCAGCAACAGCTACGACTGTCGCGATTCCTGAACGGCATATCCAAAGCTTCCACATCAGTGGAGCGATGAGGACAAGAAGAAGATAGTTATAGACACGCGTGCTCGGTCTATAATAGTTATGTCTCTTCCTGATGAGATTTATTACTCAGTGATGAGACTCAAAACCTCTAAATCCATGTGGGACACACTTTGTGTTCAATATGAAGGAACCACTCAGGTTCAAGAGACCAAAAAGATCAATCTAGTGAGACAGTAAGAAAGTTTTCTCTGTGGAAAGTCTGAGACGCTGTCTGAAGTACATCAGAGATTTAACTGCCTTCTTATTGATCTTAGGGTTGTCGGCAGGGAATATTCTAATTCTGAAACTTTAACTAAGTTTCTAGAATGCCTTCTTGAGTCTTGTGAGACCTTTTCCATGTGTCTCAAGATGTCAAATGACATGTCCACTCTTTCTCTTTCTACTTTATACGGGATTCTGCTTAACCATGAGCAATCCCGTCAACTGAAAAGGAATCTTGTAAAAGAATCCAGGGAAATGAAACGCTCTCCTTTAGCTTTGATCTCTGAAGCTTCTTCAGTTGAAACTTTTTCTACCCCTTTTGTTTCTTCCCTTCCTCCCGTGGTCATCACGGAGATAAATTCTTCTGAGGACATTCCAGAATCTGATTTAACAGATTTTGATGAGTCCCTGGCACTCCTAACTAAGTCATTTAGGAGATTCGCTAGTAAGAGCAACTTCCGCAGATCTCCTCAGCTATCCCTCAAGGAGAAGCCAAAGTTTGAAAGAATAGACAAGGCTTCAGCTGTCTGCTACAACTGTCACCGGCCCGAACATTTTGCAGGTGAATGCAGATCAAAGAAGACTGCGACGCCATCTTCTAAAGCTCCTTCCTCCTTCAGGACCAGAGATGAAAAGTACTAAAAACTGAAGGAGAAGTACAAGAAGGTGAAGAACAACCAGCGAAAGGCTAAAGGCCTTATTGCTGAAGAGCATGACTGGGCTGAATCATCTGATGAATCATCTTCGGATGAGGAGGATAAAGCCTACGTCTGCTTGATGGCCATAGATGTAGATGAAGGATCTTCTGAAGCATCTACATCCTCTGAGCCATCTTCTTCTTCTACTCAGGTATGTTTCCTGAATGAACCCTCTTCTTTTTCTAGTCTTTCTGCACTTGATACGCTGACGGTTGACCTTTACAATGCCCTCAATGGCAAATCGAAAGTTGAAATGCTTAACGTTGATCTTCAAGAGAAATTGAAGATTTGCCATTCTAAGATCATAGAACTGACCTCTGTCGAGGAAAATCTTAAAGATCAGGTAATTGTAAACCAAGCCATCACTGTTGAACGTGAGAAGGCTATCGCTGAGCGTGAGCGACTATCGTTGAACTCAAGGCTGAGAAAGCTACCACTGAAGGGTGGTGCAAAGCTTCCATCAAGGCCTCTGAGACCATTAACACTCAGATCCCAGCCAAGACAAAGACTGGTCTAGGATTCTCCTATGATCAGGAAGAATGTGTTAAAGACAGGACCATGCTCAAATTTGGTACCTTCGTCTCTTCTATTCCCAACACTTCTTCCTCTCAGTCCTCCTCTTTTACTGAGAGTCATCTTTAAGGAACTCCTTCGAGTTCTGGTTGCAAATACAAAGGTAAATCTATTGTCACATCATCCCTTCCCAAGAAGTCTAACAAGTATAATAGATCTAGGTGTATTCCTTCAACTTGTAAAGCTTCTTCTTCTTCAAGGACTAGAAAATCTGAATCCCATCAGAAATCCAAGTCACAGCTCAAGGTGAACTTTTCACCTAAGGAATACAATTCCTCAAAGGTGCCTCCTAGAACCAATGAGAAGGGAATTCTTGGAGCTGGTCCTACTTCTAGTCTGATACTTCCTGGCCCTACTTCTAGTCTGATACTCCTAGCTTTAGGAAGTGTAAACACTGCGGTGAGAAAACACATATTGCCAGCAAGTGTCCTTCTGCCGCCAAAGCTGGTTCATTAGCTAAGGGCAAGAAAGTAACTAAGGTTGAGAAATCAACTTAGGTGAAATCATCCACAAAGGTTGCTCTAGCAAACAAGGTGAAGAAAATCGTTGATGCATCTTCTTCAGGCTCAGCGAAGACAACTCTTGCTGAAAAATCTTCAGTTTCAGACGTTGTAATTCCTACCACTAAAGCCTCTTTATCAGGCTCAGTGAAGACTTCCACTGAAACTACGTTAGTAGTGTCAAAGGTCTTTCCTCTTTCCACTCAAACCTCTTCAGGTTCGATGATGCCATCCCCTGATGTTGGTTCTTCAGCATCAGACGATGAAGCCTCTAACAAAGCTGGACCCAAATAGTTGGGTACCAATAGCATTCTTATTTTGTTTCCTTGTACAGGATGTCAAAGRCATATGGTATCTGGACAGTGGATGTTCAAGACATATGACTGGAGATAAATCTCTTCGTACTCACTTCAAGGAAGAAAGAGGACCTTCTATAACCTTCGGTGGATATGGAAAAGGATATACCAAAGGTTTTGGTATATTAACCAATGGTGCAACAACTTTCAAACGCGTTGCATATGTTGAAGGACTGAAGCATAATCTTCTTAGCATCAGCCAACTGTGTGATAAAGATTATACAGTTAAATTCTCAAAGAATTATTGTCATATTCTTGACAAAGATGATAAGGTTGCTCAAACCGATTCTCGTCTAGAGAATGTATACATCATCAATATGAAGATGGCGTGGTAACCCGCAATAAGGCTCGGCTTGTTGCTCAGGTTTATAGATAAGAAGAAGGAATCGACTATGACGAAACCTTCGCACCAGTGGCTAGACTCGAAGCAATTCGACTTTTTCTAGCATTTACTGCCCATAGAGACTTCAAGGTCTTTCAGATGGATGTAAA
>NC_037530.1:12048229-12066523 GCF_001531365.2 Cynara cardunculus var. scolymus
CTTTGAGAAATTCTCTCGTGGAAAGATTGACCAGACCTTATTTCTTAGAAAAATTAAAGGTCACATCATTCTCGTCCAAATTTATGTCGATGATATTATTTTTGGTTCCATTAATCCCTCTTTATGTTTTCGTTTCGCTGAACGCATGAAGAAAGAATATCAGATGAGTATGATAGGAGAACTAACATTCTTTTTAGGTCTCCAGATCAAACAAACAGATAAAGGTATCTTTATCAACCAAAGTAAGTATGTTCGAGACATGCTGAAGAAGTTTGATTTATCCAACAGTTCATCTATGAAGACTCCTATGGCTCCTCCACTCACTCTCAACAAGGATCCAAATGGAAAGCCTGTAATGTGACTGTTTATAGAGGAATGATCGGCTCTTTGCTGTATCTCACAGCTAGCCGACCCGATATCATGTACTCCACTTGCTTATGTGCAATATATCAAGCTGAACCTAAGGAATCCCATATGATCGCTGTAAAACGCATATTCAGATATCTTAAGGGAACTCCTAATATGGGTCTTTGGTACCCTAAAGGTTTAGGTTTTGACCTTATTGGTTATTCGGATAGTGATTTTGCAGGTTGCAAAATTGATAGGAAAAGCACCACTGGAGGCTGTCAGCTTCTAGGTAGAAAATTGGTGAGCTGGACTAGTAAAAAGCAAAATTCAATGTCCACATCAATAGCTGAAGCTGAATATGTAGCCGCTGGTAGCTGCTGTGCCCAAATTCTTTGGATGAAAAATTAGCTACTAGACTACGATCTTCAGTTTTCAAGGATTCCTATTTATTGTGATAGCACCAGTGCTATTGCTATTGCTAACAACCCTGTACTTCACTCCAAGACCAAACATATTGAGATTCGATATCATTTTATCAGAGATCATGTTATGAATGGTGATATTGAACTTCACTTAATTCCAACTGAGTATCAACTCGCTGACCTTTTCACCAAGCCTCTTGATGAGACAAGATTTAATATCTTGATCAGCGAATTGGGTATGTTGAACACTGAAGATTAATCTTCAGGTTTTATACTAACTCAGTAAGTGAAATGATTCAGTGCTCCATCTCTAACACTGAACTTTTGAGTAAATATATCTATTCTCTCTCAGGTATGATTACTCTTCTCTTTTCTCAACTTAAAACCTTCGTTGAAGCTTTCTCATCTTCAGTGATAAAATGTTTTAAAAGGTGGTCTCAGCGATTCTCTCCACTCACCACATCTTCAAGTATATCTTTATACTTTTCTTAAAAATCTAAACGATCACTGAATCCTTTCTTATCAGTGATCAAAACATTTTTTAAATGTCATTTTCAGTGAATCTTTTATCACTATATCTGATGTCTTAAAACCATCATCGAATATTTCTCTTTAGTGATAAAATGTTTTAAATAGGGTTATCAGTGTTTTCTTAGACACTGTATGACTCTTCGTTTTCTTAAAAACTATTTGTTTTTAAAAGAAAATAGTTAGTAAACCGTCTTTATGACGACATTCTCTATTTACTATGCACGACGCTTTGAGACGCGCAAAAGATTCTATCATTACGCTACCTCATTTAATACCATGCAATCATGGATGAGAACGTGATATCTTTTTCATCATG
This sequence comes from Cynara cardunculus var. scolymus, assembly GCF_001531365.2. NCBI lineage: Eukaryota > Viridiplantae > Streptophyta > Magnoliopsida > Asterales > Asteraceae > Cynara > Cynara cardunculus. The sequence continues at coordinate 12,049,847 of NC_037530.1, forward strand.
ACCACTTTCCCGAACCGTCGTCTTTCTCTCTTTCATATTATTTCTCTCTCCTCCTACCTATAAATATGAGACTTTTTCTTCACTTTTCTCTTTACGCTTTCATATTTCATAGACGAACCTCTGCTAAGATTTCTCCAAAGCAAGAACTCTATCTAAATCTTAAAACCCTTTTTCGACCTTTCCTCTCAATCTTCAAAGGTCAGAATCTTCTTTTATAACAAGAAATATGTTTAAGATGATTAAGAACTTTGTTCTCTTAATACAATAAATTGTAAATATTTATTAATCATCTCTTTCATGGTTATAATCTTGTTTCTTTAAACACATTCTACTTGAAAAACCCTAATCTTTTAAGGATTTTTCAAAAGAAGTTTTTCCTAGTTCAAAAACTTTTTCTATAATCTTACCATAAACTCTTGGTTTATTTCTATCAAACCTGCTCGTTTTCTTCTTATTAATACAAACAGATGGCTGCCAAGAACGTCAACTTCTCCCTTGACGAGATCTCTATCAAGGCTAACAACCACATTGCCTTGTTGGAGATACCTTCCTTCAAAGCACATTACCAAGATGCGGCTGACTTTCTCAAACAGTCGTCCTTGGGCTACGCTCTCAACCATGAGCCCATCATGGTGAAGGAACTTCTTCAGCAGTTCTGGCTCAATGCTGAGGTTATCAAAGCTAAAGACAAGGCTGGATGCCAGATGGAGCAGATCCATTTCACTTTCAATCGCATGAAAGTGAACTTTGGTGTTTCTACACTCCGTTCGGCTCTTCGTCTTCCTAAGGGTCTCTTCGACAGCGAACCCTCCACCGCCGAGATCATCGAGTTTCTTGACGCCATTGGCTACCAGTGGCCAATGAAGAAGGACTACAACGCCCCTCTAAAGTCCTTAACGAAGATTGAGAAGAACAAGATGTCAGCTGTCTGGCAATACCTGTTTTCTCATTTCATCCAGTGCATGGGTGGAAAAACTGGAGGTCAGGACCATGCCTCTAGGATCGCCTTGATGATAGGCGTATCTGCGATTCAGCGTCGCAATATAAATTATGTTGCGGTCATTTTTGATGACCTGGTGCTCAAGCTAAACAAGCGCCAGCGAGAAAAGGTGGGCCTTACACCAGGTTTCTTTCGATGGTGTTTACCAAGATCAATAAAGATCTTTACCCCGAAGAAGAAACCTTCCAGTTTTCAAGCTTGGATCCAGGATTTTGGATCATAAGCTGATGGACAGTGATGTGGCACTATCTTCCATCGTGTCCATCACTACCTCTTCTCCTCAGGTGGCCATGACAAGGGAACCCCCCCCCCCCGGTGTCTAGCCAAGCCACCAAAACCCCTTCAAAATGACCCTCTCAACCAACTCTTGGTTCTCCTCAGAGAGCCAAGAAGTCCAAAAAGGGGACAACCACATCATTAGCTGGGGCCTCTCAAAAGACTTCAGTTATTGAAACTAGCCTTACCCCTGAGGCGTCTTCTGTTCANCCCCCGGTGTCTAGCCAAGCCACCAAAACCCCTTCAAAACGACCCTCTCAACCAACTCTTGGTTTTCCTCAGAGAGCCAAGAAGTCCAAAAAGGGGACAGCCACGTCACTATATGGGGCCTCACAAAAGGCTTCAGTTATTGAAACTAGCCTTATCCCCAAGGCGTCTTCTGCTCACCCTTCCAGCTCTTTAGTGATTTCTCCCATCACTGTCGTATCAGTGGTACCTTCACCAACCACTTCAGTGACCCAAATCACTGAAAGTGTGAATATCAGCGTCCCCACCGCTGAACACCCACCTCTCTTCTCAACCATTTTCTCTTCTCCTCCTTCCTTGGTCTTTACACATGTCGATGATGTATCAGCGACTGTCCTTCCTGATACTGAGACATGCACCACTGGACCTGAGGTTGCTCCTCTCGATGCTCCTCTGCATACCGATGTCCATCATCTCGAGGACATCTTTGCTCACGCCAGTGACAATCCTTTTGATGTCACTGATGGCCCCTCAGGTATTTCATCTTCCTACCCTTTATTTTCTTCTAACCTTGAGCCTTCTGCTCACACTTCTTCTTTTTCAGGTCCTTCTTCGATGCATCAATCTGATGCTCAGGAAGTGGAAGATGAAGAAAGAGAGAAAGATGATGGAGGAGAAAGAGAGAAAGATGATGGAGGAGATGAAGAGATCGATTATGCCTATGATATGGCATCAGACTGAAACATCAAACTTCTCCTTCCAGCCGTTGATACCGTTCTCTACAGGATCAACGAAGTCCACCAAGAGATGTCTCGCCAAGGTGATCTTGATGCGAACTTCCTTGCCATTCGGCCGGACATTCAAGAAGTTCAGAGTCATCTCCAGACTCTTCAAGAAGTTGTTCAAGCCAACACCGATGCCATTGTTGTTCTTTACAGCAGGGCTGACGATGCTCAGGCTATTGCTGATTAGCAGACTGGCCTTCTTCAATAGATCCTGGATGATGTTCGTCAACCAGCTCCATTGAGCCCTTCTTTTTTCTCTGCCTGTGATCGCGTCCAGCTCCATGAGATGCGTGAGTCAACGACAACTCTAGCCAGTGCTTTGCAAAGGTTAGAGGATATAATGGTTCTCCAGCATCAGCGCTTGGACGAACTCTCTGGCCAATTCTCTCAAGTCTTAGCTAGAGAGGGGGAGATGAGGTCCAACGCTGGTGAATCATCCGATGCTATGCTTACTCCTTCTCAGGCTGTTGGTCCAGTATCAGCTACAGCTGCAATTGAAGCTGAGGCTCCTAGAGCTGAAGCGGTTAGTCCAGTATCAGCTATTGCTGCTAGTGATGATGATGATGATGAAAATGAAGATGATGATGATGAAGACGATGATGAACCTACCATTCCAGACACCGGAAATGATCTAGATGGCGACGATGATGATGAGGATGACTTTACCATCAAGTTCCAGAAGCCATCAACCGTCACCAGAGGTGTTACTCTCAGGGATTCCGCATCCCAGGGGGAGCAAAGGCAATATGAATCGACTCCATCAAGGAACCAGAACCCCAAGTGGAAAGGCAAGGCGGTCGCTGAAGAAGGAAACTTGAAGGTATTGTTCAATATCCCTCAACAACCTTTGTTTGAAGACTCTACCTCTCAGGTAGTGATTAATTCAAATTATCAACTTCATATTCCATCAACAACCTGCGGTCGACTGGAGCGGGTACCTGATCAACCCATTTCTTGTGCTCCTACCGACCAGTAGATGTCTCAGCTGAAGGAGTCACTCGACCAGACTAGAGTAAAAATCCCTCTTCGTACCTCTAGTGGTGGTGAGTTCGACTTCTTATCTGAAGCTGAAAGACTCGAGACATTAAGGGCTGAAGAAGAGCTAGAGCTTCAAAAGAAACAGACGGAAGACAGCTTGAAGCTGGCCAAGTCACTAGCTGAAAAAGTCCTTCCCAAGAAAAAGTCCAAGAAAACGGTGAACACTGTCCAAGCCCAGGCTAAACTTCTTTCGATTGCAGAAGCTGAGCATGAGAAGAATCTGAAGCTGGTGGAAAAGGACAAGCGATGGAGCGAAGCCATGCTAAAAAAGTGAATCAGTCCCCGCCCGATTATCAGTGTCAGCATCAGCGGACGTTCTAAAAACGGTGGAACGCTGGTCTCAATGCTCATCACCAGGGACAATCTTGATGTCGTTACCGAGTATCCTTCCTACCTAGGCCGTTATGGATTCAGCGAATGGATGGAGATCAGACAAGCCATTCAGCAATCCAAGTCGAGACACAAGACACTTATCAAGGACACCATCAGCGAGCTTATCAAAAGGATGTCCATGTATGTCAAGGTCCCTGACAGGCCAACTCTGAGAAAGGGTGGGAAAAAGAAACTCAAGATATTTGATCCTAATGATGGACCATTCCTAATAAACGAACATGAAACAAGGTTCTCCTTAGATGAAGTTCTGAAGGGTCATAAGAGTACAGACATTTCTATGTTGAATCTTGACTTGCCAGACAAGGGTCCCTATACACCCAACTCTGTGCATTTTAAACCTGAGTTAGAAGTTATATTTCTTGACTATGAAGGTGAAGTCAGATTTCAAAGAATGTCAGAGCTACATCTATGTCCAAGGGATCACTTGGTTTATCTTTTGCTCTAGATAGATGATAGCATGCCTGGAAAAGTCGTAGATCTGAAGATACGAAGGGAATTCCTACGTCGAAGAAAACTTGGTGAAAATGTACCTGGGTACATAGATCTAAGAGCTCTAGAATAGTTTCTCTTTGTAACAACAATCCACTTTTCCTTGTAACTTCATGTACTATGTCTACTTTCAGTGATTGTACTTATATTCTGTAAGTTCTAGACATGTATTGTAATACTTGTAATATTTCTTATGATTAATAAAATGTGTATTCCATGTACTTCACTGAAAAAGATCCCTGAAAAAAGTAATAGGGACACAAGTCTATGAGTTCCGATGCTACTTTTCACATTCGATGACAATCCATAAATCAATGAATAAGTTTTCAGTTTCAGTTTTCGTACTTGCAATTTTCTTAGATATAACTTATGGAAATTTTCAAGCTGAGACTGGCTAACTGAAAAAGATCTCAAAATAGTAAAAAGGGACATGTACTTTATATATAACTTTTCCTTACTATTATTTGATAAGATAACCCTCTTTATGTTATCTTGTTATCATCAAATAGGGGGAGATTGTTGGTCCTCTCTCTCTCAGTCATTTGATGATAATCCATTTTCACTTATACGTTGTATTTATGTTTTTTTCTTTTTAGTTCCAGCGATCTTCACTGAGTATGTTCAATGATCGCTGAAGAACTTGCATTGTAATTTTATCAGAGACAACAATACTTCAAGAAGACAACACTCACACCAAAGAACCTTCAGGAAACATCGAAGATTGAAACTGAAGATTAGAGACTGACGAGTATGTGATCTGAAGCGGTATTCAGTGATTACAAGTCTGTCTACATATGTGTGAAGACTGCTCAAGCTTCAGCGAATGATGATAAGACCTTCAGGTCATTCCAGCATTCAGTGATCAAAGGAAGCTTGCTTAGCACGGTTGTTGTTGTCTTGTCCTTATGCACATAAAAGACAAAACCCATACCCTTATGAAAGTTGGTACGGTACGGAGCCGACTAGTCGACTTTATTGTCCACCAACTTTAGGTAAAGATGTCTCCTCATGAATAGTGTTTTTTGTACTATTCACTGTAGCATAGGACAAGTCTTCCTCTTAAGGATTGATACGCACTCTAACCCTACCATATTGCATTAAATGTCCATTTAATGCACTGGGTATAAATAAAAGTGTTTCTTCTCTATGCAGACTACGCGTAACTCACTCTCTAACCCTAATTCTTACTTCAAGCATTTTCTAGATTAAGTAAAGGATCTTCTCTACAACATTTCTTTTCTTGTATTTGCTAAGACTTAGTGTGTATCTAAAGATTGTTTAGTGTATTGATCTTCTTTATCAATATATATTTTAAATTTAAAAATATTGTGTTTGTATTCATCCCCCCCCCCTTCTACAAACTGTTTCTCTTCTTGTAGACCCTCTCGGGACCAACAACCTGTTTTGAAAATCCTTTGGAAAACCATTGAGTTTGAAGCAACTTTCGACAGTATGGCCAGACATACCACAGTGTTTACAAAGTAAATTTGACTGCTGTCTACCAGTCCTTTTGTTTTTACCAACTTTGCTAAAAAAGACACGGTTTAGACTTTTGATAGAAGAAAAGGGATCCCTTGAAAGTATATTACTCCTGATAGGTTGATAGTATCAAGACCCATTAAAAACTACATAAGCTTTATTAAGTGAAAGTGGTTGAAAAAATCTTGAGAAGCATTACAAGTGCAGGTGGGGAGAGTAACAAGAGCGTCAAACTATTCCCAAAAAGAATTTAGTTTATGATAATATTCAGAAACAGAAAACCCATGTTGACTTAAACAATTAATTTTTTGATAGAGATTAAATGTAACAGACCCATCAACTTTCTCATAAGTTTCTTTTAATTCTTCCCACACTTTAGAGGAGTCCTTTGAAAAAACTTTACCCAAAAACAAATCTTCAATTACAGAACTTAAAATCCAACTTAACACAACAAAATTACATATATCCCATTGTTTTATAAGAGCAGAGTCATCAATAGGTCTAACACATATTCCATCAATAAATCCAAGTTTGTTCTTGGTTTCAAAAGCCAAGGTCATAGCGCAAGCCTATATTGGATAATTGTCAGTACCACTTAACTTCAAGTTTAAAATGGGTGTTCCACTGGTGTCACTAGGATGAAGATACAAGGGATCACCAAAATCTAATTTAGCAATTTGGGACATCCCTTAAGTCTCAATGACAACGGATGAACCAACCATTTGAAAGAACACAAACAATCAATTAAAAATAGTGGAGAAGATAGCAAACAGCAGGATTCCTAAAACACTCAAATGTGCTAGGTCAAGCCAACTATCTAGCCATACAACAGAAAATACAGAACAGAAAAGAACAACAAAAGGGCAGACAAGAAAGCAAGAGGCAGCATTCCTAAAACACTCAAAGGTGCTAAGTCAAGCCAAACTTTCAAGCCACAACCAAACGAATCCACAAGCAAAGAAAGCAGTAAGAATGGGAGCCTACCTATAGGCCAAGAACACTGACTCAGTGCCCTTGCTACTGACAGGAAGGGAAAGAAGACTTACAGAGATTCTTGAATAATCGAGAGCAAAAGGGAGAACACCCACAAGTGACTACAATAGCATAACAAAACCTTAACCATAAAAGCAAGGAAACAAACAGAACCAAAACAGGGGCCCCACACAACGGAGGAAAAGACGAAGACTGGTTATAGTGTCTTGGATAACACCAGGAGTAAAAAAAACCTAGAAATCTTACCACAATTGATTACCTAAACACAAAACTACAATGTTCTTCGATGGGAAGAACATGTAGAAAACCAAATCAAAAAGAAGGGTAAAGAAACTTACCTGTAATCTTGGATGAATAACAATAGATCGAAGGAGAAAGATCTTGATTCGACCAAAGAGCGAATGCACCAAAAACATTCAGATCTGAGGAGATCGGATCTAAAGAAACCAACAGTCGCTCTTCCCAAACGACAAAAGCAAACAACAAACCACTGGACCAAAAACGTTCTATACAACTTAAAACGAATCGAGCTTTGATACCATGTTCAAACTAATCAAACCTTTTAGTTATGAAAAGAAGGTAAACAGAAACCCTAAGAGCTCTCAAGAAGAAGAGAGTCTTTACAAAATGTTGAGAGAATATTGAAAAGAAAAATGAATGATTGAAAGAATAATGACTCCTATTCAGAAAACAAAAAGCTTAAATATTTAGTTAGAAAATGAACAAATGATCCTTGAACTTCCATCAAATATGCACTGGTGACCTCGAACTCTTCATAACTTTAGCTCATATCCTTAAGTTTCCACAAATCTACAGAAATACCCTTTTTAACATAATTTCTTACAATATAAGTCCAAAAGCTTATAAATGACAAGATTGTACTACAATACACGATATTTAACATCATCTAGAAGAAAGTTATATAATTAAATAATACTATATATATGTTATTCGGTTAACCGGTATGGTGAAACACATAATCGAAATCAAAACTTATTTTATTTTAAAATGGGTGTTCCACTGGTGTCACTAGGATGAAGATACAAGGGATCTCCAAAATCTAATTTAGCAATTTGAGACATCCCTTAAGTCTCAATGACATACACAAACAATCAATCAAAAACAGTTAACAAGATAACAAACAACAGGATTCCTAAAACACTCAGAGGTGCTAGGTCAAGCCAACTATCTAGCCACACAACAGAAAATACAGAACAAAAAAGAACAACAAGAAAGCAAGAGACATGATTCCTAAAACACTCAAAGGTGCTAGGTCAAGCCAAACTTTCAAGCCACAACCAAATGAATCCACAAGCAAAGAAAGCAGTAAGAATGGGAGCCTGCCTATAGGCCAAGAACACTGACTCAGTACCCTTGCTATTGACAGGAAGGGAAAGAAGACTTACAGAGATTCTTGAATAATCGAGAGCAAAAGGGAGAACACCACAAGTGACTCCAGTAGCATAACAAAACCTTAACCATAAAAGCAAGGAAACAAACAGAACCAAAACAGGGGCCCCGCACAACGGAGGAAAAGAAGAAGACTGGTTATAGTGTCTTCGATAACACCAAGAGTAAAAAAAAACCTAGAAATCCTACCACAATTGATTACCTGAAACAAAACTACAATGTTCTTCGATGGGAAGAACATGTAGAAAACCAAATCTTAAGAAAAGGTTAAAAAAACCTTACCTGTAATCTTGGATGAATAACAATAGATTGAAGGAGAAAGATCTCAATTCGACCAAAGAGCGAATGCACCAAGAACATTCAGATTTAAAGAGATCAGATCTAAAGAAACCAACAGTTGCTCTTTCCAAACGACGAAAGCAAACAACAAACCACTAGACCAAAAACGTTCTATACAACTTAGAACGAATCGAGCTCTGATACCATGTTCAAACTAATCAAACCTTTTAGTTATGAAAAGAAGGTAAACAGAAACCCTAAGAGCTCTCAAGAATAAGAGTCTTTACAAAATGTTGAGAGAATATTGAAAAGAAAAATGAACGATTGAAAGAATAATGACTCCTATTTAAAAAACAAAAAGCTTAAATACTCGGCTAGAAAATACACAAATGATCCTTGAACTTCCATCAAATATGCACCGGTGACCTCGAGCTCTTCACAGCTTTAGCTCACATCCTTAAGTTTACACAAATCTACAGAAATACCATTTTTAACATAATTTCTTACAAAATAAAAACCAAAAGCTTATAAATGACAAGATTGTACTACAATACACGATATTTAACATTATCTAGAAGAAAACAATATAATTAAATAATAGTATAATCTGTTATTCGGTTAACCGATATGGTAAAACACATAATCGAAATCAAAACTTACTTTATTCATTTAACCGAACAATTTAACTTACAAACCGTTTTAATCCAGAAGAGTTATTTAGTTCCAGATTTTCTATATCCCTAGACCTCTAAATCACTTAAGTTTTTGAATCTGACGTATCACGTGGTAATATAAACGATATCCTGTAGCTAAATAAAAATAGTAAAAAAATATATAAATAATTAATTAAGCAGGTGGTCCTAAAGTTTGTAGAAAAGAAAAGTAAAAGAGCATAGAATTACGTGATTGTGGGTTCAGTAAAAGTGAAAAGAGGAGTTTGGATGAGATGCCCAAGTTCAATGGATAAGCACTCACCGGTCCGTACTTTCATGTTCACTTCACATGTGATTACTGTTATTATATTCATCCATAAATAACAATTAACCATTATTATTATTTATTAGTTGGTCCACTCTTATCAACAATATATATATATATATATATATATACTATATTATAAAGCATTTGACAAAAACTCTTAAAAACCATTTTTTATACGTAAAGTACTGTTTATTAATGCATATTACTTAAAACTCAAGATTACAAGTACATTATGTGTAAGTACAACTTATTAAAGCTCTATATCTGAATTCGTGTAACTAATTGCAGATAAACATAATCAAATACAGAATAAACATCTCATTTTAAATATAAGAAATTTAAAATATAATTAGGATAATCATTAAGTTCTAACATAATACTTAATTATTATCTTTATAAAATGTTATATTATTAAAYCAAAAACAAATTATTTTATTATTAAACTTAAATTAAATTATAATAAAAAAATAAATTATAAAATTATAAAAAAAAACGAGAACTATTAAATAGTTAATTTAATACTAATATTGATTTAGTTTTTTTTTAATTTTTACTCTATCTTCAAATTTATATTGCATTCAAAAATAAAAAGATTATCGTTTTCTCAAAACTACATAAAATCATATTATATCGGTAGAGACAAAGAATAAAAACTAAACATTAAAATAGAGATTTATCTCGCTACATTGCATGAGTACTTTTCTAGTATATTAAATGTAGTTATAAAAATTATTATTAAGATAATGAACGATTTTTTAATAACATATCTTAATAATGTTTTAAACAATAAAGTAAATTTTAAGTGATATCTAAATCATTAGACTTATTTAATCAATTTTAAAGCTATTTTTTTTAATTTTGCATAAATGGTTACATTCAGTGTCATTAATGAGAATAAATGTGACTAATAATTTTCTTACTGAAAAATACTTTAAATACATGTTATTAATCAAAGCTATACTATATTATAAAGCATTTGACTAAAACCTTTAAAAACCATTTTTTATGTATGAAATATTGTTTATTGATGCATATTACTTAAATTTCAAGATTACAAGTAATTTTGCGTAAGTACAACTTATTAAAGCTTTATTTTTTAAATTCATGTAACTAACTGCATATAAATATAATTAAATACAAGATAAACATTTATTTTAAATACAAAAAAATCACAAAAATAATTAAGATAATCATTGAGTTTCTAACAGAATGTTTAATTATTATTTTTAATAAAAATTATATTATTAAACCAAAAATAAAAATTAATTTGTTATTAAACCTAAATTAAAATACAATAAAAAATTAAATTAAAGAAGTTACACAAAAAAACGAGAACTATTAAATAGTTAAGTTAATACTAATATCGATTTTTTAAAATTTTTTATACTATCTTCAAATTTATATTTCATTCAAAAATAAAAATATTACCGTTTTCTCAAAACCACATAAAATCGTATTACATCGATAGAGACAAAAAATAAAAAAATAAACATTAAAATGGAGATTTATCTCGCTGCATTGCACGAGTAACCTTCTAATACTTTATTAAATGATACATAAAAAAATATGTTAAATAAATCTTTGAATTTGATGTATAGTTTATACTTTATTAACAATATTGATGTATAATTAAAATTTAATAATATTTAAGAATTTATGATACTTATTTTGCGCGTAACATTTATGTCACTATGTTTTTGAATGATTTATAATACATCAATATTGGTCCCTTTTTCCTTTTCTGACTAAATTTTGTTCTCGAAATAAATAGTACAGTTGTTACATGTAAGCTTCATCCAGCTGTCCTACCATTCTACTCACGAGATAGAGGGTGTGTTTTAAAGTCGGATATTCGTATCACATATGGACCCGACCCGTGCACACAGATTGGTCTTTCCCTTTTCTACCCCTTGTCCCTCCCATCTAGTCTCTAAAACAGGTGAGGTCATTTTCGTCCATTTCAGACTTTCATGAGTGCAGCTGGAGTTTGTTGTTTAGCTCAAAAAATTGAAGCGGCTTCACGCTCCCATTTAACACGCCACTCTGCAATGGATTACACATACATTAAACTACTTTTGTCTTCATTTACAAGATTTTATTTTTTGTATTTTCTTTAATTTTTAAAACATTTCATAATTCATATTTAATAGGTATTTAAGGACCGGTTACCTAAATACATACCGGTAAAATTCAACACTATCGCTTACTTACCAGGTAAGATTCTATTCACTAAAATGTATCGTATGTAACAATTTATCCCGGTAATGCTAACAATGGTAAGAGTCCACGTTCTCACTTACCGGGTAAGGCTCTCGATTCTTGTTTTTGTTCTTACCAGGTAATTTTTTTTGTTATTGTCATATTTATCCTATAAAATAAAGTGACTTGATAAACACTCATCCGGATAAACGTTTGGTAAATGGGACCTTAGTAATTTGAATTTGGTTTTTAAATTTCAGTTATAACTTGTATTTATTTAATTAATTAATATTTTATATATATATGATGTATTTAATTGCCTATTGTCGTTGTATTCATTACAACGCGGAAGCATCATCTACCAGGTTTATATGGGACAGCTTCTTCACCTCCACATAACCATTAAAAAAAATAAAAGGGGTTTAGTTTTTTTTATTAATCTATTAATATAACTTTAATTTACGTAATTAAAATTTTAAAAATATAATTATTTATTTGTTAAAAAAATATTTAGGAACTTAATCAAGGTTTTTATTTAATAAAAATATTCAATGGATTTAATCATTTTAAAATTAAAATGATAAAGTTTATTAATTTTTTTAATTAAAAAAATAGTTTAAGAAATTAATAATATATAAATTATATGCGATGAATAAATAAATGAAGCCACTGAATTTCAGTCCTATAAATACCCCAATTTCCCATCTCCAACTTCATCATCACAACTCTCACTTGATCGTATAATCCCATTTTCTTCCTCAATAACAATTAATGGCTTCCACTCGTCTTCTGCAACCACACCTTCTTTTCCTTCTACTGTGTGTGTTCAACGTCTCCTTTGCAGCTAGGAGGCTGAGTGATACCCTCTTGCAATACCACAATGGTGCTCTTCTCACCGGAGACATCTCCGTCAACCTCATTTGGTACGGAAACTTCAAGCCATCCCAGAAAACCATCATCACCGACTTCATCACCTCCCTTTCCTCTTCCACCTCACACTCGCAGTCGCAGATGGAACCATCTGTAGCCACATGGTGGAAGAAGACGGACAAATACTTCTCGAAATCGGCCAAGAAGCCCACGCTTCGAATCGGGAAGCAAGTATCCGACGTCGATTGCTCGCTGGGAAAATCCTTGACGGAGAAACACCTGGTTCAGTTGGCAGCAAAGGGTGAACCAAGTAACGCCGTCAACATCGTGTTAACGGCGAAGGACGTGGCGGTTGATGGTTTTTGCTCTAGCAGGTGTGGGACCCATGGTTCTTCCAGAAGTAAGAACTCCAAATTCGCATACATCTGGGTTGGTAACTCGGAGAGCGAGTGTCCAGGTCAATGTGCGTGGCCTTTCCACCAACCAATCTACGGACCACAGGTGGCACCCTTGGTTGCACCCAATAACGATGTGGGTGTAGATGGGATGGTCATAAACCTGGCGAGCCTCATGGCTGGGACGGCTACAAACCCGTTTGGGAAGGGATATTATCAAGGGGATGCAGGGGCACCGTTAGAAGCTGGATCAGCATGTCCAGGGGTGTATGGAAAGGGAGCATATCCAGGGTATGCAGGGGAGCTATTGGTGGAAGAGAGTACAGGTGCAAGTTATAATGCACATGGTACAAATGGAAGGAAGTATTTGCTTCCTGCTTTATTTGACCCCTCTACTTCTTCATGTTCCACTTTACTTTAAATTTATTATATATTCTTAGGTATCTCTTTCATAGATATTGTATAAAATATAAAAATAAAAAATAAAAAATAAAAAAACATATTAGTTTAGTGTAGAACTAGAAGTATGTATTTTATTTTCAATTATTTTATTTATTTATTTATGTCATTACACTTTTAATTAGCTTCTTGTTTTCAATTAAACATTTTTCTAGAAATGCTATATGAAATCGAATAATATTCGTTGCGTTAAATACTTAGGTTTATCTCTTGGTATAAATGTTTAATTAAGGATAAGTTTAACTTTGTTCTAATAATTTGTTTGTAATTTATTTGTATAAGAAGTAACTTGTTAAGTTTTTGGAAGTGTAAATGGAAAATTAACAACTTAGGAAAATTAACGACAATGGTGGCATGATTATGGATGTGGGTAGGTGGTGGGGTGGCAACTATAACGACAATATTAGTGGCATGATGATATTGGTGGTCGGAGGTGAGGGTAGGTGAGGTGGGCGGAAGTGGCAGCTGTGATGACGATAATAGTGGTATTCATGGTAGGTTGTGGGTGGTGGCGAGGGGGTGACACCTACACCCGCACCCCACCACCCACCTTACCTTTCCCACCCCTCGCTACCCATGTAGGTATAGGTGGTGGCGGAAGGTGGCTAGGGGTGGTAGTTGTGACGACAACAATAGTTTCATGATGGTGGGTGGGTGGTGTAGGCTGACAATTGTGATGATGACAGTGATGGTATTGATGGTGGATGGATGGTCAGGGGGTGTCACCCACCCCGCCCCTAGCCACCCGTCACAATCCCTAATCAACCACCTATTCCGCCCCTTGCCACTCATATCGGTGGTTGGTGGCATGCATGGTAATAACGATGATAGTAGTGGCATTGTGGTCAATGGGATGGGGGTGGGTGGCCGGGGTTGGGGTGGTAGCTATGATGACAACAATAGTGACATGTTGGTCAACGGGGATGGGGTAGGGAGGTATGGTAGTTGGAACAACAATAATACTGACATGGTGGTTAGGTGGTGGGGTTGACGGGGTTAGGTTTGTAAAATGGCGAGGGTGACATATGTGATGACAACAATTATGGCATGGTGGTCAGTGGTGGTTTAGGGTAGGGCGAAGGTGGCGGTTATGATGATGACAATAGTGGTGTTGTGGTTGAGGGTAAGGGTGGGTGCGTGATAGTGACAGTAGTAGCATGTCATGGTGGAGGCACGATATGAACGATATTGGTTAACTAATGTTAAGGAATGACGAATTCATTCCTAACTAATGTTAAGGAATGATGAATTCATTAATTTGGGGATTTCAATGAAATTTAAAAGATTCCATCTATTTTCAGTAAGTGAACCAAACAACGGAATTAAAACATGATAAAAGAAATTGATCATTTCAATTTCCTTGAGCCCAATGGATTTCATGAAAGAAACACCAGCCAATTCTCTTAAACGTGCAATCATAACAAGTTTGCAAGGAATTTAAGGTTTAGCACACTGGAACATTATATATACATCCTTGTTAAATTCATTGTTCATTTGTGAGGATGTTGTTTCTTAAACACAATAAATAACAATGTATTTTGAGTTACATTTGTTCTTCCCTATAATTTGTTGTTTTCAACGGATCTCGTCCCTATTTTGAAAGAAAAAAACTAATTAGGTCACTGCAGTTGCATTCTTTTTGTAACGAGTTGGATTCTAATAAAACATCAAGGACCCAACTTTTTAATTTATTTAGGAACTTGGCTAGTTAAAAAACTACAACCACACCGATCTAACTCATTAAAACACGCAACCATAGGAGCATGTTTCCTTAATTCTTTTAATTGATAAAATAGAGACTCATACAAATTAATCATGTGTCAGGAACCAGATTTGAACTGATGACACGAGGATTTTCAGTCCTCTGCTCTGAGCTATCCCGGCTATTCCTGATGTCTCATCCTCATTTTCATTTTACTAGATAACTTGGGTCYATGTCAATTGAAAGGGTATTACAAAGCCTCATTCAGGTCCTATAATTTTTCAAAAGAACAACTTTGTAAATTTTAGTTTGAATAAAAATATCGATCGTGAATCACTCAAATGGGGATTCCTTGCTCAAAGATGTTCATTTATACATGTATCATATATATATATATATATATATATATATATCACATGTGATAAGAAAACGACATTTCCGCTCAGATCCATTTGTATAAATAGTAGTGAATGAGAAAGAAAAGATAAGGAATTTTGAACCGCTAAGGAAAAAAGGATAAAATAAATAAAAAGAATACGAGAAATAATTAGGGAGTCAAATGGTCTTTTTAGGGATAGAGGGACTTGAACCCTCACGATTTTTTAAATCGACAGATTTTCCTCTTACTATAAATTTCATTGTTGCCGATATTGACATGTAGAACGGGACTCTATCTTTATTCTCGTCCGATTAATCAGTTCTTCAAAAGATCTATCAGATTATGGAGTGAATTGTTTGATCAATGAATATTCGATTCTTTCTTCAATATGGAATCGATTCACAACAATTCTTCTATATTATGTATACAGGTTTATCCTTCATCTTTTATGAAGTTTCGATAGAAGGATTCCTCTACCAATATAAGACAATTAACTCCATTCGTTAGAACAGCTTCCATCGAATCTCTGCATCTACCCTTTTTAATTTTCGCTTTATGAACCTTTGTTTATTTTCGGAAAACGTGATTTGGCTCAAGATTGCCCACTTTTATTAATTCCATGGTTTCTCTGAATTTGAAAGTTATCAGTTAGTAAGTTTCAATGCCAAGGCTCAATCCAATTAAGTTCGTAGCATCTACCAATTTCGCCATATCCCCCTTTTTGAGATGAAAATGTCATTGTGATCTCGTTCCCTTTTTTCTTTCATTTATACCGTGAATTCATTAGATAGATGTCGATTCCTGTCTCGAAAAAGTGTTTTCTCCTATGTCTTTGATTTCTTGTCTATCTTCTTTCATCTTCTATGGGAGGCTCATATTTGATCCAATCAAAAACAATTTTATCATTTATGTATCCGAAATTCAATATAGGTGGATACATACTCTATACATCTGTCTCGCTTCCACTAATTTACCGATGCAATTTCAAATACTTGAACGGTCGACTCCTTTTAAAAAATAAAAAAATATTTCATTGTGATAAATAAAAATTGAAATTCTATAGCAAATGAATCCCGTGATTCTTAATTAAAGAGAGTACCTTGGAATTCATAAGGAATTTACTTGTCTATGTACTGTTCCATTCGATCTTTTATGTCCCAACTTCACCTCGACGGTTAGGCCACGATGCCCTTAAGGGTGCGTTTGGTGCACATACAGGACAGGACAAGACAGAACAGGACAGGACTGCTGTTCAGCCTTTGGTAAGGCATGACAGAACAGAACAGAACTGGTGGAAATGACCAATTTACCCCCAGTGCAAATCAAACAGCAAATTGATTCATAGCAAATCGAACATAGCAAAT
>NC_037530.1:12066568-12071417 GCF_001531365.2 Cynara cardunculus var. scolymus
GCAAATCGAAAACAGCAAATCGAACATAGCAAATCGAACATAGCAAATCGATTCATAGCAAATCAAACAGCAAATCGAACATAGGGCAAATCAAAAACAGCAAACCGAACATAGCAAATCGATTTCACAAACTCGGTAGATGAAGGTACCTGTCGTTGTCGAGATGAAGGAGATGCCGTCGATGGGGGATGTCGCCGTCGATGGGGAGGAGAAGCGTGGCCGTCGCTGTCGATGGGGAGGAAGAACACAGGCAAGCATCGATTAGAAAAATCGAGTAGAAAACAGCAAAATCGATTAAAAATTGAGTATAAAACAGCAAAATCGAACAATTGGTGCTGTCGATCGATTACTTGAGGCGACGATGTGCAAATGGAGGCGACGATCGATGAAGATGGAGGCGATGATGTGAAGATGAAGGGGAACGATTCTGTCCAGGGGGGAAGACGATGTGAAGATGAAGGAGACAATGGAACATGGAGGCGACGATGTGAAGATGGAGGCGACGATGTGAAGATGGAGGGTAGATAGGTCAAATTTTCCTTGTTCTAGTTAGTTCCATGGGGGAAGGGAGGACAACCGTGTCCTACCCATGTTCTACCTAGTTCTAGTTAGTCCCACATAAAATCACACCAAACATGGAACAAATGTGTTCTGTCCAGTTCTGTCCCATCCTGTTCTACCTACCAAACGCACCATAAAGTCTATATGCGATACATAGACTCTTGTAACCATGACATCTTTTCTATTCGCTTACTTGAACATAATTTCTTTCTTAAAAAAAGGAACTGCTTAATTGCACAAAAAAAGTTTTATTTATGAGGTATAACTATAAATTCTTATGAAATCGACYATAGATCAATTCCCTTTTTTGGGAGGGTCTTGAATACATCCCTAATTTTGAGCTTCATGTTACACCTACCAAGAAACATGTTAGGTACAGGGCATCCCGATTGGATTAAATGGGATGACAGTTTCACATTTCGAATTTGTAAAATCAGAATTTCGATCAAATCACACACYGCAGTATACTAGGTCTTCTAATTCGTTGAGAAGTTTATCTAAAAGATTCACAATATAACTAGGAAGACGTTTCAAATACCACACATGCATTACCGGGYATGMGAGTTTGATKTAGCCCATTTGATATCTTCGTATCCGAGAATCAACAAACTCGACTCCGCATTGTTCGCAAAATTTCGGGTCTTCCTTTTGATCTCCGATTACTCGATAATTTCCACAAGCACAAATTCCACTTTTGATAGGCCCAAAAATTCTTTCACAAAATAATCCATCTTTTTCTGGTTTATTGGTTTTGTAATGAAAGGTATAAGGTTTTGTCACCTCTCCAACTATCTCGCCATTAGGCAGGATTTTTTTGGACCAAGTACTTATTTGTTAAGGAGAAACTAATCCAATTCGGAGTTGTTGATGTGTATATCGATCGAATATAGAAGAAGAATTCTGCTTCAGTTCGATTAAGCTTCCATACTAAAAAAGGAATTAGATCTATTTAAAACACCAAACCGCAAGGACGAAAATTTATAATGCAAGAAATAACAATATATATATTCTTTATTAATGATATTACTAATCGACAACCAATCACAAAATAATGAAAACAACAACAAAAGTAATGACCAAAATACTTGAAGTTTATAAATCGTGTACCTTATTCGATGTTGAACGTAGAACTGAACAAGAACAAGAGGATAGAGGCCTGCGAATTGCAGTGTCCTAAGACGAAATTTCGTCCCCAATCGTGCTCGATACGGATGTCGTCTAGAGGATACAACTACCCGGTCGATTTGATGATTCAACCCCATCGAATCGAAGTGTGTTCTTTTGAGAGGGAAAATGAAACGAGAAAGGGGAAATCATAGGGAAAGAAAATCACTGTTTTTGGAGGGAAAGGATATATATATATATATATATATATATATATATATATATATATAGCTTGGTTCAAATATTAACCAAGATTTTTGTGTTAACTTTGTTAACCAATCTTGGCCATTGATTATTACAATAAAGGGTTATGATTAATCAATATAACAAATTAAATTTTTAAATTTATAATTTTAAAGAACATATGTGAACAAAGGGGAAAATGGTAGTTAGGTAATTTCCTTTTTTATGTAACTCCCATATCATTATTTGGGAGTTACAAAATAAAAAAACTCTCATTATTTTTATTTATTTATTTTTGTTAATGTAAGAACCATATGAACGCACACACACACACACACACACACACACACACATATATATATATATATATATATGAACCATTGTATCAAATACGAACAAAAATTGACATATATATGAACTTGGACTGTATAGCATTTATGAACACAATATGAATATAATAAGAATAGTTGTTACACGAAAGTAAATTAATAAAAAAACAGGTATGAACACAATATGAACAGTTTGTGAACGATAGTTCCTTCATTATGAACACATTCAGGAGCAAGCCAATGTAGAGATATGCAGCTAGTGTACATATGAACACAATATGAACAGTTTGTGAACAATAGTTTCTTCATTATGAACACATTCAGGAGCAAACCAATGTTGAGATATGCAGCTAGTGTACATATGAACACAATATGAACACTTGTGAACAATTCTTTAACAATTACATATGAATTCGAGTTCCGATTGTAGTCGTAGACGATTTTTAACCTTTTCATTCTCATTGTTGTCGATCTGTTTTCCAATAGATTTATCCATATTACTCGTACGATATCGAAATCTTTACAATCGGAAATTCTTTAACAATTACAAAATCAATATCATTATGGATAGAATAAATCGAAATTACAAAACATTAACACGAATAAAAAAAATATCAATATTACATAATCATCAATTATTGARWTTTTWAGATTTGTAACTCCCAATTAATGATTTGGGAGTTACATAAATGACAAATTACTTAATTACCCTTGTCATTAATATATGAGTTATATGTGAACCTAAAGAAAAGATGGAATATGATTGGTTGAGCTTGGTTAACAAAGTTAACACAAAAATTTTGGTTAGTATTTGAACCAACCCCTATATATATATGGGGGCCTAATCAAATGAGAACTGAATAGTTTGTGGTAACTGTGAGGTCCAATCTCAACCACAAATCAACGGATAAATTAGGAAATTAATAATTATGGTAGTTTGAGTTAAAATTATAATTAGAGGGTATTTTAGGTATTTTTAAGAAACTCCTCTCTCCTCTCTCATCTCTCCGACCTCCAATCTTCGGCCTCCAGTGAAATCGGTATCACAGTATATCATAATGGGTATCACATTGTGTATCTTTGTGATTACTTAGTACCTGCCAGATTAATGTTCACCGGAGGCCGGAGATTGGAGGTCGGAGAGATGAGAGTTAAGAAATGAGAGAGGAGAGAGGAGTTTCTTAAAAATACCTAAAATACACTCTAATTATAATTTTAACTCAAACTACCATAATTATTAATTTCCTAATTTATCCATTGATTTGTGGTTGAGATTGAATCTCACAGTTACCACAAACTAATTAGTTCTCCCTTGAATGAGCCCGAGGTTGGTTATTATACAACCATTGACATTTGTGCAACCAATACAACCCAATCTCAACCGTCCATTTCATTTGATGAATATGTGATTTCATAGAAGTTTTGATTGTTTCCTAATATAAAGTGTTAATCATAATTAATGAACTCTATTCATATTCCATAAATATTCAAATCATAATAAATGAACTCCCATCATTTCTATAAATATCTCAATTAATTGGGTTGCAAGGGTTGTACAAATACACAATGTTGTAAAAGAAATATACCCTATATATATATATATATATATATATATATATATAGGGGCCGATTCAAATACTAACCAAAATTATTGTGTTAACTTTGTTAACCGATCTTGGTCGTTGATTTGAACATCTAACGGTTGTGGTTTAATGAGAATAAAAATTTAATTATTAATTTATTAACTAATAATATGTGAACAATGGATTCACAGGGTAAAAATGTAAAAAAGTGTTGTTCACATGAATCACAGAGCCTGATCACATGTTCATGTGAACGCGTTGTGCATATGTATCGATATGAACAATGACATGACATACTACTCAAAAATCATGTTCATATTCATGTGATGTAGTTGTGCATATGTATCAATATCCAYATATTCTGCCTTTGCTATGTGTTCATATGTTGTGTGTGTCCTTATGTCTTAGTATCTCTTGACATGTGATGTAATTGTTCATGTGTGTCAATATAAAAATCTGATGCATTTCATACAGCTGAACACTAATGAATCATAACATCTATATCTATTTGATTTGTGCAATTTCATATGTGTTAATGTGTGTCCATATCTCTTATAATCTGTTCATATCTGTTTCTCTATCAACTAAATTAATCCCTAAACATATGCAGTACCAGAATGTGCATCAGATTTTTCAACGAATTCAACTATATTTGCAAGAATATTTAATGGTTCACAACGATAATAGCTGTTCATTTAAACAAAATAAATGTCATACTAATCACTTACCAATCAGAACGCTTTGATCATCTTCTTCATCATCGGAATTCGAATTCCGACCGTAGTCGTATCCGGTTTTAACTTTGTCATTTCCATTGTTATCAATATGATTTACAATAGTATTATTCATATTACTTGGACGATACAGAAATCTTTTACACTTACAAAACGAATATCATTATATGTAGAACATCACTTGAAATCACGATCATGAACACAAATGAGGATAAAAATCAGAATTACCTAATGATCAATTAGAGGGATCCTTAAGATTTGTAACTCCCAATTAATTATTAGGGAGTTACATAAA
>NC_037530.1:12071517-12115865 GCF_001531365.2 Cynara cardunculus var. scolymus
AAATTAGTTAATAATTTTCAACTAATATTAATTAATATTATTAATAATTAGATTTTATATTTATTTATTAATCTTTAATATTTATTTATAATTAATAGTAATAAATAAGTAATTAATATTAATGAGGACTATAATTGAAAAAAATACTAAAAATCTGACGGGATGTGACATCTGTCGGATTTTCTGACACGATTTAATATTATGGGACCCACCATATGTCGGTTTTTCTTATCAGATGGACTAGTCAAGACAGATTACCTGCCCCATAGAGAGGATCGTGCCTCCCAACGCGCAAGGGGCCCATTTCTATACAATTTATCAACTTTTTTTTATATTTCTGAGGTATTACGTTTCTTCCCAATATAATATTTTTTTTCTTTTTCTAAATAATCCTACTATATAATCTCGATTTTATTTACCATCATCATCATCACAAATTTTCTACCATCGTTTTTTAACTGTACACCAACCATCACTTTCACCTTTAATATAATATGTTTTTCACCTCTTTCACCTTTGTTAACCAACATTTGGTGTCATTCATCATGGCAAGCCTTGTTAAATTAAACCAAAAACACATTTTTATTTCACACTAATTTGGATTTATATGTTATTTTTTGTAACATTTTTATATTATATCTATAAGGGGGATAATTATAAAGCATTTATGACAATAAAATCAAGTATAGAAATTTTAAATACAATATTAATGGCATTGCGGTTATCCAGAAACAAACCAGAAATGTTTAGAAGAATCTGTTTGGTCATTGACTCGATATTTGATCAACATATCAAGACCCGATGCTCGTGCACTTGATGTTACAAATGCAGGTACAACCACCAGAGAAAGACCTCAAAAATTCAATATATTTTAATGTTGGGGGACGCATTCTACATTCAAGGCGAGAAGAATTCTACTTCATTACCTACGCGATTTGGCCTGAAAAACCTTCCTTACCTGAGAGAATAAAGTCGTTATTCAGAAGCAGGGTTTTAAACCTTGATGAAGATCGTTTTGTACACATGAATGATCTTACTTGAGTATTTGAACAACAAAAATTTAGAACATTAGCAGACATTGATGCAGTACGTCTATGTCTTTTGTTTCTGGTAGAGGTTGGGGTTATTGGTCACTAGCTGATAACTCTCAATTTTGAGAGTCATTTGTTGCTCAATACTCCTATTTTTATGTCTTTTATGTACCCATTTTTCCTCTATCATATATTTTTGGTCTAAAATGTTCTTAAGAGTAAGAGGTGGTGAAAAGTCAAGGGTTTGATTTTATTCTGAAACTGTCACTGCTGGACAGTGCCCATTGCATTCCCACTTCCTGCCCACTGTAATAATTTCTTCAAGGCAGATCTGGATAAGATTAAGCACCTAATTTTCTGGGTATTTAAGGGATTTAAAACTACAGTTCATTCTGGAGAGTTCACAAAATCTAAAAAGAATGACCCTTTTGTTTAATAAATGGCTTAAAGTACTTTCTCCTTAAATCTAGGGAATGCCCATCCCTAGCTTTTGCATCCTTTCAAAAATGTGACAAGCAAATCTAGAGAATCTTGCAAGAAAGTGGAATGAAGTCTTTGTAAAGTAGGAAAGATGTTTCTTTTCTTTGAATAAAAGGGATGTTCATCTCTCCCTTTCTCCTATAAATTGAAGCATTTACTTTCATCTTGAAACACATCTTTTGGAGCATTTACTCTCAATCGAAGACATCTTCTGAGCATTTACTCTCAACTGAAGATCTGGAGTAATAGTTAGAGTTCAATTTTCTGTATTTACTTCTTGTCTCGTATTTAATTTTAGTTACGTTTTTGTCTACTGTGTGTCCATTGTGGCAACAGTTTTAGTTAAATTTCAATTCAAGTATTTCGTATGCATTTCTCTACTTCTTCTTTGTTCTTTAGTTTTATTATGATCTAATCACCCTTTTTGGGTGTGGGTGTGAGTTAAAAACTTAAGACTAGTAGGTACACTTAGGTGTTACCAATGTTATTAATTCTTAAGCTTGGTCACTTATAGTCAAGACTTAAACTCAACGAGGATAAGCCGGTCACTTTAAAGTATTAATATTAGATCCTTGATTCAGAGATGGACGGATTCGAAATTAGGCTTAAGTGATGCACAAAGATTTGAGAGAGTCTTTGATAATCATGTAGAGTACGGGTTTTGCATGTTTTTAGCTAAGGTTCAAATATTAGTCGAGATTTACACTATAAAGAGATTTTTAGTATAAATCTTCAAACTACTAGAACTATATATCTTTTTATCACTTAGCAAATTCGAAAAGCTTAAAATCTATGACAGTTGGAACTTTGTGGACACTCAATGGGTACAGTATATAAAAATTCACTTTTGAGAGATTGGAGTTTTTATAGAATTCTCATGAGTTTCTGACCATCTTGTTCCTACAATCGTCTTAAGGAAAACTTACACCCATGCCCATCTCTTAATTTTAAAAGGTCTATTTCGTATTTTAAGTGTTTCTATCAACGAAATTTTGATTTTTCTCACAACCGAAACGTGCTTAAGAAGTTCATGAAACTCTCTGATTCTCAATAGTCCAATCCCTGTGAAAACGATCTTGGTATTATACTACTTTACTACTTGAAGCGATCATAGTGTCGTCATGCACTTGCACCGCCACTGTGGGGACTTTGTGCCCACTGTGTGAACACTTACGCTTCTTAGCTTGGTGCGATTTTTATTTCGAGATATTGACTTTCATTGGAGTGTTGGTCATTCATTTCATTCACACTTTCCGTGAAAAGAAAAAAAAAATTTGTTGTTTTGTTGCAATTATGGTCTACAGTGGGAAGTTTGTGTCCACTGTCTTAAGTTTTCATATTGGGTGAGAAAACTTCAGCTTTCTGGTTTTTAGTTTTATCCAATTACTTTTGGAAAAGGTGGTTCTTGGTGAAAAAGGGGGATTTTTGAAAAAAGTGATTTTTGTTTTATGATGACAAATCTTTTATATTTGAATTGTTTTTAACAAAAGAAGTGGGGAAGTGGTTTAACCAACATGTAATGCATACTTTTTGTCCCTTGTATCTTGGATAACCGGTTTTAGTGGGGTGGTTTCGAAGGTGGTTTTTGACAAAAGTGTTTTTGGTGTAGGAAATGAGGAAAAATCTTTTAGATTTGATTTTCTATATATATATATATATATATATATATTGATGATTAAATGATGACTATCAATCATGTATAAATAATTAATGTCAACGGAGCTTAAATTCGTTTTTTTAATTATATCTTGTAATCATAAAATATCAAAATTTTATTCGAATTTATGTGATCCAATCGTAAACACAATCATATTCTACGATAACAACAAATCCGACAATATTGAAAAGAAGAAAAATGTAATAACAAATCACATTTTCTAAATAATATAATTTTTACATATCTTTTTAAAATCTTTTAAGTTTTATTCAACTTTTATTTCTTCATTACTCACCAGAAGATTTCTGTCAATTGAAAAACTTTTGAAGTAGTCAAAATTTAACGTAATTATCAATCACATATAAATAGTTATTGTTAATGGAGCTTAAATTCGAAAAGGGATTATCATATCCTGTGATTATAAAATATCATAATTTTAATCATCGAAGTTTATATTCGTATTTTAATCATATCTTGTAATCATAAAATATCAAAACTTTATTGAACTTATATGATCTAATCATAAACACAATCGTGTCCTACGATAACAACAAATCCAACAATATTAAAAAGAAGAAAAATGTAATAACAAATCATATTTTCTAAATAATATAATTTTTACATACCTTTTTAAAATCTTTTAAGTTTTATTCAACTCTTATTTCTTCATTATTCACCAAAAGATTTCTGTCAATTGAAAAACTCTTGAAGTAGTCAAAATTTAACATAATTATCAATCACGTATAAATAGTTATTGTTAATGGAGCTTAAATTCGAAAAAAAATTATCATATCCTGTGATTATAAAATATCAAAATTTTATTTGAATTTATATGATTCAATCGTAAACATAATCATATCTTATGATAACAACAAATCCAACAATATTGAAAAAAAGATATGTAATAACAAATCACATTTTTTTAATATAATTTCTACATACCTTTTAACATATTTGAATTATTCTTCAACTCGCACCTTCTTCATCCCTCACTAAAGGAATTTATAGGATTTCATTTTGTTTATTATTGAAACTTTGAAAAACAAATTTTATTAAAAAAAAAGTAAATGGAAGAGCAAATCAAGAGTTGGAGGTTAAACTTTGGATATACAAAATTACAAAAAAATCCAGGTTAATTGTGAACTATACATTTTTCATACAGGGATAAAAAAGTCTTTAGCATATTCAACATTTAAAAAAATAAAAAAATTAAGAAAAAAGATAAGAGAATTTCTAGCATTAAAATGTGTCATCTCATTATATTTGGTTTCTCCTTTAATATATATACATAGATTACTGGACTCAACACCTATATATAAGGCTCCGAAGCAAAGGACTGAGCCTACCATCTTAAAATTATATACAAATAATAAGTTAGGAGAAGAGAATATACCTCCTTTTGAACGTTCGTTGTGGCCTTTTGGGTTATTGAAAGACTTGTTAGTGGACCCCCGATTTGATACAATTGTGGTCATATATATTTACTGGTTAATTTTGCTAAATGTAGTGTTCTTTTTAAAAACATGATACGTGAGCGTATATAAAAATGCTAGAGAGACCGACACACGCACGAGTTACGATATGATAGCATGAATTGCATTGAGTCTTATAATGGTTGTCTCCAACAATTTCTAAAGTTGGCCTATTATCTCCCTACCTACTTAAATGCGATGAACTTTTGGCATAATAGAGGATGTCATATGCCTGAAAACTGGGGTCTTAACTACATTTATTTCACAAACGTCCCTCAACAAGCAGGGGATTGCGACACTTTTGCTTGTTGGTTTATGGAGGAAATTTTGAAAAATGGTGATATAACCTATTTGCAGGGTAACCCAAGTTACGACCCTACAATATTTAATAGGACATGTCGAATGTATCTTGCTAAGGAGTTCTACAAGAATCCTATTCAATAATATATGTTAAGTTTGTGTATTTAGTTGTCAGATATGTTTTCTTGCGGACGTGCACTATTTTTGTAAACAAACCGTATTCAGTAATATATGATAAATTTGTGTATTTAGTTGTCAGATCTGGTGAATATAAATATATGTGTTTCACAGTACAACTTGATAAAAATATTCTCCTACACCATTTAAGTAGATAAAGCGAAACAATTACTTGACACTACAAATTGAAAGCATGATATTGTATTTAATCCAAATACAATTATGGGAATTCATTTAGATGAAGTTCTTTATATTTAGTTATCAGATTCTTGTTTCTTTCAATGTCCTTATCATTGTACCTGATTCTTCTTTCAATCTCCACGACTAGGAGGTCGAACTTGGCATCATCAATCCATGTTTTTCTCTCTTTAAATTTGTCTTTTTGTATCAGCAATCTAACTTTGCTTACGCTTAATTTGTTGTTTTGCATCATCAATCTTCCCTGCCTCTCGTTTATGCACTCTTCAATCTTGGATTTTTGCATATGAAGCTTCGTGCGTTTTTGAAGTAATATAGGGCTTTTTTTGAAGTCCTCCAAAAGATTCTTCATCCAATCGGGCATCATCGGTGGTATTTGTGTTCCTACCGGAGATGTCGGTATCCATTCATTTGCCAACTTCTACTACTCCTTATCTGTTGTTGGCTTTTTATAGCCAGAAGTGGAAGAGTTTCCATCCATTGTTATAAATAATATGAGAAGCTGAAGAGTTCACATCCATCTAAAGGGAAGGATAGGAATGAAAATTGAAATTATCATATTGAGTTGTCATTTCATATCAGTTGTCGCGTCAGTATTTGGGTGTATATATATATCTACCTTATGTTGATGAATTTATTACAAGAATTGTGCAACCACAATCTCTACAAAGCATTTTCAGTCTTCAACAATTAGTTGTATACTTACCACAAATGGCTGGAAACGCATCATCATCAAATCTTTCGTCTTGTCAAATCATGCCTACCAGGATGAAGTTATCAATTGAAAAGGTTGAAGCTGAGATCAATGAGATAGGTGATACATGGTGGAGTAACAAGGAAGAATTAGGATAAAATCATCAAAGGGATCCAAGAGAAGCGAAGAGCTATAAAGAAGCTAGAAAAAAATATTAGAGCTGATAATGTACGTGACGATGACATTGCTAAATAGTTTTCCATGATGCATAAAATGATAAATGAAAGAAAATATTGGATTGAATCGTGTAAAGCACTCTATCCAGACGACAATTAACGTGTATGTTTAGTTTCTATGCACATCCTACGCATTGTCAAGTGTTTTCATTGATGTTGTTGCGTTAGTATCTATGTATTAATGGTTAAGTTATGTATTGAAGGATTACTTATTACATAGTATTAATAAAACACAATACATATATGATATTAGTAAATTAACACATGCAAAAAACACAAGTGCATAATATTTGATCATTAATAAAGAAAAACAAATGGAAAATGTTTTTCTAACTAGGTTTATTTAAATCAAACTTATGCATAGTCGATTTTTTGTGGCTACGGGATGCCCTCCTAGCCGCTCTCATAATCTCTTCATCGGCTGGTAACGTACTTGGACAATCTCGATGATTATGTCCCTTTTGACAGCATCTACTACATGTTTTCTCATACAGGAGAGGATTCCCCAAACCTGCTTGGAACTTAGGTCATCCCATACTTTTTATTTGGGATTTTTGTGACATTTTCAACATTCTTTTATGAAGTGGACATTCTTCGCTTCTGAATAAAGGGTACAAGAATTGCAATTGTGAAAACTCTAGGTTTATTCGGATAAGGGTAGTGACCATAGATCAACCCCAAACTAAAACTTCACGATGTCATTGTGACTAAGAGAACACAATAAGTGGACTAAAGGGTACACAGCGGCATGTATTGAGTTTTAGTTTATAGTAAAGGAGGTCTATTTCATTTCAAAGTGACAAGTTAAGGGTCTAAATCTTTAGAAGGCAGGTTATTATGTTTTGAGACCCTTAAGTATTGGCTCATTGAGTTAACAAAATTCAAACATAAAAGCAGATAGTAATCAAAAGCTCCACTTCAGAAGTAGGGAACTCATGCATTCAAGACCAAGGAAAAGCAAAGCAAGTATCGTGATGGTCAACAAAAATAAATAGACAATAAACACATAATTAAAAATTGTTCATGAGCATAGAGTGGGCACAACAGACCCTAAGAACCATCAATGAGATCAACTGCATTGGGGTGGTAAATGGATCATCTTCAGGAGAGTTCACTGTCATGTCTTTTGTTTGAGAACTACCTGGGCCAGGAATGGGGCACCTACCTAGAGGAAAGAGCTTGAGCAAGGATGGGATCTTGCATGGTGAGCTACTTTTTAAGCATGAGCTCCCGTTCATGAGTATAGCTCTAAACGTATTCTACTATTTTCTCCTCTTCTCTCATGCAATCTTCGATCATAGTCAACCTATTGTTGATGTCTTTAAGCTCAGAAGAATGTCTCTCATGGTTCCATTAGCCAGAGGGCACCAGACAGATGTACGCTAGTGGCCACTTGGTTGGTGACTAAGACTTCTCTAAGTTTAGCAGTGGTAGGACGCTTAATCCACTTTAAAGTGGTATTGCTAATGGAGGTGGCTAACCACATCTCCTTTTGTACTAGGAACTCCAGCATCCAAAGTTAGTGCAGTAATAAGACATGGGAGGGGCAGACGTACTTTTTTTTATGTCTATGCTTGGTAAATGGCTATGATTATGAGGAAACAAAGATCGATATGCAAATTTTTTATGATGCAAAACAAAAGGCAACATTTGTCTTTGGAGAGTGTGGCATCGTGCATCGTTGGCTAGAGGTTGTGGTGAAGGAATTTGAACGAAACCGCAGCCTCAATGGTGAGACTGTTAGCAGGAAGGCATTTCCTCTTGCCATGGATCTCCTATGACTTGCCATGGATGGTCAAAGAAGCAACGGTTTTATCTTCTTTGTCCTTGGTGTTTCCTTGCATAAGAGTGGCAAAGGCACAATATTCGGGCTTCTTGAGGCCAATGACTCGGTTGATAATAGTGACATCGTATCGCACCCAGTGGCCATAGATCTTATATTTGGTGCCTCTTTCCCCAGCGGCTTCGACGTAGAACTCTTAGACAGGTGAGGCATTGGCTCTACGAGCGGTGGCGATAATGGAGTCCCATTTTTGTTGTTTTTGACCCAAGTTTTGACAAATGGGGTTTTCTTAAAAACTTAGGATCAAATCCCTTCTCCATGTTCAATTGTTGGTTTGTGAGGACTACATATTGGTTTGTTGCGGCATGAGTGGTGAACTACCTCAACTTCCCACCGAATAGGGACCCAGTAGGCTCTTTGAAACTAGGAGGAATGGTGGAACTTTCTTCATCATCCCCAAAGTCATTTGTAGGGGGAATCAGCAAAATCATCAAAGTCCAAAGAAGAAATTTTACTTTGGCCACAGTGGGCACTGCAGAACTGACGACCCAGAGAAAGGTGAACCGGGCACTCTCATCCCCCAACAAGATCCTTTAACTTTGGAAGCCTTCTTCTTTGACATTGTCTCTCCTTCTTCAACCTCTCTTCTCTCATTATCCTTTTTCTGAGCCTCCTCTTTTCTTTTCTTTTATTTCTTTCTTCATCCTTTCTTTTTTCCTCTATACTACCCTTTGAAATCTTTCTTCAGCCTCTCTCTTTTTTCTCTCATCGAACTCCTGATGGAATTTTTTTTCCTCCTCTCTCTTTTTCTTTTCTAACTCCTCTCTCTTTTTCTTTCTTTATCTTCTTTCCTTTTTCTCTTAACCTCATCTCTCATTTTTCTCTCCTCTTCTTCATTTTTCCTTATCACCACTTCTTTACATTATTGGATGATTCGTAGCCACTTTTGAAGTTGCTCTTGCATCCTCGACATTTTCGCTTCGGCTTCTTAGCACTCTTTCTCTAGGCATCGACATCAGTAGAAGGGTTTTGGGCAAATCAGTATCCATGGAGGTGATATGTTGTGACTCGACCTTAGTGCCCAAAGCGTTCAACGACTCTTCTTCAGTAACATCGGTGTTGGTTAGTGGCCGGTTCAGATCATTGGTCATAGTCTTCATGATGTTTTCTTCGTCCTCCACAACCTCCGATTCAGTGGTATGGGATGTTCTCTTAATTCATTTAAACCTACAGTTTGACATTCAAATAACCAAACCATTACATGTAAGGTTTTAAAGTCATTTAAAAGACCTCAAGGGGCTGTTTGTTTACCTTTTAATAGTTTCGTTAAAAGATAGTCTAAATCGCTAAGAAGTGAATCTTGTTTCGTAAAAAAAAGTCTGCATTTTAATGGTTTCAAAACCCTCTAAATAATTTTGTATCATGGGCCTCCTTAACCATTTAGGGCCCTAACTCATTTTGAACAATTACCAAACAATTATATTTCATTTTTCACAATATCATAAGAGTTCGTTAATCATTTTAACCATTTAATCATCTTCCACCAAACCATTCAGCAACTTCCAAAAAACCCATAACTTCATTTACACTTTCGGTTTGAGTTTCAAATGGTCAAACTATTACACTCAGAGTTTGAAAGTCATTTAAAAGACATTTAAATAGTCAAACTGTTGCACTTAGGATTTTTAAGTCATCCAAATCTTCTCTAAATTCTTCTAACCTACGGTTTGAGTTTGAAATATTCAAGCCATTACACGAAGAGTTTTAGAGTCATTCAAAACACCTCCTTTTTATATAAACCATAGTTTGGCTTTATGTGATAATCGGGTATTCAGATATAAAAGTTCGAGATGATTTGGAAAGGTGATGGTAAGTGGAAGGGTTTTTAGTTTGTGTATGTGCTTAAACATTTAAACTAATCCCCACTACCTAAATGTTATTATATATGAGATATTTGTTTTATCTCATGGGAGAGTGTGGTTAATTATTTTAATTCCCACCACCTCATTGTATTAAAATAGAGATCAAGCCTCCATAGTTACCTGTGGTTCCGATCCCAACCACCTCAATGACCCAAATCACTGAAGGTGTGAATATCAGCATAGCCACTACTGAACACCCACTTCCACCAGTCTCAGCCATCTTCTCTTCTCCTCTTTCTTTGGTCTCTAAACGTGCTCATGACTCATCAGCGATTGTCCTCACTGATGATGAAGCACCCACCACAGGACCTGAGGTTGCTCCTCTCGAAACACCTCAGTTAATGAACACCTATCCTCTCGAACGCAACCTGGAGAGAACCAGTATCAATCCTTCAGATGGTGCTGATGAACCCTTAGGTAATCCTCCATCCTACCCTTTCATTTCTTCTAACCCCGAGCTATCTTATGCTCAAACATCTTCTTTTTCAGGTCCTTGCGACGAAGGAATGCCAACCAAGGAAGAGAAATATGACATGGCTGATGATGTGAAGCTGCTACTCGCCGCCGTAGAGACTATCTTCATAAAAATGGATGAAGTCCATAAAGGCATGCCTCTCAGGGATGAAGTTTATGCTGACCTCTCAGCTGTCAAAGCAACGTCAATGAGATCAAGGAATAGCTTTCTGCGGTGCAAGTTGTTGCACACACCAACGCTGAGGCTATCTCTGCTCTAACCAGCAAACACGATGAAGCGAATACTCAGCTTGCCAAGCATGGTGAGCTGTTGCAGCAGATACTATAGCTCCTCCAACATCCAGTACCAGGTCCTATCCCCTCCTTCACAGCGATGGATTGCCTCACGCTGGATCAGGCTCCCGAAGTCGGTCTTCTTCAAGCTAGATCACTGAGCGAGCTTGAACAGCGGATGGACATCATAGCACTGAGTCTTGATAACCTTTTCTCTAGTCATGCTGATAACAAAGAAGGGGAGAAAGATTTAGATGTTGTTGCTGTTGTTGTCTCTTCAACTGAAGCTAATGCTCCTGGAGATGAAGCTAATGAAGTTAAGGTTGTTGATAAAACCATCACTTCCCATGAAGCTAATGAAGCTGAAGTCATTGATGAAGCCGTCAGAGCTGAGGCTGAAGCTCGTGATGAAGACGTTCCTATCACCCCTGCAACTGATGTTAGTGATAAGGGCGATGATGATGAAGACGATAACAATGAAGATGATGATGATTCTCCAACCCTTCATGACGCTGGAAAGGATCTCGGTGGTGATGATGATGAAGATGACGACTTCACGATTCAATACCACAAACCTGCCAGCTCTCTGAAAGGAGTCTCTCTCAGGGATTCTTCATCCTAGGGGGAGAAAGAGAAAGAAAAAGAGAAGGAGACTTCCACAAAGAACCAGAACACCGTATCAAAAGACAAACATGTTGTTGAAGAAGGAAATCTCAAGATACTCTTCAAACCTGCCATGCCTCAAAGTAGAGAATCCTCCAGGTTTGCTATTGTCACTTCCTTTTGTCAACTCTCTTCTGTCCCTTCTACTACCTGCGGTCGGCTAGAGGAATGGGTATTTGAAAACCCAACCTTCAGTGTTCCTAGTGACCAGCAGATGACTCAGCTTAAGGAGTCACTCGACCAAACTAGAGTAAAAATTTCTCTTCGTACCTATAGTTGTGGTGAGTTTGACTTCTTGTCCGAAGCTGAAAGACTCGAGGCACTCAAGGCTGAGGAAGAACCCAATCTTCAATGTCAAAAGACTAATGACAGCATAAAGCTGGCCAAGTCTCTTCCTGTTCAAGTTTTTCCAAAGAAAAAGTCTAAAAAGATGGTGAACGTTGTCAAGGCCCAAGCTAAGTTGATTTCCATTGCAGAGGCTGAACATGAAAAGGCAATGAAGCTGAACGACCGAGATAAAAAATGGAATGAAGATCGTCTGAACAAGAGAATAAGTCCTCACTGCATCTTAAATGTCATGGTCAGTGGACGGATGAAAGATGGTGGACTTCTTCTCTCAATACTTATCACCAAAGACAACCTTAAAGCTATCACAAAGTATCCTTCCTACCTAGGTGAGTATGGCTATAGTGAATGGTTAGAAATCTGCCAAGCCATTCAGTGCTCAAATTCAAAGCACAAGCCAATGATTGAAGACATCCTCAGCAAGTTGATCAAGTAGATGTCGAAGTTCGTTGATGTACCTACAAAGTTGTCACTGAATAAAGGTGGAAGAAGAAAAACCTTCAAGTCCTAACGATGGACCAACTCTGAGGAATGAACATGAAACAAAGTTCTCCTTGGACGAAGTCCTGAAGGATTCAAAGAAGCCAAACATTTCCATGTTGAACCTTTCTTTGCCAGCGACGGGTCCTTACATACCCAATATTGTGCATCTAAAGCCTGGGTTTGGATTTATTTTCCTTGACTATGAAGGCGAACACAGTTTCCAGAGAGTGTATGAGTTTAATATTTGTCCCATATAACACCTTGATTATCTAAGGTATTGGTTGAACAATGATATCTATGGTGAAATGATGGACCACAAAATCTGAAGAGAATTTCTACGTCGAAAGATGCTTGGAGAAGAAGCACCTGGTTACATCGAGTTCAACAACCTAGATTAGTTATGAAATTTTGTCTTGTAAATTTATCTTTCATTGTATATCTTATTTTTCTATGTCTTTTCTTTCAGTGTACAACTTATATGTAATAAGTAGAAATGTACTGACTGAAACACTTGTAATTTTCTTTTGATTAATATAAGTTTCATCAGCCTCACTGAAAAAGATCCCTAAAAAGAGTAATAGGGATACATGTCTATGAGTTCCAGTATGCTCTTACAGTCACTGAGAATCTTTAGTCAGTGAACATGCTTTCAGTTTCAGTTTCCCTTCTTATACTTTTCTTAAACTTGTAACTTAAGAAAACTTATAAAGTAAAGACTGCATCACTGAAAAAGATCCCAAAATAGTTAAAAGGGACATGTACTTTATATGTAACTTTTCCTTACTATTAAATCTTAAGGCAATTTTCTTTATGTTGCTTTGTCATCATCAAATAGGGGGAGATTGTTGATCCTCTCTCTCATTGATTTGATGATAATCCCTTCTAGCTTTTGAAGTATTATTGTTTCTGTTTTTTCAATTCCAGCAATCATCACTGAGTCTGTTCAGTGATCGTTGAAACACGCATTGTAATCCTACAACGACAGCGATACTTCAAGAAGACAAAACTCACACCAAAGAAACTTCAGTGAATGTCGAAGACTGAAATTGAAGATTAGTGACTGCCACGTTCGTGATCTGAAGCGGTATTCATTGATTACAACTTGGTCAACATATGTGTGAAGACTGCACAAGCCTCAGTGAATGCTAAAGAAACCTCCAGCGTTATTCTAGCATTCAGCAATCAAATGAAGCTTGCCATGCACGATTCTTTTTGTCTTGTCCTTCCATACACAAAGGACAAACCCATACCCTTTCAAGAGTATAGTAATGCACGGAGCTGACTAGTCGACTCTAGTGCCCACCAACTCCACAAAAGGATGTCTGCTCATGAATAGACAAATGTACTATTCACTGTTGCAAATGACAAGCTTTCCTCTTAAAACTTGACACGTGTTCCAACCCTTCTTATTTGCATTTAATGCAATGAGTATAAATAGTTAAATGCTCACTTCATACAAGAGAGATCACACATCTATCTAAAGAACATATACGCTTATCTTCAAGCAAGTTAGAATTTCTCTCAAGAATTCTAAAGTTCTTACCCAAGAAGACATCTTTCTGTCTTTATCTTTTCGGCAAATCTTTTCTATTTGCTAAGTATATTTGTGTGTAATCTTAGATTATTTTAGATAGGTTATCTTTACCTTGTCTATTTTCGCAAACAATCTGTAAAAAAATATGTATTGATCCTTCTTTATCAATATATATTTTTAAATACGAAAGTTTTCTATGTTTGTATTCATCCCCCCCACTCTACAAATTGTTCCTCTAAAACTTTTATAGACCCAACCGGGACCAACAGGATACCACATAGAGATATGGGTTGAAAGCTATAATATAGTGCAATGGTGGAGTCTGAGAGAAATACTTTCAAAATAGATGGTGGATAGTTATGGCTTACTGCATGTTGTAGCATTCCTACAACATTGTCTGCTGGAATTTGTGTTTACATTTCACCACAAGTCTTACACCCATGCTACCCTTTAATATTCTGTTATTTTATCATTGTTAACTCAGAATCAAACTGAAGTCTTCAATTTCATTATCTGAAATCATCTCTTTCATTGGACTCCTATTAAGTCTTTGCTACAATATCTATGGACGATATTCGGTTTTTACCACTTTATTACTTGGAAAAGACGACAATTAACCATATTGTATACTTGCTTTGTGATTCATTTTATAAGTCTAAGGGTGTGAAAAATATCCTACCAACTGCCCCGATCCCTGTCGAGGCCCCACGGGTTCCCCAATTCTTGTTGGTGAACCCATTAAGGATAAAATCGAAACCAAAACCTGCCCAAAAAATTACAATATGTTATTTTCCACAACTAAAAGTAAATTACAGTTTTTTCAAAAAATGCAAGTCTAAATGTCTCAATAATCAAAAAAATTACGTTCAATGTTTTAAATTACAATATAAAAATAAATAGAAGTTCAAAGATCATCCAACTATCACAATTTCACGATTAGACAAATAAACTAGATTTTTAGTGAGATTTATTTGGGGTGTTGAAGTAAATTGGATTAAAGTCTATATATAATGGAAGTTGACCCACTCTCTAGTATGCAATGGAAGTTGTTGTAAGACAAGTGGATGAAGCAAGGTCCTAGTGATGGTGTGAAGAAAAAAGGGAAAGAGATGATTTGGCATTACGATCGTCAAACAAAACCAGGTTTGATGGTATGGTCCAAGTGAGTGTGACTTGGTAGAATTTTGACAAGAATGATCATACCTTTGCTTTTGAGGTCCAGAATGTTCTTCTTGGGTTATGCACCGACGGTTTCAACCAAATAATTGGAATTTGAATCCGTATTCACTATGGCTCATCTTTCTTACCATCTACAAATTACCTCCTTGGATGCGTTTGAAAGATACAAATGTTAAACTTGCATTGGTCATTACTAGTAGAAAGATCCACGATTAGAATTTCGATGTGTTTATTAGGATGCTAATAGATGATCTAAAACTCTCATATTTTCTTTTGCAATAGCCCCAACTCTAGTTCGGTTTAGATGACGAGAAGTTTGATGAAACATACAAGTCTATAATTGCTAGAAAGAAAACGCAAATATAAAGATGGAGAATCGAGACGGATACGATTAGAGAGTTCAACAAAGATAATGAGATTTACATGAATCTTGTATATGCTCATCATTTTTGTTAAATTCATGAATCATATCAGTCTCGATTTCCCATTTTTCTTTTTACAGTTTCTTTCTAACAATTATAGACTTGTATATTTTATCAACTTTCTCGTCATCTGAACCATAATTGAAGTGGGGGTTATCCAAAGAAGACATGAGATTTTTTGGCTTAAGCTTCTCCAAACATGGTTTGGTTCCACTGAAGAAGCCACCGGTTGATTATGCAACTCTTGAGGATTCGTCTTGTTATGAGTTACAGTTGGAATGTTGTCATCATTACAATCTTTTTATTTCATTTAAAACTCGTTTTCTTTCAATGTCGAGATACACTTTATATGATCATTATCATCATATGTCCTTAATGGGTATGCATATCAAATGAGGGTTTCACGTTTATGAAACTAGCAATGAGGAAGAAGAATATGAAAACAAGGATGATGATCCATATAAAGAAAATGAGCCTATTTTATCTTATCATTTTGTTTGATAACAAAAATGACTTTATATCTTATTTTCAGATGGGAAGTGGTAATAGGGATAGAGGCTTTAGCAAGGGTAGTAGCAACTCTGCCGAGCGTGATGACCCTCATGTCAATGAGTCCAATAATTATGGACTAGGCACTATCACTAAGGACTAGACCAGACCAACAAGGGGATGGGATGGGGGTTCTGGCCTCGTCCCCTAGATCGGGGTTGAGGACTAGAGGTCCTAATACTATGATGCAAACCCCTTGCATCTGAGTCAGTGGTCATCCGTCCAAGTGGCAGGCACCGCGTATGTAAATTTGGTATAAGGTTTTTATTGTGTTACATAATAAATTGATACTAATGTCTTGTGTGTTGATATTTTGTAATCTTGTTTACTGGTTTGTAGGCTCACTATAGGGATATCGCTAGGAATGGCAACGGGCCAGTTTTTGGCCGATTTTTAGTGTCTACGTCCTCAAAACCGTTAACCATAACCATCCCCATGACCATCCTGATCCCCGTCGGGGATCTTATCGGGGATCCCCATCGAGTCCCTACGGTTTCCACGATCCCCGTTAGGGAACCCGTTAAGGATAAAAATCAATGTTACCCGTTAAGGATAAATTCCGATGTTACCCTTTGGTTATACTGGAAACCAAAATTGAACTCGAAACTGAAACCGAACAAAAAAAACATAAATTTCTCAAATAAAAATCAAGGAAGCATTGGGAA
The DNA here is from genome assembly GCF_001531365.2 of Cynara cardunculus var. scolymus. NCBI lineage: Eukaryota > Viridiplantae > Streptophyta > Magnoliopsida > Asterales > Asteraceae > Cynara > Cynara cardunculus. The sequence goes on from NC_037530.1 coordinate 12,088,055, forward strand.
TAAATCATGACAAGAACTAGGAAATAGGAATAGGATTTAGGCCTTTAGTTTGGTTTTGGGGCTTTCACATTATAACCTCTTGTAGTAAATATTATATATATATATATATATATATATATATCAGGCCGGGATAGTGAGTATCGGCCCCGTCCCCATTAAGATCCCCGAAAATATCCCCGATCTCTGCCATGTCACTGTTAAGATATCACCGAACCCGACCCAAATTGTTCGGTTTTCACCGTCCGTTTCAATTCTTTTTGCCATCCCTAGATGTCGCTGAGGCTCAAATCAGGCTCATGTTCAAGCATTTTCGGGTTTGTATATAGTTTAATGCAAATTGTTTATTTCAATTTTTTTACTTTACACAAATAATGTGCATGTGTAAGTTTAACTGGGAACCGCAGATGAAGGCGGAAGTTTACAATGCCTTGTGGCGTACCTTGCAGAATAGGTACCCGGACCAGATAAGAGATATATGCAAATGGGCCTAAGAGACAAACATTAAACATAGATGGGGTGACCTTCGATGGTCAGGACTTCACGCAGGGGACCCCTGGACTGGATCCTAGAGACACATTGGTTGGATATGATTGATCAGGTATGTGACTTAATCTTTGTAATATTTCGTAATTGTTTTTATACTAATTTATGTGTTATGTCTTAACAGGTGTGGAATATCGACACATTTAGGCATCAATCTAGGGTCGCTAGGGCCAATCCAGCCACTAGTATGAGGGATGTCGTCAAGGCACAATGGGGGATCGATTAGTATCGTTCGGCATCAGGATCACATAGTAATTTATCATCTATTATACTAAATGTATATAGTTTATGAATAGATATGATTTTGTTGTCTATTAACTACCAAGTATGAGTAGATATTTTCGGTGATCCATCAAAAAATTAAATCTCAATTATTTCAAAAAAAAGAAGTAAACATAACTACCGACAGATTTTCATCGGTAAATTTAAATTTGATTGTTGGTGATCCACCGGTAATCCGTCGGTGAAATCTGTCAATATTTGTTATGTCAATGATTTGTCGGTGTTGAGTACTATGGGTGAATGTGAACAATGGTGATATCCACGATATCCTTTTTGACAGACTTTCACCGACAGATCCCATTTTTAGCAACGGATTAGTGATGAATATTATCTTCAATAAAAGTCCTTTGTTTTGCAATGAGCCTACTCCACTCTTAATAGGTCCATCCCTGTTCGTGTATGTTAAGTCTTTCTCCTAAAGTCTTCACCTTCACTTTCCTCGAAGTACACCTTTTTTTGGCAAGTCAATGACTAATCAACAACGTATTTGGAAAACAAGCAAATGTTAAATTTTAAATGGTGCATAATAATTATCTCTCAAACGGGTAGAATTTATCATCTGAGGTTAACAAAAAGAATCTTCAATATGCATCTCATACGAATTAAGAAGTAGTTCTTATAGAGCTTTAATATATGAACTTTTTATGTTCTATTTTTTTGATAAAACAATTGATAAGCAATTCTTCTTGATAATTCGACGTCTTATTTTTAATAATATTTATAAATAAATAAAAAAGAATTCAACAAAAAATGAATGTAGCTTTAAATTCATGTATGAAGAATTTGACTTGGATAAGTTTAGACAGCTGGATCCTCAAATAAAACCTACTCCTCCTCATCCAATTTGCGATGCTAAAACATCAAACACCAACTTGTATATATAATTTATATTATTAATTATTAATTTCCCTCTTTTTCATCAAAATGGAGGTAATTAATTAATATGTCACATCCCACATAAAAATAAAATGTATAGAAATCTTTTATTCAAGTATTTAAATAAATAAATATAACTATTATTTAACATTAATGATGATAAATTAATAAAATGGAAATTATTGATTGGTTTTGATATTCGCAACAACAAATTCGAAGCGGGTAGACTTTTGAATTATCTTATTTTTATATAATATAATATATATATATATATATATATATATATATATAAACCTAATATTGTTGAATTAATAAAAAAAATTGCTATAATTGATTCCAAAGCATGATATTAGAATCCAGAGTAAATTACAATTTTTCCTCCTTACCATTATCTCTCAGTATCATGTCTTGTTCATATCTTAAACTAATTACACTTTTGATCTTTATGATTGTCACTCGCTATCAAGTCTCGTCTCTATTTTGAATTAATTATACTTTTGATCATTGTGGTTGCCACTTTGTTACACTTTTGATCCTGTGACTAACTCTGTTAAAAAAGTTTGTTAACCTTAAGGGTGTTTTGGTCTTTTTATCATTTCTTTAATTTTAAATAAATAAGTTATTATGTATATACACATACCCCAACATAATAAGATGATACCCCGCCCCTTCACGACGACTATTCCCACCCTTCTCCCACATAACTTTGGTGGTACCACACCCCTTGATTCTGCCATCTTACTTGAAGAGCCGGTTCACCTTCTCCGGACATAGGGTTCGACGGTTTTTTTGGCACATCACCTTCTTCTTCACAACAAGTACCCCCACCCCTTTACTTGACGGTTCATATACCCTTACTAGAAGATCCCCTCTTCTCCATGGTGACTACGATCAAACCCCATGCCCTCTCATTGTGACAAAACGCTGACAACACCATTCTCCGCTCTCCTTTTTTCAACCCATATTTGAAGTTTTTCAATTTTCTTATATGGGGTTGTCAAATTTGAAGCTTTTCAATTTTCTTATTTATGTTTCTCAGATTTGAAGTTTTCCAGTTTCCAAATTTTGGTTTGTCAAATTTGAGTTTTGATTTTCATATTTGAAGCTTTTTGACTTATATATTGTGGTTTATCAAATTTGTTAGGTTTTATTTTTGTGATTTTTGATTCAAGAACCCGGTTAGCATCAATGGGGTTAAAAGGATCATTTGGTTGCATCACACAATTCAACTCTAAGAACTCAAGGAATCAAAGTATATGCAAAGACTGTTCTTTATTTTGGTTCTAGATGGATTTGGATCTATTTCAGATTGATTTGTTTTTTATTTGTTGATATTTGATCTTGAAGCTGGTATGGTAGACATTGTTAGTGTCCATGGAAGGGGAGCTATATTGGTGTTGATAATGTTGGACAGGTTGTCGTAGGAGTTGGTTTCATTTGTAGCTTTTCCATGGTGTTTATGTCCCTAAGCTACTCAAATGTCCGGTCTTAGTTTAGAACATCCAACAACTTTGCTTGGAACCGGCGGTTCTCATGATGTCTCAAGCTTTGTTGCCTTCCATTTTGATGATGCTGGACAATCTGATATGAATTTAGTATCATTTAGTTGGACAATTTTATGGGTTTACTTTCGATGGTAGAATTGGTGAGTGGCTAGTTTGATGGTTTTTGTGTTTAGGTTTACCGGAGAAGATGACTGAAGGGTGAGGAGTAGTCGGAGAGGGTGAGGTGGGATGGGATGCATCAACCGGTGGTCGATTGTTGATGCTCTCGTCACTAAAATTTATTAAAAAGAATAGAAAATGACAAAAAAAAATCTAATAAAACAAAAAATAGGTAAAATTAGAAGAAAAGTAAAAAAGACCAAAACGCCCTTTACCTTCATTGAGGTTTTTTTTTTAACATAGCTAACAAGATGAACCAAATCTGGAACAAAATGGAAACTAGAGGGACCAAATCCAAAATAAAATGACAACCACAATGATCTTAAGTGTATTAGTTCAATATAGAGTCAAGACTTGATGGTTATTGACAACCACAAGGACCAAAAATGTAATCTACTCTAGAATCTATTAACCTAGTACTAGACACATACTACAACAAAATGTAACTATTTTAATAAAATATTTAACTGACACTTTTAAGTTTACAGAAATAATAACTATACTTTTTATACAGTAATTTGTTATGGAAGTTAAGCAACTTTATTACAAATTTACATCTTTTATAAAGAATATAGACAATTTAACAAATTTATATTAGCTTTTTATAATGAAATTAGACAACTTAATATAATTTAAAAAATAAATTGTTCTATTAACTGTGTTATAAGACACTTTCAAAAGGTGTTTATATGAAAAATTTTCAAGAAATATTCTGTAAAATATAGAATATGACAATTTACTGATCGAGTATTATTGAGTTGGTTAACTTCATTATGACAACATATGACCAACTTGTATGACTTTCTTTTAACAATTTATTGAAATGTATCATAAGGGTGGTGCCTGATTAGTTTGAGGTTGGCTTCAAAAGTCAAAAGTGTCTGGAAGTCCCAGGTTCAAATCCAAGAAGGAAAAAAAATCTTCTTGTGGCCACGGAGGTTCAAATGCGATGACTTCGGTCTACCTGCAAAGCAGATGGTTGTCCTGGGATTAGTCGGCTTGCATAGCGGATTGGATATCAAAGTTAATAAAAAAACCAATTTATTGAAATATCTTTATATAAATGTTTATAATGGTTCGTTATAGGTTCATCTTTGTAGTGGCGATACCATTGGAAAAACACAATAACCCAACAATTTTTTTTGCCATTTGAGTAAGTTTGTAAGATTTAATTTGATTAATCATAGCATGTAAAATAAAATCTATATGGTAAATATATTTTACAGTCAAACGTTATGTTAAAACTGTCAATTACATGTTTTCAAAATTGTCTGGTTTTTGTATTTCAAAAAATATCCTTTAAATATTCAGGTGTCCACAACAATTCGTTATTAAGTTTATCAAATCTACACTCGTAACTTATTGGAATTAGTCTTGTTCTATTTCAATTTTCTATATTTCAATTCCTTTAACAAATTTAAATTAAAGTTTATTTGTTATCAATTTAATGAGTTTAATTAGACTCACAACATATTTGGTCCACTACACATGACTAAGAGGTAGTAATTTAATGATATAAAAAATGGTTTATCCAGTAAATTTCTACATAGATAACTTTATACAGAAAGTTAGAAAAAAATCCTAACATGTTCTCTTAAGCTATAAAAAAACTCTTCATTTTAATTTACACAGACAACTTTATCCTTAAAATAGAAATAGAAAACAACTAAAACCTAAAATTTCAACTAAACATCACCCATATATTATGAATCTGGTATTTCAATGTCAAATTAAACAACGCGGCTTCCTTTTGCTAAACATGCATCCCACTCCACCCTCACCTCTTACGTATATATATACGTGTGTGTATACGTATATATATGTATATACTCCCTCCACCTAAAGCTCATCCTCAAAACAACCATGGTTTCCAATTTCACCATTTTAGCTTCATTTCTCCTCATCATCTCAACCCTAATCAACTCCAGCTCTGCCACCATCCCTCGGAGACTTGCCGTCGTTCAGACACCACCCACCCTCCTCACTTACCATAAGGGGTCTCTTCTCCATGGCAACATCACCGTCAACCTCCTGTGGTACGGCAACTTTTCGCCCGCCCAGAAAACCGTCATCCTCGACTTTCTCAAATCTCTAAACACCCGCCTTCCGCCACCGCCTTCCGCTGCTTCGTGGTGGCAAACCACCACCAGATACAAAGGTGGCTTGCGGACCATACACGTTGGGAAACAAATCGTCGACAAAAAATGCTCGCTTGGGAAATCGCTTAAAGAATCGCATCTAATTTCTTTGGCTTCTAAATCTAAAGGTTTTAATGTCATCAGCGTGGTGCTGACGGCCGCTGACGTCGCTGTGGCCGGGTTTTGCATGAATCGCTGTGGGACTCACGGGTCGACTCGGGTGAACAAAGGCCACAATTTCGCCTACGCGTGGGTGGGTAACTCGGCAACTCAGTGCCCGGGTCAATGCGCTTGGCCTTTTGCTCAGCCGATGTATGGCCCAAAACTACCATCGTTGGTGGCTCCCAACGGCGACATTGGCGTCGACGGCATGGTGATCAACCTGGCGACGGTTCTGGCGGGGACTGTGACGAACCCATTTGATGGCGGGTATTTTCAGGGTCCAGCTACTGCTCCATTGGAGGCGGTTACGGCTTGCACGGGTATTTTCGGGTCGGGTGCTTTTCCCGGGTACCCAGGAACAGTTTTGACGGATAAAAAGACGAAAGCTAGCTACAATGCACAAGGTGTGAAGCAGCGCAAGTATTTATTGCCGGCTATGTGGGACCCAAAGACTTCCAAATGCAAGACACTCGTGTGATTAAAGAAATGGAAATTTACGAGGATACGTATTTTCTTTTCTTTTTTCTTTTTTTCATTATACATAAATACAATGATGGTATATTGTTGTTTTAACTTGCAAAATGTATGAAATGAAAACTTTATTATATATGTCAATACTGGTTTTTAGGGGTCGTTTATTAAACATTTACCTGGTAAGTGTTTATCAAGTAATTTTCCCTATCTAATGAACATGGTAAGAATTGAAAATCTGACCCAGTAAAAGCAATAATAAAGATAAAGGTGTCTTACCCGATAAGTGATGATGATGTCTCTTACCCGGGTAAGCGTTTATCGGGTAAATAGTTACATATGATATCATTTTAATACACTACCATCTTACCTGGTTAAATAGACTATAGTGTTGACTCCTACCGATAAGCGTTTATCGGGTAAGCATTTGGATAAACGGCCAATTAGTTTCAGTTATTTGAAAATTACAAGAAATGCACCAAAATCAAAGAAATTTCATTACCTTAAAACCGTTATAGTTACATCCGTCGTTTAGCAAATATGATATGTTTTTCCTTGACTTTTGTGGATGTTATTATGTCACACTTTGAATGGTCATTAGTAGTTTTTTATTGCATCAAATCATAAGTTTTTACAATTTAGGTTTTTAATCGGTATTTAGATAGTTGTTTTAGATTATTATACGGCATGGATGTTTGAGTAACATCATTGTTGAATTATGAACGTTTGATGACACGTATTTTATCATCAAATTTTGAATCTTGGATTACAGTCGAATGAATTCTTCAAAGTTAAAGAAAATTAACCTATAATGAAACTCCTTAATCTATTTAAAATCGTAATATTTTAAGTCTTGTTAATAATAAAACAAGTAAAATATAAGTTGTGAATATTATTTTTTCGAAGAACTTTACTCGATTAATTATGTTGTCACAATTTTGACTTGGAACGGCATGAAATTTAGGATATAGATCGTTGAATAAATAACAAAAATGAAGAATAGATAGAGAATTTGAATTCTCTCTTTCTTTTTTCTTATTGGTTCACATTTATAATGCAAATATGAAAGATATTTATAGGTAAATTATTTACTCCTATATTTACCACTAAACTCCTCATATTTCTAGGTGTTTTACATGAACTTAGGGGCCATTTACTAAACACTTACTTGGTAAGTGTTTATCGGATAAATTTCTTAATCGGATGAACATGAGAAGGGTCAAAAATCTTATCGGGTAAAAGCGATGAGAATGATGGAGAGTCTTACCCGGTAAGTGAGGATGACGACTCTTACCCAAGTAAGTGCTTACCCATTAAATTGTTGCATTCGATATGTTTTGATGTACTAAAATCTTACGCATCAAAATAAATCATAGTGTTGACTCCTATCGGTAAGCGCATACCGGGTAAGCAATTGGGTAAACGGTCCCTTAGACACAAAAATATGCTAGAAACATGCAAGTTTATTTATTTTATGCCAACAATGCCTCCCCTAAATGGAACTTGCTCCTTACTCCCAATCTTTGAACATTTTTCTTGAAGATCTGTCCACTTTGTGATTTGGTGAAATCTCTACTACTTGATCTTCTATCTCATGATAATCAACATGAACAACTCCTTCATTCACAATTTCTCTCGAAAAATGATATCAGATGTAAATATGTTTCGTCCTTCCATGGATCCTTTGTGACAGAAATAGTTGAGCTATTGCCACAAAACAAAGTAGTTAACTAGTTTTGTTGCTGACTGAGACTTTCCACAATTCCACGCAACCAGATTTGTTGACATCCTGCATAAGGGCTATATATTCAGCTTTCGTAATAGAAAGCGCGACAATTGGTTGTTTCTTTGAGGTCCATGAAATTGCACCACTTTCAAGATTAAATACATACCTAGAAGTGCTTATACTATCATCAATATTTCCTCCTAAGTCACTATCGGTGTAACCAATTAGGTTGAACGGAACATTAGCCTCATAAAAAAAACTCCATAATCAATGGTTCCTTTAACATATCTCAAAATTCTCTTGGCAACCTCCTAATGGTTAGAACAAAGTTTCTCCATGAATCTACTAAACAAGCTAACAGCATACACGATCTCAGGCCTTGTAGAAGTTAGATACATCAAGTTCCCACAAAGATTCCTGAATATAGTAGGATTGACATGTTTACATTCACCTTCCTCAGATAACTTCAAATATGTGATGCATGGAGTTGTTGATCCTCTCTCTCAATGACTTGATGATAATCTCTTTTACCTTATACGAAGTATTTATGTTTCTGTCTTTCAGTTCCAGCGATAATCACTAAGTCTGTTCAATGATCGTTGAGAACATGTAATGTAAGTTCATCAGCAACAGCGATACTTCAAGAAGACAAAACTCACACCAATGAACCTTCAACGAAAGTCGAAGACTGAAACTGAAGATTAGAGACTGGCGAGTTCGTGAGCTGAAGCGGCATTCAATGATTACAACCTAGTCTACATATGTGTGAAAACTGCCCAAGCCTCAACGAATGCTGAAGAGACCTTCAGGTTATTCCAGCATTCAGCGATCAAAAAAATCTTGTTGAGCACAATTTTTTTTATCTTGTCCTCACACACACAAAGAACAAACCCATACCCTTTCTAGAGCATAGTACGGTACAAAGCAGATTAGTTGACTCTACTATCCACCAACTTCATGAAATGATGTATGCTCATGAATAGATTCACTATATAGCAAAGGACAAGTCTTTCTCTAAAGGCTTGACGCATGTTCAAACCCCACTACAGTGCATTAAATGTTCATTTAATGCAATGGGTATAAATAGATGTTTTCTATCTTCATGCAGAGATATCTCTTGAACCCTAACTTACGTTCATACGTGAAAGAACACACATCTAAAGAACATATTACGCTTATCTTCAAAAGCAAGTTAGAATCTCTTTTAAGTATTCTAAATAGTTCTTAACTAGAAAGAACTTACTTTCTTTTAAGTCTTAAACAGCAAATCATTTCTCTTTGCTAAGAATTAGCGTGTAACTTAGATTGTTTAGATAGGTTATCTTTACCTTATCTTTCTGCAAACAATCTTGTAAAATCTGTATTGATCCTTCTTTATCAATATACATTTTAAATTTGAAAAGTTTTTGTGTTTGTATTCCTCCCCCAATTTCTACAAACCATTATACACATCTTGTAGACCCTAACGGGACCAACAGGAATAAAGACAGGATTAACATTCTCCATCTTGAACTTTTTAGAACTTCTTTTGCATAATTCTCATTGTGAGATAAAAATCCTTTTCTTGGATTGATGAACTTCAATGCCAAGAAAATGATGTTCTCCCAAATCTATCATATCAAGTTCTCCCATCATTGATTGCTTGAATCCATTCAACATCTTCACACCATTTATTGTGAAAATAAGATCATCAACATAGAGACTACCAACCATGAATCTTTCATGAGGATCGCTTTTGATGTAAAGAGTATGCTCAAATGGACATTTATTAAATCCATATTTCATAAAGTAAGAATTGATGTGGCTATACCAAGCTCGAGGTGATTGTTTCAACCAATCGAACGTTTTCTTCAACTAGTACATTTTCTTTTCTTCTCCTTTCTTGATAAACCCAAGTGGTTGATCAATATAGACTTCTTCTTTGAGCACACTTTTCAAGAACACGGATTTTACATCCATTTGAAACTACTATTGTTTTGAGCAGTAAGAGAAATAAGTAATTGAGTCGTCTCAAGTCTTGAAATGGGAGTAAATACTTTTGTAAAATCTTCTCCTTCATTTTGTTTGTATCTTGTAGCAACTAGTCTTGCCTTGTGCTTATTGATAGAACCATCTTGATTCATCTTTCTCTTGTACACCCATTTTACTCCAGTAGATCTTTTTGTGGAGGCAAATCGGTAAGCTCCAATGTATCATTATTTTCAATCGATTCGATCTCTTCTTTCATAGCTTTCCTCCATATTTCTTCTTGATAAGCATCGTCAAAAGAAATTAGATCTTCCCCTGCAAAGAAAGCAAAAAAATATAGTATCATCTTGTTAAACTTCATTAGTAGCGTCACAGAACTCGAAGACTTCTTGTTTTTCTTATTGAATTGCTTGAAAAAGAACTTGCGAAAGTAGGAGGATTTATTCATTGATCATCATTTCCGACATTCTCAAACACTTCCTCCTTTTCTTCTTCAAGTTGAAAAGGAAAGATTGGCAAATTTTCATTCTCAACTTCCATCTCCTTAAAGAAGGAATTTTCATCAAACTTAACATCTTGACTTATCACAATCTTCTTTTCACCAGATTATACAACTTGTATGCCTCTTGCTTATTTCACTATAGCCAATGAAAATACATTTCTCAGACTAGTCCAACTTTCTTCTCATTGCATCGGGAATATGAGAGTAAGCAACAATCCCAATACTTTTAGATGATGAACACTAGGTCTTGTACCATACCATGCTTCATGTGGCATATAATTCTGCAAACTCCTTGTCAGTGGCTTGTTAATTAGATAAACTGCACATGAAATAGCTTCGGCCCAAAAACTTCTTGGCAACCTCTTATTTTTTAAAAGACATCTAGCCATCTCCATAATTGTTTGATTCTTTCTTTCACTCACGATTTTGTTGTGGTGTATAACGGACTGTCATCTCATGCCGAATGTCAATGTCATTGCAATATTTCTCAAAATCATTTGAAAGTTATTCACCATTACAGTCCGTTCATAAAGTGTTATCTTTAGCATTGTAAAATTCTCCATTTCTGCTTTAAAATCTTTGAATTTCTGAAAAGAGTTTGATTTTTTTTGACATTGTACACCCAAACTTTCCGTGTGTAATCATCAATAAAAGAGGTAAAATATTGATTACCTCCCAAAGATGAAACTGTCATCGAACCATAGATATCTTAGTGAATAAGCTCCAATGGTCTTTTTGCTTTCCATAAGGATTGAGAAGGAAAAGAATTTTTATGTTGCTTTCCAAATTGACACGCCTCGCAAATATCATCAAGACGATCAATTTTAGGCAAACCTCTTACCATCACTCTGTATGATTTTCCATCTTCAACTTGAACTTCTCCAAAGTTACTTTCAAACAACTTGGAAAATAAATTTTTGTTGTCTGCCATATGTTTGCTAGCACCACTATCTACCATATATCTTCACAATCTCCACCACGGAGACATGAACAACAAAATGTCTTGATTGTAATGCACTTGGTTTCTATTTCCAGACACCCAATTAGTATCATGTTTTTCTTCTTTTTTATACCCACATTCGCTCACCAAATGACTAAGTTTATGGCAACCGAAACATTCAATATAACCACAACCTCTTCCTCTTTGATTCCCACGGCCACTCCTCTTTGGGACCTCTGAAATTTTGAGTTTGTTTTGCTTCGTCCCAACCATAACCATGACCATGAAATCCACCTCTTTGGTTTTTGAAATCGTCCTTCTTCTCCTTTAGAGACAACTTTGACTGAAGTGCTTAATCCAAAACTACTTCCTTCTTCGTCTTATTTAATCTCTCTTTATGAGCTTGCAATGAGTCTGTGAGTTTATTAATGGTCATGGTGGTTAAGTCCTTAAATTCTTCAATGGCTACCACTACGTAGTCAAATCAAGAATCTAAAGAACAGAGGATTTTTTTTTCAATGACACGAATATCATCCATATCTTCAATATTTCCTTTTAATTGGTTAACTACAAACAATACCCACAAACAATAATCGAAAACGGATTCCGACTCCATTTTATGCAAACTTTCAAACTCTCTTCGAAGAGTTTGCAACCGAACTCTTTTTACCTTGTCATCTTCTTTAGAATGAAGTTCGTAAAATATCTCATGTTTGCTTTGCCAAAGTGGCACAAGCTATATTCTCCCAAGCGATTTCAAACAATTGTACTCATTATATCCAAAACAAAGATTGTTGATTTTTTTTCTCCGTGATCTTCTTAAATCCCCCTTAGAGCTTGTGCTAATTCTTCCTCATTTTCAACTTTGTTATGTCCCCTTTCAACTAATTCATTCTTCTTGAGATCCAAGAGCCTTTCATTTGGATACTCCATTTACCATAATTTTCTTTTGTTAGTTGAGGGACAAACGAAAGAGGAGTATCAAAGTTGTTCGTATTGATCGAGTAGAGCTCTAATATTGTATCACAACTCTTGCAATAATAGTATATAATATTGTATCACAACTCTTGCAATAATAGTATATTCGGTTCTATATAATCTTGTTCAGTAAAGGTGATTGAGGAATCATTTTAGATTCTAGCTTGTTTTTATTTGTTTGGTGGAATAATTTTGAGGGATTTGAATTTCACAATGGATTTGGATTTGAAATCTCCTAATCAAGTGTTTGATTTGATGGATAAAGAATGGAATTCAATTTTTTATAAACAATTATAAAAATAATTAAATTACCTTTTTATCAATGAATTATTAGGAAAAAAAAAGGTTTTTAACATATTTTAAAACATTATTATATACAAATCCTACAAAACCCCAAAACCACCCCGTGGACTTCGAAATCCTATGTTTAAGGGATTTCAATAGAATCCTAGGAATCAATCCTGCATACCAAACACATGACATGATCTGAATGGATTTAAAATTCAAACCCCCCAATTTCATTTCATTCCATTAAACCAAAGGGATCCTAAGTTTATCTCAACAATCACCACCGAACTCGTAAAAGAAAATCAAAACAACGCTAATTCAAAAACCGTCTCTACGGTGACCGAAGAGCCTTTGGCCAAGGTTATTGTGTGTACTTAGCTGACGACCTTCACCTTCTTTATTGGTCATAAGCATCAACCCACTCTCTTCTGCTCCATGGCTTCAGAATTTGCTACTAGAAGTACATTGTCCTTTTCAAAAAGCCACGATCCTCTATTGTAATAATATCAGTGTCGTGAGTCTAATCTAGTACAACACCGGTGGATTGAACAAGTTGAGATAGATATACATTTTGTACGTTAAAAGGTTGCTCTAGGCCAAGTTCATGTGTCACCTTTGTCTCGGTATGCCAATATTTTCACTAAAGACCTGCCATCTTCCTTCAAACCCTCAATTTCGACTTAAGGAGGGGTGATAGTTAATATAACTTCATAAACTATTTGAATTGTTTCCTAGTTTGAATATCATATATGATATTCTATGTAATCTTTCCTTGTACAAGTTTATATATCCATACAACACTTTTCCAGGATTCACAAAGTCCTCCAATGTCTTCTTTGAGCAGCAGAACCAAAAAAAAACTAGGAAACCAACCCAAAAATTAAGAATCAAGATGGATCTAAAACCGATGGCTATATGGTTTGATGAAATTCTATAAGCTATTTTAATTTAGGAGTTATTACCTGAATCCCACCCATGAAAGGCCTTAATGGTTCTGGGATAACAACAGATCCATCTTCTTGCTGGTAGTTCTCAAGTAAACACACAATCATGCGAGGAACTGCACACGCAGTCGCGTTTAGCGTGTGCACAAATTCTGGTGGGTTTACATTGCGGCTTTTACTTTTCTTTGTATTTGTGGGATTTGTTGATTCTGGACGGAATCGTATTCCCAATCTACGGCTCTGATAGTCTGTACAATTTGAAGCACTTGATATCTGCAAAATACAAATTCAATTACACAAGACAGGTTCAGAATGACACCAGCAGGTACAGTTCAGGAGTAGTTACTTTTTCCAAAAAGAATATTTTGTAGTTGTTAAAAGACTTTGTAGGATTACCATATGGACTCTTTCCTTGGGACAGACAGAGTAGTACATAGATTGATAAATATGAAAAGATGGCAAGCAAGTAGGACAGAAATTTGTGGTATCAGCATCCAATGAACTTGAAGCATATTTTTAACATGGCTTCAACCCTATAGGCTACGTTTGGCTATCTAGTTGATAAGCTAGTTGTTGTCAGATAAGTTGGTTGATAAATTTGTCATGTTTTGTTACAACTAGTTGATATGCTAGATGACAATGCAAAATGACATAAAAGAACATGTTGAAAATTTAATTGGAAAAATATATAATAAAAGAACATGTTGAAAATTTAACTGAAAAAATATATAAGTGGCATAATTGGGAAATAGTGGAAAAAAACCCTCCTGGAGCTTTCTAAAACGCTACTTGAGGTAGCTTTTAAAAAAGCTAGCTTATAGCCAACCAAACAAGGCTTTCTAAATAAGCTCAAAAAATAAGCTAGTTTATGGTTGATAAATATGGTCTCCATATAGGATCATCTAGGACTTGATGATTGCAAACATTTGCTCTGCCTAAATAAATAAATAAAAATTGACATGATTAGTAGATAAGAGATCTCTGGTTCACTTTTTTTGGTGTCCCAAAACAAGTTTTATGTAATAGACTTTGTTAGGAACATTTTACATTAAAAGATGTTTATGAAAAATTTGCCAAAAAAAATATGTACGGTGAGGATGCATATCATAATAACAGAGATTCTAATTTAAATTCTGACACAAAATTGAGGGGGTAAAAAGTATGCAGCCGGTTGAAGTCATATAGAGCATACCTCACCATATCGTCCCAAACCTGGCATCCAGGCTTCAACATCATATTTACGGTAAGCAGGTGCACCTAAATCCCCAGTCGCCATATCCAACGTTCTGTTATGAAACCATTAAACTAAGAGTCAAAAATCGTGATTAAACTGATGAAATTCTAAATCACAAGAGGTGAAAGGGAATTAAAAGCCCCACTTGAAATGGAGTCCTAATTTTGAAAAGAGATCCTCTTCGATTGCAATTAGCTCTTCATGGTAAGCATTACTTTCCTCAGGTCGGCATAGTATGAACATCTCCACCTTGCTAAACTGGTGTACTCGGTATAGGCCCCTGCTCCCAAAAAACCACTAATGAATCAAGCCTCAACTGTAACAGAAATTGTACCAAAGCTTGTAAACTCAAAAAGTGTATTGGTGTCAACAAAATATAATAAGGATGTATATAATAAAAAATGCTGCCATAATCAAATACTCTAACAATGCATATAAACTCAATGCGTTGATATCATCAACCTAATGTAATAAACATGCATACAATAGCAAGTTCCACAGAAATCAAAGAGTCTATCTGATCCCAAAAAAATTAGAACATTTAAGCTGAAATAGGTTCATGAAATTCTTTGACTACCAGTCAAATGTCTAAATGTTGAAGACATAATGGAATGTTATGATCAAAATCAATAGAATCAATAAGTTGTAATAGAAGCAAATAGGAAATTCTGACACAAACTTACTAAAATGGAAAGTACTACAATTTCATGGCAGGGCACTAGTATGTAACATCTGTAATATAGTACCAGTCTAATAAGTTTCCATCACTTCATTGGAAGCAAAACAATGTAGCTTTGATTTAGATAGTGCAAAAGGAGGCATGTAAGATAAACAAATCCTACAAAAAAGGGAAAAAAAAGGATAAAAGAATATGGTTTAAACTACCAATCATGTAGCTAGAAAAGTTAGTTTTAGTTCAACGGTGAAAGACAGAATGCACTAATAAAAACAGAGATCTATGATCAAGATGTCTCCAACGACCAATACCTAGTAGCAGCTCCAGCTGCACCAGCTTCTGTACGAAAGCAATGGGAATATGCTACATATTTTAAAGGTAATGATGAGTCAGCAAGAATAGAGTCCATGTGTATTCCCCCAACAGGGATCTCTGCAGTCCCAATCAGGCATTGATCAGTGCCCTCAATAGAGTAAACCTGTAGCATAGGGTAAAATATATCAGAGGAGAGTAACTCAACTAACCCTCAGGTCATAATCACAATAACGACTCCTACTTGTCATGATTACATGATACAGTGATACATGGCAAGCATATGTGATAAGCATTAAGATATGCCCAATCTAACACGGCCCACTCAAAAAAGTGCATGTTATATCAAGTATTACATCAAGGACAAATGATAAAATGAAGTGTTAAAAAGTAGCAGCATATTAAGACTTCACTTGAGTCGTTTGATTATCCTGTACAAACTTTCCTTATAAAAAATTTCCATGTCTCTATGCTTAACAAACTAGTATTTTCAAAATTATTCCATAACAAATCAGTAACTGGGTAAATATACTTATATCAGAATGTGTCAATGATAAAAAGTATCAGATACGGACAGATGAGCCTAATAATGAATTGAAAAGCAGTAAAAAAATTCACAGTATCGTCTCTTGGCAATGAAGTCTCCTCATGAACCAAGTCATGAGTTGGCAGCACTAAAGAATATCAAGAACTTACAGAGTAACTACTGAACCCGTTCAACTAAAATCTTGTAAGCACTTTCAAGCTATAGCCCTAGTAGAGGCTAGTCGAAGCGACAGACCAAAGCCCAGCATGCATTAATAGAACTATTGAGAGCACACAGCAGCAATTGACCAAAGCACAGATCTATGTACCTGAGTGTTATCTCCACGAGGTTGGAAGCCACACTTTTCAACCACCAAGGACCTAGCAATTTCTGGGGTTGTAAGAGGAATAAAACCCCTTTTCATGACTTCTGACAACGTCCAGTTTATAAGACCCATCTCTAGTAGAACCGCTTCATTCTTGAGGTAGTAGAATTTTGATCCACTAACCTGTCAAAACAGATGCAAGCTTAAGTCACAATGTAATTCTATCTCTTAAACATCTACTGCAGTTGGAATTTTCCAAACCACGCGGGCTTATCTAGTCTGACACACAGTTAAGAAAATAAGAACAAATAACATGAATCTAAAACTTCGCTTTAATTAAAAAGAACAACTAAAATTGAGAGTGCTCATTAACAATTTAACATTGTTTCACACGTTAGCTTTAGCTTGTTTAAAAATGATTTTTCATGCTAAAGAACTAGTTCTGAAATGATAACGTAGAAGAAGATTTCACCCCTAACAGCACTAAAACTTGTGCAAGTAATACTTGACATTGCTCATGACAGAATCTTGTTCAACCACATAGTGTGAAAAAAGAGATTTTAAATATAAAGTAAAACGAATTTCCATGCAATAGATAAAATAGTTCCCGGGCTATGAAAGGGGTAAGTGAAAAAAATGGAGAAACTTATGTTGCCCTCTGTTTCTCCACACAAAAAGAAAAATAATAATACAATAACCGAAACAAAATGAAACCTCAAAAACAGTACAAAAGCATCATGCATGATCGAACACCAGACGTTGAATCAAACTTCTATCGCTTTGTATGAAATGTTTGCTAAGAAGAAACCAAAAGGAACAAAAATTGAGCCTCTTCATTGATAAAAACTACCAACATTATAATACCATGAGTCAGAAATAATACCTCAGCAGCAGCATCAAAATCAAAAAGATCTAGTTCTTTCCCAAGTTGTACATGGTCCTTGATGGGAAAGGTGAACTCATGGGGGGCACCAACCTACAAAATTATGGGAAAGTTGAGGATCCAATAAGAGAGGGAGGGCGGGATGCGGGAAGAAGAGAGATACCATATTTCTAATCGTTGAACTATCTTCCCCTCCTATTGGAACATCTGGATGTGTCATATTGGGAATACATTGTGCTTCTCGTTGAAGTGCATCAGTAAGTTTGACAAGATCTTCTTCCAGTGTAAGCAGTTTTTCCTTCAAACTCTTTCCTAGAGAAGTTCCATTGGAAGTCTGAGCACAACTGGGAGTAGAAACCATACATTTTTTGAACATGAAAAAAAAATCTGCATATACCTTCTTCTATGAGTCTTTGACGCTCCAATGGCTCCACTTTTCCTTTCATCTTGTTTGCAACTGTATTTCTCTCATAACGGAGCTCTTCAACTTCCTGCTATCTGCGAGCAACAATTAGCTACAAGACAATAATCCAGTCTTTCTGAGAAATGTGAACTTGCAACGATTCAATCTATGTTGCAGGAAACTATTGCCCGTCCACTAGTCCTATCTGAAAAACAAGACTTGCTATCGACAAAAATGTATCTTCACTAAAAACATTGAAGCACAGTATGGACGGAACAAATATGAATATACCATGTGAAGTAGAGTGTTCATCAAATTCAGTAGGGTATTAATGTGTAACTGAGTTTGAAGTTAAAACAGAATTTGATGAGAAAGGTTTTTACAAGAGTGGTTCCTTCTGTTCAACTGATTTCATCAATATACAAAATCACCATAGCTGCATGACATGAGTGAATTGCAGAATTTAGTGTGAAAAGTATATAGAGTTATGCATTAGCATTATAGATTAAAAAAAATGTGAGATTCAGCTGGATCTAGCATGGCCTGCCACTACCTCAATATTATGGAAAGAAATGGTTCCTCATCGTTGAATCTATCATTCAAACTTAGCCTCACCTGATGGAAATTTGTTCAGCAATATATGACAATAATTGGAATATAGCAAAGAGAATTCCAAATAGATGGCAAACTTGATCCTATGCGATCTTTGCAAAGACAGCAAAATTCAAACTCTGCTTCAATGCAAACTTTTATAGTTGAATTGATAGACCCCTAACCTTTTGAAGTTCCAGCAACCTCTCATAGAGCTCAATAACTAATTCCAGGTTGGCGTTAGAATTCCTGTTATTCAGGTTTGCTGCCGCAGCCGTTTTATTCTCTAGAATTGACTTGAAATCTATAGCTGCTTTCCACTGAGGTTTTACAACTGCAACGTATCAATGACATAAATGAGTCAGAATAGAACTTGGAGATTGTAAAGAGGCAAATGCCTACATCCACATTCCCACCTATATGCGCAACCAATTTGCTTTGAGAATCAGATTATAAGTTGTGCATTCACATTGATGGCAATTAACATGTAGGATGCAACATTAAAATTTCCACACTATTTTTTTTCAGATATTCAATCCCAATACGGCCTTCAAATCTTGACTAATAGAAAGTCGACTCTGAGAAACATAAGGGGGTCACCCGCAGAAATCCAACTAATGGGATATCTTATTTGACTCCCATCCTCTACAGTAACAGAACATTCCTCATGCACAAAAGATTCCTCATACTACCTTTTTGTTTCCCTTTCATACCAATAAAACGTCTACTAGACCCAACCTACTTAGCAGAGCATGCCTGCCAGAGCCTCAAATCAATGTTAGCCGGAAAGGAGGCGAGCCTTGTCAAGACGACCTGGTGGCAATGCTTAACCAACCTGCCTTGTTATGTAAGGGAAGGTATGTCACCAAGTACATAGTATAGCCATCACAATTTCACGCCTCACAATCGGAGGAACACTCCCTTTCACATTCACTCCTTTTCGGGTCCAAGCTCGGAGCACTGAAGACCAGCAGACAAGACCACACGTCATCAAGTAGAAACTATAGCCATCAAAATTTGACGCAATCCTTACCACAGATACAAATTCATTCTCAGGTCCAGCTTTCGCAACATAGAACTAGGGAAAGACAAAATGTATAGAAGAAAGGAAATTATATAATAAATTCAAGAAATATTACAGTAATCCACTGAAGCAGTGGCGGGGGAATCAACAACCGGTTGTGGTGCAGCGGCCGCCGAGGATAGCGCTCTGATGAAAAATGGAAACCGGTGTATCGAGTTGCGTGAGAGAGTTACGGTTAGGGTTTTGAAGAGAGTTAAGCGTCTGGAAATGGCGGTGGAGGATCGAAGTGATGATGATGAATACATCCTTGATGGAATTGATGCGAGCTTTAGGGTTTGAATCGTGGTTCCACCAAAACAACACTGCAGACTCATCTCTACTATTCTGTTCAGAGATGCAAATACAGTGGATTTTGAGGCCATTCTATCCTCTTATATAGACTTCAACAACAAAAAACAGAGTAAAATACAGATTTAGTCCCTGGTTTATTCATAATTTGTAGGTTTAGTCTAAAAACTTTTATTTATTACAGTTTGGTCACTATTTCAGAGGTCGTAAAACCCGAGCCATGTCTTCATTGTCTTGCATGCGAGGGGGTGTTTTGATCATTTTACCAACTTTATCTTGAATCTCTATTTATTTTGTAAATCATATTTTTCAAACCAGAAACGTTTTTGAATATTTATCGTATAAAAATATTATATAATTCCAGAAAAAACCTAGAACATAAAAGTACTAACGAATTAACAAATCAAAATGCTAACCATTATTAAAATCAGCCCCTGAAATTTCATTGTTTATCGGTTCTTATCCAATCCCTAGTATGATTTGGTGCTTTCACACGGTATTGCTACCATGTTCGTATATGCTAAGGGAATAGGCTTATCTAGGGATGAGCAGCGGAACCGGGTACCCACTTGCGAAACCGGAACTATCTTGGAACTGTCGGTTTCAAAACCGGAACCGATATGAGTGGTTCCGATTTCGGTTCCTAAAATACAGAACCGCTTGAGAATGACTCCAGTTCCGGTTCTCAATTTTTCGGAACCGTTACCCGCTGGGACCGGCGGGTACCCTGAACCGGAACCGACGGGTACCCGGTATTTTTTCAATTAAAAAAAATTAATTTTTTTAATACTAAATTTAAATTAAGTCAAGAACTTAGAACTCTATATTTAGAATTTGAGATAAAATTATTTGTATTTATTCAAATTGTGTGTTTAATTGGATTCGTAGTATGTAATCGTTAAATTTTGAATTTTTACAATTATAGTATGTAATCGTTAAACTTTCAACATTTACTATTAGTCTATTATGGTTTGTAATCGTTAAACAATATTTATAACCATTATTTCGTATAATTTGTATTATTGTTTATTTATTTAGTGTTTTGGCAATGTTTTATTTTTTATTTTTAAATAACAAAATTTTAATATTTTAGGAAGCGGATACCCGAAACCTTTTAATACAGGGGTCAAAACTTTATTTTCCCTCTAATTTTGTTTATTGTTTATTAATACCAAATTAACCATTTTCTTCATCTAAAACTCCAAATCTTTGTATAAGATTCTGTTAAATAACAAAGTTTCTTATGACAATTTCAAATATTTTCAGAAGGTTTTAATATTTACAAGTTTATCTACATTTATAGTTAAATCTTGTGTTTGTTTATCTTTGTTTATCTAAAATAGACATGGTCATATTGTCTACCCCCTATTTTTTTTAACAACTATTGTCAAGTATTCGTAAAAACGTATCTTTTAAAAAGGTCTTTTTAACAGTAAAATCGTAAATTTTCTTACACTATGTTTTTTGGCTCCCCTTAGATAAACATTCTGACTCCGCCCCTGCGGAGGGGGTTCTCATTTTTAAACACAAAGAGTGGCGAGAGCTTTCGAAACTTGAAGCATATGCCCAGCGCCCCATTCTCTCACTCTCAGCCTCTCAGGATCCATCGCTCCGGCCAGCTCTCTCAAATCTCACTTTCCCTGGCTCTCACGTTCACTCAATCACTCTCTTAATCTCTCATTCAGATTTTGTCTCAAAACCTAACTCAAATTTAAAATTTTGTCCTAAATTTGATGTTCGTCATTAGTCCTAAATTAATTAATTATACAATTATGTTTACATGATTTATTTGTTTGTTTTAAGTTTTTATATTTGAGTAATTGAGTTGTGATTCTTGACCTACATTTTTACCCTAGATCTGCCTTATATTTGTTAAAGTGATCGTTAAATTTATTTTTAGTTTCTCCACCTTAATTGTTGTTTTGTTGATTGTTTAATCAATTAAGGATTTTTAGAATTTGATTAAGCTAGTTTTAATTTGCAAAACATTCTATTTAGTACTACAATTGTAGAAGCATAAGAAAACAAAATGAGAAATCGAGAAAAGAAAAGTAAAAGATAACGGGATCAAATCCTTAAAGTTGAGAAATTATACAAAATTTACCCAACAAATTGAACAAGTCTCTCAAAATCATCCAAAAAACTTTATAAAAAATCTCAAAATCAATTAAAAAACTTTAAAATTTTCTCGAAACCAACCAAAAAACTTATAAAAATGCGGAATTCGGCTAAAAACACGTCGAGCGTCTCTATGGACATTTGATCCAATTTAAAGGTGGACCCTCTCAACAAAAATCTTGGGTTCGCCACTGAAATCATCGAGAGATATTCGCAAATACTGTTGGTCCCGAAAGGGATGATGATAAAAAGAAAGTAATTATGGAAAGGGGGATTGAATTCAATTACAAGACTTTTTTAACTTTTTAAATTGGTATTGATGTATATCAAGAATTAACACACATAGATACAATAAAGATTGTTGCGAAAGAAAAGAAAGGATAACCTAACATAAACAATCTTACAAAGAAAACTTACAAGAATAGCACAGAGAGAACTTGAAGGGAAATAAAGAACACACTAAGTTTTTCTTTACACACAGGAGAGTAAAGGAGTAGAAGAGGAGAGCCGATTGCCTTGAGAATACACTTAGAGATCTTTTAAAGGAAGCCAGTAGTTTGCATGGGAGATACACACTGCCTTTTATACTATCTTCAATATTAAATGCATGGGGACACTTGTCACCCGAGGATAAGAAGGCAGGGATTGACTTGACCATTGTTGATATTCTATTTTTCAATGTACACAACGTGCATACAATACTATTCATGCAGAGACAAACTTTTGCAGAGATATAGTCAGTCTATAGGAAGATCTTCTTTGGATGGATTAGTAGCTTCAAACAGCTACTTACAAATCTTCGATGTCTGAAGATCTTTCTTCAAATCTTCGGTGCATGAAGATCTTCCTTCAAATCTTCGGTGCATGAAAATCTTCCTTCAATCGGCTTGTAGCTTCAAATTATTTTCAATCTTCATATCAGCTACTCCAGAGTCTTGGTGTGTAATTTAGACAGTTGATYCAYARTACCGCATCGGTGACCTTCTGTCTTCACATCAGCTAGTCTTCGATTTTGACAATGACTTTAAGTATGTACCAAGACACCAATATACAAAGAAACCAATAACTACAGAGAGTGGATAGGATAGAGGAACAATTTAGTGGGTCATCACCAAATCAATAGGTGACCCAACAAATACATCTACATGTGCCAACTAAAGATATGCAGAAGCTAGGACAAGCGCATGATGGCTTTGTCCAATAGGGAGAGATCAATTGTTGTACATATGTTTTATCCTTTACCTTGTGTGAAATTGCGGTAAAATTTAATCGTGTGCATATGTTTACACTAATTTATTAGTAGGCATCTAAAGTTGCACGTCCACTTATAATATGTGGTGATCAACCTATGGTACGTGAATCGTAGGGATATTCATCCCAACAGCCACCTTTGCATGGTAACGTGAGCAATGGCGAATCCAGGACTTTTATAGACTGATGCCATTTAAATTAACAATTACCAATGCATCAGGTATAGAATTTTAAAATAGTTTCCGTTTCCATCTCATGTCTATTTGTTGTAACTGATCCTTTTCTATTGGGGTTTCCTCTAGCTCCTCTTTTAGCTCCTTGCTTTTAGGCCCCTTTGTTATTTTGGTGGTGTATATATTTCCTCCGTTTGTATTTTATAGATACACACAAAAATATAAAAAAATCTCAATAAAGATACGGAATTCTTTATGGTATTAGAGCGGGTCTAACACCGCTCATCCAATCAAACCTAATCTGAAACTGCAGTTGGCACCATGGTCGACGACAACAACAACACAAACAAGAATGAGAAGAATGGTCTAGATGTAAACTCCTTTTTACATCCACCCGTCAGACTATCCATGGCAGATGCACGTCAATGATGCTCTGACGGACAACAATTACAACGATTGGGCCCAAGAGATGGAAAATTTCTTGTTTGCCAAGAACAAGATTGGTTTTATTAATGGAACGATAAAGAAACCGGAAAAGACCGATGCGGATCACATGGCCTGAATGCGATGTGATGCGATGATCAAAGGATGACTGACGACAGCCATGAAAAAGGAGATTCGAACCAACGTGAACGCCAACACTGCCGCTAAAATTGGGAGATGAAATTGTGAAATCGCACGGTAACGAAGATTACTATAGATACGAATCTCGGTAATCACTCACCAATAATAAATTCATTATTGCGATCAGTTGAAGATATCAATTACGGTAGAATACAACTCATAATGGCAGACGACCATCAAGAAGGTTTCAATAATCCAAGAAATCGAGGTAAAAAAAAGCATTTGATTCTCTATTTTGTAAAACAATTCATCAAATACCGACTTTACTTTTTTAGATTCACCATTGAGACTGATTATGTTGGTCATATTGGGAATATAGTTTTCATTGGATTCACACTTATGGAAACTGGTTAATGAAATGGTGTTGTACCATTAGTTTTAATTCAAGTAAATCCAGTTTACGCATATAGTGCATACCATGTGTTTGATGAAATGCATGAGTGATTTGAACATGTCCTTGACATCATCCATTATCATGTGTTATATTATGATTCTTATTTCAATTGTAAACGAGTTAAGTTCAGGAAAAAAGAGTTCTTGAAGGTTTCATGAAAATTTTAGATTCATTATGATAGGTTACATGAATTATGATGAACCAATACCTCCTAATGAAATTTAATTCATCAACATTGTGAAATTTTAGTTCTATGAAACTAGTTGCATTATATTTATTGATTCATGAAATTGTTTAACTGAGAAAAGGTTCAGCATTTTACTATTAATGAAATCTGGTTGCAATTAAGTGTTATTGGTTCACCAAATCTGGTTGAACCAGATTCATATGTTCATCTATTTTTGAGCTGGTTGCATTACCTGTTTATTGGTTCATGAAACGGTCATAGATTTCACATGAAATATGTTTCACTATAGTTATCTATTACTGAATCTGGTTCAGATTTGCTTGAAATATACATCAAATATGGTTGCATTAGATTGTCCATTCCACGACACTAGTTGCATTATATTTATACACGAACACTAGTAGTGATGGATTTAGTAACCCATAGCTCAACCCATGGTTTGGGCTTGGAAAATCTTAGTCAAACTAGGAATAATGGGGAGTGCCATGTTGATGAAAAGGCGAAGGATGCATAGGGAACTTGGTAAATCACCAAATACTACCAATTTTGATGCTAATACCAACCAGAACTCCACCGGTCAGACAAGACAAACAACATATGCATCTGTTTCTTCCAAAATTCTATGGTGAATGTTCTTGATAATGGGCCCACTTTTGTTTCTTTAGGAAGATTCTGATAAGAACATGGATAGTAGTAGCAGGTTTTCCACTGCAACCGGTGTTCCAAAAATAACGCTTTAGGCGAAGGTCAAACCGTGATAAGAAAAAAGGCTAGGTGGTCAAGGAAAACTCTCATTCCAACATGAAATCCGACTCACGAAACTTTGTCTTTATGCAGGCCAATAACTCTTAGAGGGGCAAGGAGGCAAAATATGAGAATGAATATCGTAATGATGTTCTGGAAGTATCTATGATGAAACTCCATTTGATCAGGAAGCAATTGAGAGAAATAACTTTCTTGATCACTAGGTTTTCCTTTTATGGCTAAATCGGTTTTTGCATTTTCTTTTCTTTTTTCTACTTGTTTGTAAAAGGATTCTCATGCTCAAAATGGAATCGATGAAGCTCATACATGAGTAATCTAGAGGGTTGTAAACCAAGGCTTTCCAATCTGGTGAAAGTTCCAACATGTTCAAAACCTAAACGACCTTGAAGCAAAATGTGTCCAGGGAGACTTGAAAACCAAGCTAGAGGAAATCTTGAAGCAAAGAATTGTAGTAGAGGTGCAATATATAGGGACATCAGAAGCAATCCAAAGTCAAAGGCAGGGTACATAGATCAGATTAAGCTTCAGGTCCCCAACAAAAGAAGCAAGCATTAGAACACGTGGAGGTGATGAAGACGCTCGAATGTGTAGATATAGTTGAATTGAATTGAATTAACAGATAGGAAATGATGAAATACGTTGCATTTGACATATTTGTTCAATGAGGTCTTGTTAAATTTTGGTCTTCACGTTGTTTATTTAATTGGTTGTAACAACCATTTGATATGTTAATGATAAAATTGCACAAATGAGTAGCAAACGGGTATGTTCATTATCTGATGCAAGCATGCATGTAAAAAAAGATTCACCATTATTTACTTTCCAAAATATCAGATAGTTTCTTATCAATATCATCAACAAAAAAGTACCAGACTAATTCATTGCATTCACAAAACCCAATATACTTTACAGTAATGAACCAAACACACCATAATCAATAAGATACATTAATTATTTGCATGCATAGACAACTGGTTAAATATTAATAACAACAAATTCAATAAACTATAAACATCAAAAATTTCAATAAAAATCACCAACATCGTATCAACATAATGAACTTGTTTCATCATCCACAAAATCAAAAAAGATCGTAAAACCCCACTCGGTATTCAGAATCTGACATAAAAAGTTAACACATTATCACTTTCAGTATCTGACATCAGTGATGAATCTACAACATTCAAATACATCTCTTGGTTCGGTAATCCATTATTTGGTTCCATAAACGTACCATTTGTGTGCTTCTCAGTTGAAGCAAACAATCCATATTGAGGTTCCATAAACGTAGCATTTGTCGTCTCTTTCGTTAAAGCAAACATACCATCTCTTGGTTCCATAACTCTAGAATCGAAACTTTTCCAAAAAAAAGAACCCAAAAAATCGAACCGGCTCATTGAAGATATTATTGACGATTTGGTTTTCGAATAAATCTCTCACATAAACTTCGTTTACGATATCTAAAGGATCCATTAAACGTTGACTACCAACAAAACGATTTTGCCCACAACTCTGAAGAACACTAATATACAAGGCGATATGTTGAAGGTTTAGAATCTGCTCAACTACTGGATTTAAAGAAAAATCCGGCCAATAACAAACATGACAGTTACAAAATATAGAAATGGATGATAACAATCCCAAAAAAGGCTTCATTACTTTTGGTAATTATTTAAATAAATTGTTCTACCAAATTTACCCTTTTTTATTTTATAAAACATAAAAAAAAAATCAAAAAAAAAGTGTATGGCTAGAATTAGGTTGCATTGGATGTATGAATTAGAAATGATGCTTTTTTAAATGCAACCCATCACATTTGTACAACCAATACAATCCAATTAATTGAGATATTTATGGATATATATATATATATATATATATATATATAGGGGTCCATTCAAGGAAGAATTAATTAGTTTGTGATAACTGTGAGATCCAATCTCAAACACAAATCAATCGATAAATTAGAAAACTAATATTTTTGGTAATTTGACTTAAAACTGTAGTTAAAAAGGTATTTTAGGTATTTAAAAAAAAATTATCTCTCTTCTTTCTCTCTCCTACATCCGACCTCCAAGAATACCATGTGATACCCAAACTACACCAAGATACACAATGTGATACCCAAAATACATACAATGTGATACCCAAAACACACCAAGTATACTTTGAGACCAATGTGGTACCAACTGTGGTACCAACAATGGTATCACTATGATATCTACGTTGTATACATATGTATGTGTGTGTACAATATGCACAATGTCTGTTGTATATGTGTAGTGTATGTATGCAATATGTATGTGTGTATGTGTGTTGCAGGGGTGGAAGTTGGGTTGGAGAATAAGGTTGGGATGGAGATGACCACAAGAGTGGAGGGTGATCGATGAGGGTGTTTGGGGGGAGTGTCGATGGAGATGGTGGTTAATGGCAGGGATGGGGAAGGGAGATAGGTAGTGAGGGGGTCACAGGGAGAAAAATGGGGCTAGCTGTAG
>NC_037530.1:12119230-12132998 GCF_001531365.2 Cynara cardunculus var. scolymus
ATGCATTGTGATACCATTGTAGTATCACCGGAGGACGGTGGCCGGAAAGAGAAGAGAGGAGGGAGGAGAGTTTTAAAATACCAAAAATATCCTTGCATTAATATTTTAATTCAAAATTGTCAAAATTATAAATTTCCTAATTTATCTATTGATTTGTAGTTAAAATTGGTTCTCACAATTACCACAAACTAATTAGTTCTCATTTGATTAGGCCCCCATATATATATATATATATATATATATATATATATAAAGAGAGAGAGAGATAAATGATCAAATGCAAACCACCCCTTTTGTGCAAAACCTACAAACCAATCTCATCCATCTATTTTCTTGATCAATGATCATGATTAAAATGTGTTATATTAGAAAAGAAAAAAATAAGATAAAAAGTTTAATATTTAATCAAGAAAGGGCGAAGTTGGCAAACCATTTTAACTTTCAGCCATATTATATTAGGAAAACAAATTATTGTTTCATTGACTTTCCTTCCATTGATATATTTGACATATCATGTTCCTAAAAAACATCTTTTTACAGACAACTTGACAAAATATATTATTTAGTACTGGACTGGTTAATGAAACAGATTGACGCAATCTGAAACCTGTTTCATACCAATCCAAAACTTGTTTAATACCAGTCTGATTCATGATGAGAATACATCAACAGTGAAATTAGTTTCATTGTTCGTTTGTATAATGAAATTTGAGCCAAATATGGTTTAGTCAA
The DNA here is from genome assembly GCF_001531365.2 of Cynara cardunculus var. scolymus. NCBI lineage: Eukaryota > Viridiplantae > Streptophyta > Magnoliopsida > Asterales > Asteraceae > Cynara > Cynara cardunculus. The sequence goes on from NC_037530.1 coordinate 12,119,963, forward strand.
TAAAACATTTTCCAAAAATATGAATAACATGTTTTCGTTAATGAAATTCGTTTCATCATTGAAATTCGTTTCATCATTGAAATTCGTTTCATGGACTCCACAATTCCAAAAACTGAATGACATTGTTTTAGTAGTGAAAATTGTTGAAATGTTTCCTAACCAAAATGGAATCGGTTTCATGGTTTCTAACCAAGATGAACTCGGTTTTACATATGAAACTAAATATTGTTTAGTCAATGAAACATTTCAAGAACTGAATAATAATACTTCATTCATTTTTAAATTTGTTCCATATTTCTAACCAAAATGGAATCGGTTTCATTATTTATAGCCAAGATAAAATTGGTTTTATTAATGAAACCAAATATGGTCCAGTCAATGAAATATTTCAAGAACTGAATACTATTATTATCATTAATGAAAGTAGTTTCATGGTTCCTAACCAAAATGAAATTAGTTTTATTTTTTAAACTGTATAACATGGTTTTTTTTATAATATTTGTTTTACGAATGAAAACAAAATAATATACTCAAAATCTAGAAAACATCACAACTATTTTATTAATAAATCAGTAACTACTTGTGATTTCATAAAAAATAAATTTTTACAAATAGACTTTGTAATCGATGTTGTATTTTTAAATTAATAAAAAAATATAAAATATTAATGGTAATAATTATATGTTAAAATAAATTGATTTATAGTTTTCTTAAAAACAATTACTATATTTAGTTTTTCATATTTAAAACAATTAAAACATTACCAAAATTAACCGTTATAAAATAAAATGACATTCATACCCTTATTCATTAAAAATAAAAATAAAAACATGAAATTATTCTATTGGTTGATGGTGGTTTTTATAGTTTGCATGAAATAGGCGGTTTGTAATCTAACCTCATCCTCTCTCTCTATATATATAGATTGAGTGAGATGTACTTTATAAAAATTTAGGAAAAAGAAATTGTTTTAGATACAAATCGATTTAGAATTAAGCCTTAAAAATACTTATGGGGTGAGAGAGGCTCGAACTCTCGACCTCAGGATAACTCAAGAAACGCTATGAGACCTACGCGCTAGCCAACTGCGCCACCACCCCTTTTGATATCATTTTCAACCTTAAACGTATTTAAAAACTTCTTCTGTTCTCCTTTTTTCCCATTTACTATCTATGCCTACGTACGATCACTTGCATTTCAAAAACCTAACAGATTTCTCTCTTTTTGGCTGTCCCTCCCAGCAGCTGCTGTATGCTTGGATCAATGGCAGAATCCGGTTACGCAAAATCTCTATCGGAGGTACACTCGCTATACCTGTCTCTCTGTCTCTTCGTCTTCTTTCATAAGCATCTATTTCAATTTGTGTACGTCATGTGTGTCTGAATGGGATCAAAGTTTGTTGATTTTTCATTCGACATCTTTATGTATAAATCCCAATTTAAGGCCACAGAGTTATATGGCATCGTATTTTAATTAGTTTTAGTATACTTTTTGGTTAGTGCATTTCCTACGTAGCTCTTTCTCAGAAATATCGTTGGTCTACTATGTACTTGATGTGTTTTGATTTTGATTGAGAGTATATCATGGAAAGCTTTATGTTATGTTTTTAAGGTAAAGAAAATATGTATAGGAATTCTTACTTTGGGTTGGGTACCGGTGAAAAGGAAAGTTACGATGAGAAGCATGACGAGGTGTACCAAGATGCACCAGATCAATGCCCTTTTAAAGCGTAATTCATGGGTGGGCATAAGATCAATAGTGATCAAGGGTTCTCTTCTTACGCTTCTCACACGATCCTTCACCTTCTTACTTTATGGTATTTCTTCACAAAAAATCCATCCTATATATATATCTATATATATACTCATTCTAAGTTTATTTTCATGCAGCATTATCTTCTTAAGGAGAATGTTGAAGACAAGTTTTCTAAACCTAGTGATAAGGATCCTGTAAAAGAGGCATCTATCACTTCTAATCAAGAAACCAGTGACCAAGAAAACACACCCTCCATCAAGGTAAGCTTGGTAGTTGATAATTTTGCTTTTCTACTAATTAGGATTGGATGAATAATTAAGGGGCTGTTTGGCAGTTGATGAATATTGAATGGTTTGTTGCAGAATGATTAAGTGGTTAGAATGACTAAGAGACTTTCATGATATAGTGCAAAATGAAATATAATTGTTTGGTAATTGTTTACAATGAAATTAGTGTGCTTAATGGTTAAGAGAGGCCCATGATACAAAATCATTCAGAGGGTTTTATAACCATTAAGAGGCAGACTTTTTTTTACCAAACAAGATTCACCTCTTAATGATTCAGATGTTGCCTCTTAATGGAACTGTTAAGAGGTAAACAAACACCCCCTAAGCTTCTAGTAGACTTGGTCTCACAAAAGGAGTCCAAAGAAGTAAAAGAAACCCATTCAACACTGTTTTCTGGATGTTTCCCCATGCTCTCTTTTGAAACCAGATGACCCAGTTACAATCTAACGTGGAAATTGATTACGGTTTGAATTAAATAAAAATGTTCTTTGAATTTTTACAACACCACTCCCAAGCAGCTTTGTGATGTAGAATAGCGACCACGACAAGTCTCGTGTAATCTGTAACGTATGCAACTTGAAATGCCGTCTTGTTTGTAGAACAAAAGTGCTGTCTTGTTTGATATGATTATTTTGGAAACAGCTGGAGACAGCACCAGGAGATTATCGATTCCCAACTACAAATCAAAGCAGGCACTGCTTTACACGATATGTTGAGTACCACCGGTGAGTCTTGATCCACCTGTTAAGCCTAGTTGTTTGTTCAAAACCATCCACAACACTATAGGGATCCTTTCAATTGTACCATCTGTCTTTTCTTCTTTTGGTGAAGTAATAGATCCCATAATTGCATATTATACTTGCATTAGAACCCACAGATGGAAATGCTTTTTTTGTTTCTTCGATTTCCTACAAATTATAATGTTCACCTTAACTTTTGTCCATGACTCGCGGTTAATCTTGATTCATCATCGTTACATCAGGTGCGTTGCAGCTAAGGGAGAAGGTGCTCCTGATTGTGATAAGTTTGCAAAATACTACCGGTCACTTTGCCCAGGCGAATGGGTATGTACCCTTTTGACCATGAAAACGATACACACACATACATGTATGCATAGGGTATTGTACAAATGTATATAATCCTATTCTCGTTGAAATTGCAATGCTCGACTCAACGCACACAAGTGTTATTTGATACATTCAATCTGATGTTATATTTGTTTGCTTTAACTAAACATGCAGATAGACAGATGGAATGAGCAAAGGGAGAATGGGACATTTCCGGGTCCTCTTTAGAACAAATGAAATGGTTGGTATGCAACTCAAGAGTTAATAAGAACTTTCATGTCATGTAGGTGTATGTTCTAATCTTTAATTGTTTGGTGACATTAAGAAAACCACCAATATCATCATATGTTTGGACATGATATCCTTAATAAAGGGATTGATTACTAGTGGTTTTTTTATGCCATCTTTTATGAGTTGTATGCCATGGATGACACATACACCACATTACATGTTAAATCAACATCTCTACTGTAAAACATTAAAGGCTTAACCTTGTGGACTGAGTTCACCTGCAGGACGCCATGACCACAAAGCCGCCATAGAAGGCATCCCAACTAATGTGCCCATCAATTGGGTGATGTTGAAAACCAATAAAATTAAACATGTGCTACTACCCGGATGACTTTCATAAAACGTGAAGTTTCAATATACTTCATAAAACTCAAAACTATTTCAAATATGAGAATCAATAGACTAAACTCAATTGTTAAAAATAAAGGTTCAATGATTTATTCATATAAGTACATATTTTGTTGGCCACTTTTAAGTGATCAATCACCAGACAATGAACCACCGCTACGAAGGGTTAACTACAACAATTAGTTTCCCGAGAGTGAAAGAAAGTGAAATATGTACCTTAGGCGAAATACAAAAGCAAAGCACGATCTAACGGGATTCACGATAAGGTTCAACTTGCTCACATGCCTATCGAATGTGTAATTCGATTATTACTTAAACGACGTAAAACCATATCCTAATTCTATTAACAAGTTAGTTAGTTCCTACATGTTTATAAACAACTTAAACTTTAAATAGGACAGCCGGATATGCATTAAGAACTCAAACACAAAAATTAGCTTTATATAGTTCTGTTCTCGACTTTTAACAGCTTCTATCCCTTATTTTTTAGAGCATTTTTACCCCCACTTAGAGGTCAATAAAAAAGATAGTATAGTATATGATGAATCTACTAGTTTTGGAATCACCTCATTTAGATAATCCATCTATTTTATACGAATTTTACAAAACAACAGATTAATCCCGAAATACAGTGCAAACAACCCCGAAAACACACTGTTTTGACTTTCGAGCCACTCAGATTCATAAATGGCTTTTCGACCATTCATGAAAATTGTATCATACAATAAGGGATTTTTAACTGCAAAATACTAGCTTATTCCGACTTACAGTTTGTGAATTATACACTGTCGATAAAATCCGATTTTACAATTTCCCAACTAACTTTTATGATCCAAATTCCATGTTTTGATACATTTACATGCTCTAAACATACTTTTACATACAAAATACTAAAACAAAACTCAATGGTCATTATCCTAAGTTTAATCATGCAATTTTACTCTTTTAGGCATTTAATCGAACAATTGTTATACGGTTAAACATATACACACAACCTAACTATATTCAAACCATAATCTACCCTTTTAATCTCTACATCAACTATAACTAATACAAGCATTATAAATCATATATTTAATCATTTATTCAACAACAACAATTCATAACTTAAACATAAACACAATTATAAACTAATCTCAATAACTCCAACATAAACACCCTAATAAAAACGGATAAAACTTATACCTTTAGGAAGAGTTTGAAGAGTGGATTTCGAATTCGTAATCGTTACTTCAGTTCCTTCAATAGTTTGAGAGAAATTATAGAGAGAAGGAAGAGTTTAGAGAGTGAGAGAGATGAGGCGGTGATGGTGAACATAGGGACGATAGAATGTAGTTTACTCTTATGTTTTTTTTATATAACTATTAGAAGTTTAGTAATTTGACGGTTTAACCCCTTAACAATTATTGATGGATATTTGTATTCGGTACAATTCGGGTAAGTTAATGAGTAAGTTTTTAAAACTCGGGTCTTATAATTCTTCCCCCTCTAAAAGAGATTTTGTTGTCCCCGAAATCAAACATAGATAGGAAACTTAAAGTGATTAAAGAATTTAAGATACTTCTGCCGCATATGTTCTTCAGTTTCCCACTTCGACTCACGTTCTGATTGATTCTTCCAAAGAACTTTTACGAAAGGAATCACTTTCTTCCGTGTATGTCTCTCATTGCTATTAAGAATTGCCTCAGGCTCCTCGCAATAAGACATGTCAGGTTCTATGTGCCCCAAGGGATATTCAATGACGTGCAGAGGATGATAGTTGTACCCTCGAAATGAAGAGGCATGGAACACATTATGTACATGGGACAATTATGGCGGTAGAGCTAACTTGTACGCCACAACTCCAACCCTTTCTAGAATTTCAAAAGAACCAATATATCTCGGGTTGAGCTTTCCTTTGACACCGAAACGTCCAATACCACGAGTCGAGGAAACCTTCAAGAAGATTTTATCACCTGATTGACGAGTCGCTGACCCTTCTAACTAACTCTTTCAGGAGATTCGCCAGAAAAATCAATTACAGCATACCTCTTTCAATGACCATAGCTGAAAATACAAAGTCAAACCCCATTGACAAGGCTTCGGTGAGCTGCTACAACTATCAACACAAAGGTCACTTTGCTAGTGAATGCAGGTCGAAGAAAATTGCGACGCCATCTTCCAACCTCACATCCTCCTTTAGGCCTCAAAAGGACAAGTACCTGAAACTGAAGGAGAAGTACAAGAAGATGAAGAATCTTCAGCGTAAAGGCAAAGGTCTTGTCCCTGAAGAGCATGACTGGCTGATTCTTCTGAAGAATCATCCTTTAACGAGGAAGACATGACCTACCGATGTCTAATGGCCAAGGATGTCAAAGATGAACCATCATAGACATCATTCTCCAGTGATCCTTTGTCATTAACCTTTACTCACGTATGTAACCTGAATGAATCTTCTTCTTCTGATAGCCTATCTATACTAGATACGCTGACGGTTGACCTTTACAATGCCCTGAATTGCAAATCCAAAGCTGAAAAGATTAATATTAATCTTCAAGAACAATTAGAGAAATGTCAGTCAAAGATTAAAGAGCTGACCAAGATTGAGGAAAATCTTAAGGATCAGGTCATTGTAAACCAGGCCATTAGCATCAAACACGAGCAGGCTATCGCTGAGCGTGAGCAAGCAATTGCTGAACTCAAGGCTGAGAAGGCTACCATTGAAGGATGGTGCAAAGCCTCTATCAAGGCCTTTGAGATCATCAACGCTCAGATTGCTACCAAGATAAAGAGTGGTCTAGGATTCTCCTATGATCAGAAAGAAAGTGTCACTGACAAGTCTATGCTGAAGTTTGGTACTTTTGTCTCTTCCATACCTAACACCTCTTCCTCTCAGTACTTTTCCACTAAGACTCCTCTTGAAAGGAACTCCCTTGAGTTCAGGACACAAAGACTAAGGTAAAGCCATTGTCATCACTCATCTTCCCAAGAAGACCAATAAGTCAAATAGACCTAGATCTATTCTTTCAGCTTGTAAACTTATTCCTCATGGACCAAGGTCTCTGAACCCTCTCAAAGATCTAAGCCAAAGTTGAAAGTGAATATTTCACCCGAGGTATCCAAACCCTCAGTCGTTCCCCCTCGAACAAATGAGAAAGGAATCCTTGGAGCTTGTCTCTCTTCTATTTTCTCTGACACTTCTAGCCATAAAGCTTCTTTCTAGCTTCCGAAAAGTGTCATCACTGTGGTGAAACTTCACATATTGCCAGTAAGTGTCCTTCTGCTACCAAATCTGGTCTGCCAGCTAAGGTAAAGAAAGTAGTTAAGGCTGAAAAACTAGCCAAGGCAAAATCAGCCACCAAAGTTGTGAAAACGACTTAGATAAAGAACCACACCCACCTTTGTATCCTTTTTCCCGTTCCTACCACCCACTGTTACATTTTTCGATTTGAATTTTGATTTTCTTATGCATCACCAATTATTCTCTCAGGAATTCTATCAGAAATTGGTGGTGACGATGGTTTCGTGTTCTCTTCCAAGCCCCATGACCCTCTCATTTAAAACACACACACACACACACACACACATATATATATATATATATATATATATGTGTGTGTGTGTGTGTGTGTGTGTGTATTATAACATGTTACGAATTTAATCATTTGAAAACTCCAAAATTTATAAGATCCATAAGAACTTCTACCTTAAGGCTTTGGTTCACAAGGATTTTTTATATCTAAGTATAGTATTTAATGTATTGATTAACATATATTTGTTTCACAATGTTTTTGTTTAATATGTATTCGGTTCACAATGTGAAACTTTTTCACGTGTATTTTTTGTTTCACAAACGCGCCAAAAAGGTTCACATTGTGAATGAGTACATGTGAAACAAACACATTGTGAAACAATTATATGTTAATCAATATACTAAATCCTAATCCTTGCTGAAAAAAATATAAGTGTTTCATTTCTTTTTTCGTATTACTATATGTGTACTTAATTACATTAAAATCAAGTTAAGTTATACGTTGAAACTAGAGTTAAATGCAAATTTGGTTCTTATGATTTACATTAAGTTAATGAGTAAGATCCTTAATAAGAATTTTTAAGAAAAGACATTCCTATGTTTTCATTTTTATAACATATATAGTGTTGTTAGTGAGGGGTAGTTTCTTCCATTAACCATTCCCCTCCGTTTACTTCCATTCTTATAAATGATTTGGTTCATTCATCTATTTTCATTTTTATAACAAGATCTGGTCTCTCCTTATAATTTCATTAATATAACGGATTTGATCCCTCCTTGGCTCCCTTCGATTTCATTTTTATAACAGATTTGGTCATCCCTTTTGATCAATAAAAACTTGGTGGAACAAACATATATCTTCTAAATTTAACCTAACCAAATTATTATGTCATCATGCTAGAAGTATAAGTTTGTTGAAGCAAAAATACAACCGAAAAGCAAAAAGTAAACGATTTTACGGAAGCAATGTTTTTGAAAATGTAAACTCTTTCCAGGGAAAATCGATGCTTCATGGTCGTTTATTTTTTGTTTTTTGGTTGTATTATTGCTTCAATGGTCATTTTCAACACATTGATAGATTAATTTAGTTGGCTTGTATACCTAATTGATGCGGATTCATTTAGGTATTTTGCTCTAGGCATGGTGATTTGCCCGACCTGACGAGGAATATGATTCACCCGCCACGATCGGAGCCAGGGATTCCTCATAAAAATGGGTACTCCAGGATCCCCGATAATCAAAACAAAAGTAGGAGCCAGATAACATATACTAAAACTCATCCGTCCCCATATATATACCAAATAATTATAGTTCATTAATTATGATCAACACTTTATATTAGGAAATAATCAAAATATTTATGAAGCAAGATTTTTGTTGGAGTAGATAGATGGTTCAGATTGAGTTATATGGGTTGTACGAATGACTCGGGTTGTATTTGAAACACCCTATATATATATATAGAGAGAGAGTGAGAGAGAGGGATGTTCAAGAAAAACCCCCAAAAAATGAAAAACTGATGAATACCTTGGTAACAGGGTCATCCCTGGGAGAGGGCAGGCTGGGCCACAAGAAATATGGGTCCAAATTTTTTAGATTATATAGTACTATAATATTAGTCAAAAGATTTAGTAAACGAAAGAGACTGGATTTTTTAACATCTAATAGGACCAAAAAAGAATTTTTTTTATTATATTAAGGGGCAAACATGTTAATTAATTACATTGGAAAAAAATGCAAAAACAAAAAAGTTAATTGGTTATTATTATATTAAAATATAGTATATTTCTAATATACTATATTAGAATATAGTATATTTCTAATCTCTCACTAACTTTTATGATTATTCATTCGCATAAATTCTATTATTATATTATAATATAGTATATTTCTTGTTATTAACTAAGAAAACTTCTTCCGATGAAAAAAAATACCATCTATATGAGACGGTCCAACTTATATCTATGTTTAGGATTTCTCGGATCCATTTCTTATATACGGATTTCGGGTGCTGCCCCGGACCCCCGCGTCCCCGTGATCATTTTAAATTATCCGAGCATGCATTCCGTACCTCCGGGCTGGAATTATAGCCAAGTCTAATTTCATTTTGTGTCACATTAATCTCGATCATACTAAATGGCTTGATGACATAAAATCACCAACAAATCTCTCATTAGTTGATTAACTTTATAATTTTTTATTTGTGATAAAAACAGTTTATCATATTATGTTTATATTATTTCAATATTTCGTTAACTTATATTCTCGTTATAGTATTGAGTATAAATGTAAAAGAATAGCAAAACTAAAAAAATAACTATATTTTGTCATTCAAACAAAAAAATACCATCACTTATATTTCATATATATAAGAAAATTTTGTTGTACAACTCGAAAAATAGAGCTTATTCACGTCCACTATTATCTCATCTATATCTCGGCAAATTCTGGTGTTGGTGCCTGTACAGGTGCGGATGTTGGAATGTACGGTGGCAATGCATGTGGTTGATGATGTGGGCTATCTGAATGATGGTGATGATGCTCATGCTCATGTTTGTGATGATGATCTCCATGCTTGTGATGGTGCTCGTGGTGGTGATGATGATGATGGTGTTTATGTTTATGTTAGGGTTCTGGGATCGGAGCAAATGTTGGTGCATCTGATGGTGGATTTGGAGCAAATATCGGTGCATCTGATGGTGGGTTTGGAGCAAATGCCGGTGCATCTGATGGTGGAATCGAGCCCTCAAATATAGGCACGTCTTCACCATTTATACCTAGTCCCAAGTTCGCTAGAGTGCCATACATTTGTTGAAAGTCTTCATCTCGAAGAGCTATATCGTCGTTGGTATCAACAACCGGTGATGTTGTCAGAATCAATCTAGCAATAGATGGTGTTGTGAGAACCACCATTGCAACAAACAAAAGAATCATATCTCTAGTATTCATGAGTTTTGGATGATAGAAATTGAGTTATGATGCTTAAAAAGATGTTTCCTTCTTTTATAGACAGAAAAACTACAAAGATATAAGAAAATGTTTATTTCATTTTTGGAAATAAACTAAAGACGCATATATTCACTATCCATATATTTTCTTATTAATTTTCTAGAAAAAGAAATTTCTCAAAATTTTCATTTTCCATTTACCAAGCATTTGATTTGGTATGATAAATTACATTCCATGTATGTGAATAATATTAAAATATTTAAAAAAATATTATTATAATATACTTCCCTTCTGGACTCTGTTTTCTCTCTTGTCTACTTGTTTTTATGAACAATGAATTTTATTATTTTATACTTATTTTGTTCGCATTTAAATTTTATAGAATTTAAGGAAATTAGAATCACATTCCCATTTGACTGGTGTTTATTTTTTGCCAAATCGAAAGAAAATTTAATTCTACTCGATTTGTAACACCTCATTCCATACATTGCATGTAACACATACTTTATATACAAGAAATACATGTTTATACACCACATTGGTCCCTTAGTACAAGAATTTATCAGTAAAAAATACATGGTCCAAAAATTCACAATACAATTCTTGCAGTAATCCAGTTTCATTAATCAAAACTATACATGTCATCAGCTAATCTTCATACAGAAAAACATATAGGAAAATTATAACATTTTCCCTTTTCCTTTACCCTCTGCACTTCCTGCAATACATATTTAAAATCACAAAACGTGGGTTAGACCGAAAGGTCTAGTGAGTTGCAGCTCTTAAAAAGATAGGAGAAGAGTGTGAGTCAGTCGAGTCGAGAACCAATACATTATCCTCATTTTGTTCCGGATTGTAATCCCTAATAAAAAATAGAGGGATATGGATTTCTTTCCCCCAGATGATTTATCGGGAGTGCTACTCTTTCCATCAAAGCAATCACATCATGTGTGTGTGTGTATATATATATATATATATATATATATTATTGTAGGGTGAAAATCACCAAAGCTTCTAAGTAAAACAACCTTTCATATATAATTATATGAACAAGTTAGGATCATAATACCATTACCTTTCACTTTTCAAGCCAAATTTCCCTGTTTGCCAATAATACATCAAACCCAAAACAGATTTGTACTGACCAGATTACCATGATGCTACTTTAAAACCTTTTAAATCAAATAAGGTTTATTTAAAGTTTCAGGGCAAATCTGGTATCTTTTCCTCAATAACATCCAGACTATAATTTCTAATAAGAACCCTGATTCTAAACCTTTAAGTCACAAAGAAATAAAGATTCCAGATCTTGTTAATCTTAAAGGATATAATAGTAAGAGTTATGTTACATAACACACACACACACAAATGCCACCCTTATACCCAAATGTACACCTCTCCTTGTTATGTCACCCTTATCTCATGGTACACCTCTCCTTGATATGCCACCCTTATCCCATGGTACACCTCTCCTTGATATGCCACTCTTATTTCCTCATAAAATATTTTATAAAACAATTCCATTTAGAATAGACCGCAGTCAATGAAATTATTATCAGTTCAAATTCATTTTTTTATCAAAACTTCTCATTTCTTATGTTACATAACACACACACACACACAAATACCACCCTTATACCCAAATGTACACCTCTCCTTGTTATGTCACCCTTATCTCATGGTACACCTCTCCTTGATATGTCACCCTTATCCCATGATACACCTCTCCTTGATATGCCACTCTTATTTCCTCATAAAATATTTTATAAAACAATTCCATTTAGAATAGACCGTAGTCAATGAAATTATTATCAGTTCAAATTCATTTTTTATCAAAACTTCTCATTTCTTGTAAATAGAGCAATAAAATGATAAGTCCATAATATAATCTGGTCAACCTTGTCCGGATAACAAATCCGGACAACACTTCACAAACTTGTCCGATTTAACACTTGGCTTAATTCACAAAACCTTGTCCGGATAACAAATCCGGACAACACTATGCATGATCATCCGATTTAACATTCCACATGTTATGTTCGATTTAAAATAAACCGGCCACCTCATAGTCGTATTCCTACTTCTCCGTTTAAAACACAATCATAAGATCAAAGTTATAAATCACTCATCACTTAAACCGGATAACATATTTTGATCGATTTAACTTTAAACCGGTTAAAACATATCCGGTTTAAACATAATCCGCTCAACCCTTGTCCGGTTTAAGATTATTTCATTTTCAACATCTCAAGAGGTTTAGCCTTAAATCGCTTGTGCCTTGATCGGTTTAAGCTAGAACCCGCTCACTCTTTGCCCTGTTTAATGATAAATCGCTCATCACTCGACCGATTTATATTAATCCGGACAACATTCATGTAAACTCTTCAAAACTCAAATAAACATATAATTCAAAGCGTTTTGAAAGCATTTAACCACTCACCTTTAAATCTTTTGAAACCAAACACTTAAAATCAACTTTTGAAATCTTGCAAGTAATAATCCGATCAATTCCTTCAATTAAATCGCTCACTTAAGATCTTCAAAATAGCAAGAAGAGAAAAATGGAGGCTTCATCCCCTTTTTATAGTTTCCTTTTCTGGAAAGTCGGCTATTACAGCCGTGCATGAGCATGCATACATATCCCCATATAACCATTTATCCTTGCATACTACCCATTCATGCATATGCTTATCATATGTATGCGCAAAGCATACCAATCTCATGCGCGCGCACACACACACACACACACACACACACACACACATATATATATATATATATATACTAAAAGCGTACTCGCGCAATGCAACGAGATACATCGTGATTTT
>NC_037530.1:12135228-12151045 GCF_001531365.2 Cynara cardunculus var. scolymus
TTTAAGAGTTTTTAAGAGTTTTAGCCAAATGCTTTATAATATAGTATAGATATATATTCATATAGTGCATACCCATTTTTGCACAAACTTCACATACTTGCATGATCAAATATATTTATTTATCATGCCATCACATAATCACTTAACAATTAATCATGTATTAATTACCTCAAGTGATAACCAGGATCTGGTTATCACATTATTCACCCCTCAAAAGAATTCCGTCCCGAAATTCCTTTAATCAAAGAGCCACGGGTATTCTAATCTCATTTTCGACTCCAATTCCCAAGTTGCTTCTGGTCTTTTGTGAAACTTCCACTGAACCTTAACCAGATTGATCTCTTTGTTTCTCAACACCCTGATTTTTCGGTCAATTATAGATTCTAGTGTTTCCACAAAGTTCAGCTTGCTGTCCAATTTAACCTCTGGCAGCGGTACAGCTAGACTTGGATCAGCTAAACATTTCCGCAGATTCGATACATGGAAAGTGTTATGAATCAGACTTAATTCTTCTGGTAGCTCTAACTGATATGCTACTGGTCCAATTCGCTTACATATTCTGAATGCTCCAACATACCTTGGAATGAGCTTACCTTTCTTTCCGAATCTGATGACACCCTTCCATGGCGAAACTTTCAGCATCACAAAATTCAATCGGCTTTCGGCGATTATCAACATAACTTTTCTGGTGGTCTTGTGCCGTTCTGATTCTTTCGCGGATCTTTTCAATCTTCCCAGAAGTCTCTTGAACGCTTTCAGGACCCGTCAACTGTCTTTCTCCTACCTTGTTCCAACATAACGACGTTTGACATTTACGTCCATACAATACTTCATACGGTGCTGCTTAGATGCTGGAATGGTAACTGTTGTTATATGCAAACTCTATTAATGGCAAATGATCTTCCCACAATCCCCCAAAGTCAATAATACAACTTCTCAACATATCTTCGAGAGTCTGGATAGTTCTTTCACTCTGTCCATCAATTTGCGGATGATAAGCTGTACTTAATCGGATTTCAGACCCTAAAGCTTTCTACAACCCTTCCCAGAACTTTGAAGTAAACCGACTATCTCTATCAGAGATAATAGATAATGGAATACCATGTCTGGTTACAATTTCTTTAATGTAAATCTGTGCTAGCTTTTCTAAAGAGTAATTCTCTCTTATTGGTAGAAAATGCACCGACTTAGATAGACGATCCACAATTACCCAGATCGCGTCAAACCCCTTTGGAGTTCGAGGTAACTTCATAACGAAATTCATTGTAATGTGATCCCATTTCCATACAGGTATCTCCAAAGATTGAAGGTTTCCATACGACTTTTGATGTTCAATCTTAACCTGTAAACATGTCAGACATTGTTCCACATAAATTTTGGCTATGTCTCTCTTCAATCCGGGCCACCAATAAAAAGGTTTCAAATCCCTGTACATCTTATTGGTACCTAGATGAATAGAGTATCGAGACTTATGACTTTCATTTAATATAGTGTTTTAGATATCTCCAAAACACGGTACCCAGACTCGCCCTTGAAAACACTTTATTCCTTCGTTGTTTGGTTCCAAGGATGAAATCATCCTACCCAACCTTTCTGTTTTGACAAATTCTTCTCTCATGGCTTCTTTATGATATTTTAGAATTTCTTTACGAATGTCAGGGACCAAATTCATTCTCATTGCTATAGTTTTAATAGTTCCGCTCTTTTCTTTCTTGCTCAAAGCATCAGCTACCATGTTGGCTTTTTCCGGATGGTAGAGGTTTCACAATCATAATCATTAACAAGTTCAATCCATCGACGTTGTCGCATATTTAATTCTTTCTGGCTGAACAAATGTTGCAAACTTTTGTGATCAGTATAAATCTGACACTTTGTCCCCAGAAGATAATGTCTCCAGATTTTCAGAGCAAACACTACTGTAGCTAATTCCATATCATGGGTTGGATATTGTTTCTCATGATCTTTTAACTGCCTTGACGCATAAGAAATCACTTTTACTTTTTGCATCAAAACACATCCTAATCCCAGCTTTGAAGCATCACTGTATACCACAAAGTCTTCGGATCTATCCGGTAGGGTCAACACCGGCGCACTACATAGATGATCCTTCAATAGTTAGAAAGCTTCTTGCTGTTCTTTTTCCCACTGAAATTTGATGCTCTTTCGAGTCAATTTGGTCAATGGCACGGCTATCTTAGAAAAGTCATGAATGAATTTACGGTAATAGCCTGCCAGTCCGAAAAAGCTTCGGACTTCAGAAGGAGTTTTCGGAGCTTCCCATCTTGCAACTACTTCTATTTTAGCTGGATCTACTTTTACTCCTGTTTCTGAGATGACGTGACCCATGAATTGGACTTCCCTTAACCAGAACTCACACTTGGTTAACTTGGCATAAAACTTTTCCTTTTTCAACAATTCCAGTATCAGACGGAGATGTTTTGCGTGCTCTTCTTCGGTCTTAGAGTATATAAGAATATCATCAATAAATACAATAATGTGATAACTGGATCCTGGTTATCACCTGAGGTAAATAATATGTGATTATTATTTTGTTTTTACATGACAACATGATAAATTGGTACATTTAATCATGGGGGTATGTGAATTATATGCATAATGTGAAATATATATATATATATATATGTGTGTGTGTGTGTGTATGCATATAAATATATATGTATATGTGATGAGTCAAAGTGAAATGCATGTATAATATGGTATATATGTGAATATGTATACATGAGTATACATGCATATTATGTGTGTGAGTATGCATGCAAATGGAAAAGAAGTGAAAGGTTATTATAGCCGACTTCCCTGAGATGGAAAGTATAAAAGAAGGGCTTAGCCTCCATTCTCTCTTCTTGCCACTTTTGTTATCTGATTGAGCGATTTAAAGAAAAGCAGAGAGAGATCATCCGGATTGTCTGTATTGCTTGGAATTTGAAGTTGGGTTCAATCTTGTTTCTAAAGATTGTAAAAGGTGAGTGGTTTAAACTTCTTTGAAATTTCTTTGTAATTGCATAACTAGATTATGTAAACTTTTCATATTATTTGAAATTTGAATTATTCAAGTGTTGTCCGGATTAGCCCTAAACCGGACAAGGGTTGGTCGATTTAAACCTTAAACCGAGCAAGTGTTGAACGATATAGCTTTAAACCGGACACGGTGTAAGTGGTTTAAGTATAAACCGGTCAAGAGTCAGGCTGTTTAGTTTTAAACAGGATAAATGTTGAGCGATTTAAGAATATTAAGATTATGAATACCTTGAACGGAGAAGTATGAATATGATCATGTGATGACCGGATTATTTTTAAAATCGATCAAAGGGGGGCATAGTGTTGTCCGGATTTCTTATCCGGACAAAAGTGTTGGAAACTTCTCTTAAGTGTTAAATCGGACAGGCCTTGGGTGATGTGTCGTCCAGATTTGATAAACAGGCCAAGACTTGACCGAAGATGAAGTCCGGCCAGGTCTATTTTGACCGGATTTGTATTTTGACTTATTTATGGTTTATATATAAACATTCTTATATATAAAAATGGAAATTTTGAAAAAGATGATTTTTGAATTGATAATAATAATTCTATTGACTGCGGTCTAATTCTATATGGAATTGTTTTGTGAAATATTTTTATTGAGGAAATAAGGGTGGCATATCAAGGAGAGGTGTACCATGGGGTAAGGGTGGCATATCAAGGAGAGGTGTACATTTGGATATAAGGGTGACATTGGTCTGTGAGTGTTATAAACTTATACTATCATATCCCTTAAGATTACTATGGTCTGGAATCTTTATTTCTTTGTGACTTAAAGATATGGGATTAGAATTCTTATTGGAAATTGTAGTTCGAATGTTATAGAGAAGGAGATAACAGGTTTGGCCTAAAACTTTATATAAACTTTGTTTGAATAGAAAAAGGTTTAAAAGTGGCATTATGTTGTTTTGGTTAATATAAACCTGATTAGAATTGATGTATTATTTGCAAGCAGAGGAATTTGGCTTGAAAAATAAAAAGATATTGGTACCAGGCTTTTACTTGTTCATATATTTATGATATATATGAAAAACTGTTTTATTTAAAGGTTTTGGTGATTTACACCCTGCAATGACATAAATAGGGTAACTCACTAAACCTTTCGGTCTAACCCTCGTTTTATGATTTATATGTATTACAGGTAGTGTTGATGGTAAGGAAAAAGGAAAAATATAATAAATTCCCTATATGATTATCTGCATGAAGATTGGCTGTTGATTTGTATAGTTTTGGCAGATGAAACTGGATTAGTGCAAGAATTGTATTTTGAATTTTTGAACCATGTATTATGTACTGGTAGATTCTTGTACTAAGGGACCAATGTGGTGTATAAACATGTATTTCTTGTGTATGAAGTATGTGTTACATGTAATATGTGGTAATAGGGTGTTTCAAATAACGAATTTATCAAGATATTCCTTACATACCCTATTCATCAAATCCATAAAGGCTGTGGGTGCATTAGTTAAGCCAAAAGGCATAACTAGGAATTCATGATGCCCGTACCTAGTTCTGAAAGTTGTCGTAGCAATGTCTTCCTCCCTGACCTTAAGCTGATGATACCCCAACCTTAAGTCAACATTGGAGAAATAACTTGCTCCCACTAGTTGATCGAACAAATCATCAATCCCTGGCAAAGGATATTTGTTCTTGATTCTCAACTTGTTCAGTTCACGATAATCTATACACATTCGCATAGACCCATCTTTCTTTTTGACAAATAAGACCGGAGCACCGCAAGGTGAAGTGCTGGGTCTAATGAATCCTTTATCAGTTAAATCTTTCAATTGTGCAACCAATTTCTTCAATTCAGATGGAGATAACCGGTACGGTGCCTTTGCTACTGGTGCAGCCCCTGGTATGAGATTAATTCGAAATTCAATAACTCGGTCCGAAGGTAATCCAGATAAGTCTTCTGGATATTTATTAACAATTGGAATCGATTCCTCTTTTCCTTTCTCTTTCTTCATATCAATTACGTATGCTAAACACCCCTGACACTTTTTTCGAATACTTTTCTACGGTTTCATCGCAGTCAAAATACTAGTATGGTAATTCTGACGATCACCATAAATAACAATTGTTCCTTGGTCTGGCAGAGTAATTCAGATCATTTTCTGATTGCAAATAATACTAGCCTGATACTTTGCCAACCAATCCATACCCACTACTACATCAAATTCCTTCATCGGCATAGGGAATAACCGAATCGGTAGTTCACAACCCTCAATAACAATAATATAGTTATTAAATACACTAGTAACAGTTTCTTAACTATTAGCAATATCAACTACTAATTCGTCATCAAGTAACACAGAATTTAAGCATGCAGTTTGAGCAAACGATGGTGATACAAACGAAAAGTTTGCACCAGAGTCAAATAACACCTTAGCATGTATAGAATTTAGAAGGAAGGTACCTGTTACTACATCTGGTGACGTCTAGGGCTGTGCATCGGGCGGGGTCGGGTCGGGTCGGATCGGATCAGACCCGATAATGGACAACCCGATCGGGTTCGGGGTAAGAAGACACAACCCGAACTATACAATTCAGGGTTCGGGTATTGTCGGGTTCGGATCTAATCGGGTATGGGCGGGTTCGGGTCGGGTTTGGGTGTCCATCTCATATAATCAAGTTCCCAAATTTTTCTTATATAAGAAACAGCCACAAACAGCAACACTAGTTTTGTGCTTCAGGTATATGATCTAAACAGAATGTGTTCAAAAATGGAAAGAAAAACAAGACAGATTCTTGAGACAAACCTAGATCCAAATGGGGCAGCTCCATCTTCCACATTCAAGTAAACTTGTGGATGCCTCCATCTTCCACATTCAAGTAAACTTGTGGATGCCTCCATCTTCCACATTCAAGTAAACTTGTGGATGCACCATTACTGCATAAAAGATCATAGTACAAAACAAAAAGRAAAGAATATGCCACTAATTGGTTCAAATGTCCTTCCATTTAAACGAAGTCRRATAGATGGAAAAAGATTCTTTCTTTACAAGTCAATCCACTAAATTACACTTATACATCAAGAGACAACATATAGTCTAAAAGAAACAGAAGGCCAATGAAAAGAGGTAGATTCAAAATTCAACCCATTCCAGTGTCATGCAAGTAAAAGAAAGTAACCATAATGTTGTGTTGTTTATAGTATCTCTACCTCCCATCACAAACTCTCACTTTGGTCATCTTGTCTTCACATCAATGTATCTGTTCTTCACTTAGATCATCAGTAGTCCTGAAATATTGAGGAAAATTGATAAAGTAACATAAAATAAAACAAGAGGTATATTATCTAGTATGGCTTATCTGTGATGGTGAAAATATTTTTTATTCCCCAATCAAGCAAACAACTCTCTATGGCCTTAGCTATACTTTCCCCTTTATGTGAATATATAGGCACAAATGAGATGACCTTTTTATTTAATTTCCACTCATCATCAATAAAATGTGCAGTGACACACATATAATTGATTCTTTGGACAGAAGTCCACGTATCAGTGGTCAAACTAATCCGCTGCGTKCTTGACTTAAACAATTTCTTAAGGTTGGTTTTCTCTTCAAAGTAAATACTGAATATATCCCTATTAACTGTCCATCTATAAGGGATCTTAAATCTAGGGCATGCAGCYTCAACAAACTGTTTAAAACCTCTCCCTTCAACAAACCTAAATGGAAGTTCATCCATTATAATCATTTTCGCTWACRTCTTTCGAACAACCTCTTGGTTAAAAACCCAAGAGGTCAAAGCACCATCACTATTCTCAGATTTTGTAGATTGAAATGCAAGAATTGACTGCTTTGTTTCCTTAGCATGTGGATTCTTTAAACAAGCTTTCATGTGGTTATTTAAAGAGGAAGTACCATGCTTTTTAGCCTCAGCTGCATATACTTTTGAACAATATAAGCACTTACCTTTAATGACTACCCCATCCTCGTTTAAAATCTTCTCAAAATGGTCCCAAACTTGAGATCTGGATTCTAATGTTTTCCTTTTTCTTGTACTTTCCGGAATAGATTGACTTACGGTAGGATTAGATTGTGAARGAGGAGCTTGATGATGACTGTTACTTCCGGACTGAGACGTGCTAATTTTTTCCATCTACAATTGTAAACAATCTAAAAATATATCAATATGCTAGAAGGCAAAGGTATGCCAATTTCTGTCACTGATATCTTCGCAAACAAAAGTAGGCAAAGGTATGCCAAAAAGTGAAGTTTATCACTAATAATAGTTTGGCATCTGTTTATGTTATTATATAAACCAACATAACAATGATCTAACAGACAAACTATATCGCCGGCCAGCAGAGTCGGAGTCGGACAGCGGACAGCAACGTCGGCCATCGGGTGCAGCAGAGGCGGGTGCAATTTTAGTCTCACCTCACTATCACGATTCACTACAACTAAACCCTAATATAAGCACGACCCTATCTAATCTTATGCTGCGTCTTTTTGTGAGTTGATCGGGTTTCGGGCGGGTTCGGGTGGTGGGTTGTGAGACCCTACCCGATGGGCCATACCCGAGATATATGTCGGATTCGGATATCGGGTGGTTTCGGGTCTGTTTTTGTCGGTTCGGATCGGGTTAATTCGGTCGGGTAGTTCGGGTTGGGCGGGTTTTTGCACAGCCCTAGTGACGCCTCTGTCTCATTCTTTGTCATCTGGAAGGACCGTTCTTGTGCCCCTTCTTGCCCTCCTCTATTCAAAGTAGGTCTTCCCCGAGTACCCGACGCATTACTTCCTATTGTCAATTGTGGAGTTCTTAACAATGGACAGTTTGGTCGAATATGATCCGGAGAATTGCAATTAAAACACCTTCTGTTAGCTGGGTAATTTCTTGACAAATGACCCGTTTCACCACACTTATGGCATTTCCTTTGGTCCATCTTGCACTCACCTTGATGAACCTGTCGGCATTGCGTACATACTTTCTCACCGACTTTTTGATCAGCTCTATTATCGTATCTCATAGTTTTCGGTCCTCGAAAGTTCGATGAAGGTCCCTCCCACTTTCTTTTCTCTACAATTTTTCCTTCTGATTGCCGATTCTTATTTCGTTCTGTCACTTCAGCCGCATCTACAGTTAGTGAAAATGTATTGGGGTTCATGGCAATCACAAACTCTCTGATGAGGGTTTCAAACACCAGATATACCTTTCTATCTTCCGGGATTCTGTTGAAACATAATGTTCTGCAAATCGAGAGTATTATATAAATTTCTCGGTATACTCTCGAACTGTTCTATTTCCTTGTTCCAGTTTCTAAAAATCTTCTTCCATTTGTCTTACTGCCGTCTTAGGACAAAACTGATTCTTGAATCGGTCCACAAATTATGTTCAGGATAATGTCTGTAAGACATTCGTTCTGACCAATGATTCAACTTCCCACCAGAACAGAGCATTTGATTTCAATATTGAGACTGCGAATCGAACTTTATCTGTTTCCGGACACCGAATGGTGTTGAACACAGATTCCATCTCCTTGATCCAGCACATAGCTTTCACTGGATCCCTTTCCCCAGAGAATGTCGGTGGCTTGCATGCCAAAAACATCTTAATATCTCCCTCCTTGTTATGAGTAACCGGTACCGAGGGATGAACTTCCACCCTCTCTGTTTCCACCCTAGCTGGTATTCCCATAATAGATGTCATAGTTTCTCGTAACTTCCCCATTTCCTCTGCCAACATATCCCTGGTTACATACTCCGGGTGTGGTACCGATCTTTCCTGAACATTCCCAGAATGGGATTCTTCTCGTTCATAATGTATTTCAGTTCGACCCCTTCTTTGAGACTGACTTCTCCCTCTGCCTCGACCCCTTGGTCTTCCCGGACCTCTATTTTCGGATGTGCTAGTCGGAAGGTTAATGGGTGATTCCTCTCTTTCCTCAGACTTTGGTCGAGCCGTTCTTTCAGATCTCCGAGTTCGGCTAGACATCTGCAGATTTTAGTGTTAATAATCACGTATTCACATTTCCAAATATAATGAGGTATTCAAGTTCAGATGTGTACCTGTAAATTCATAATTACACTGGTACTAACTATGTCTGGGACCCTTAACATGCAATAAAACAATTTAAGTCTAGGTATCATGTTGTTGAATACCTAAATCCCTTAAACTCAGGCACTGATACCACTTTCTGTAACACCCCATTCCATACATTGCATGTAACAGATACTTTATATACAAGAAATACATGTTTATACACCATATTGGTCCCTTAGTACAAGAATCTACCAGTACAAAATACATGGTCAAAAAATTCACAATACAATTCTTGCACTAATCCAGTTTCATTAATCAAAACTATACATGTCATCAGCCAATCTTCATACAGATAAACATATAGGGAAATTATCACATTTTCCCTTTTCCTTTACCTTCTGTACTTCTTGCAATACATATTTAAAATCACAAAACGAGGGTTAGACCGAAAGGTCAAATGAGTTACCCTATTTATGTTATTGCAGGGTGAAAATCACCAAAACTTTTAAGTAAAACAACCTTTCATATATAATTATATGAACAAGTTAGGATCATAATACCATTACCTTTCACTTTTCAAGCCAAATTTCCCTGTTTGCAAATAATACATCAAATCCAAAACAAATTTGTACTAACCAGATTACCATGATGCCACTTTAAAACCTTTTAAATCAAATAAGGTTTATTTAAAGTTTTAGACCAAATCTGGTATCTTTTTCTCAATAACATCCAGACTATGATTTCCAATAAGAACCCTGATCCTAAACCTTTAAGTCACAAAGAAATAAAGATTCCAGATCATGGTAATCTTAAAGGATATAATAGTAAGAGTTATGTTACATAACACACACACAAATGTCACCCTTATACCCAAATATACACCTCTCCTTGTTATGCCACCCTTATACCATGGTACACCTCTCCTTGATATGCTACCCTTATCCCATGGTACACCTCTCCTTGATATGCAACCTTATTTCCTCATAAAAGTATTATATAAAACAATTCCCTTTAGAATAGACCGCAATCAATGGAATTATTATCAGTTAAATTCATTTTTTTATCAAAACTTCTCATTTCTTGTAAATAGATCAATAAAATGATAAGTCCATAATACAATACGGTCAACCTTATCCGGATAACAAATCTGGACAACACTTCACAAACTTGTCCGATTTAACACTTGGCTTAATTCACAAAACCTTGTTCGGATAACAAATCCGGACAACACTATGCATGATCATCCGATTTAACATTCCACATGTTATGTCTGATTTAAAATAAACCGGCCACCTCATAGTCGTATTCCTACTTCTCCGTTTAAAACACAATCATAATATCAAAGTTATAAATCGCTCATCACTTAAACCGGATAACATATTTTGATCGATTTAACTTTAAAACAGTTAACACATATCCGGTTTAAACATAATCCGCTCAACCCTTGTCTGGTTTGAGATTATTTCATTTTCAACACCTTAGGCGGTTTAGCCTTAAACCGCTTGTGCCTTGATCGGTTTAAGCTAGAACCCGCTCACCCTTTGTCCGGTTTAATGATAAATCGCTCATCACTTGACCGGTTTATATTAATCCGGACAACATTCAAGTAAACTCTTCAAAACTCAAATAAAAATATAATTCAAAGCGTTTTGAAAGCATTTAACCACTCACCTTTAAATCTTTTGAAACCAAACACTTGAAATCAACTTTTAAAATCTTGCCAAGAAATAATCCGATCAATTCCTTCAATTAAATCACTCACTTAAGATCTTCAAAATAGCAAGAAGAGAAAAATGGAGGCTTCACTTCCTTTTTATAATTTCCTTTTCTGGAAAGTCGGCTATTACAGCCGCGCATGAGCATGCATACATATCCCCATATAACCATTTACCCATGCATACTACCCATTCATGCATATGCTTATCATATGTATGCAAATCATACCAATCTCACGCGCACACACACACATACACACACACACACACACATATATATATATATATATATATATTCATATAGTGCATACCCATTTTTGCACAAAACTTCACATATTTGCATGATCAAATATATATGTGTATCATGCCATCACGTAATCACTTAACAGTTAATCATGTATTAATTAACTCAAGTGATAACCAGGATCTGGTTACCCACGATTTATTAAATTCCATCACCTAAAAAGCATTTATCATCTTATTACTTATTTTATGGCATTCTATTTCACTTTTATATAATTTAATTATAATAATTTATATCTCTACTCTATTATAAAATATTTGACAAAAACTCTTAAAAATCATTTTTTATGCATAAAGTACAATCAATTAATGCATTTTACTTAATTCAAGATTGCAATTAAATGGTACATAAGTACAACTTATTAAAGCTCCATTTTTGAATTTGTGTAACTAACCGTTAGTAAACATAATCAAATACAAGATAAACATCTTATTTTAAATATAGAAACTCTAAAATATAATTAGAATAATCATTGATTTATAACATAATACTTAATTATTATCTTTATATATAATTATATTATTAAATCAAAAACAACTTACTTTACTATTAAGAATAAATTAAATTGAATTAAGAAAATTATTCAAAAAACGAGAATTTTTAAATAGTTCATTTGATATATTTTTTGAAAGTTCTATAATATCTTCAAATTTATATTTTATTTAAAAATAAAAACATTATTGCTTTCTCAAAACTATATGAAACCGTATTATACCGACGAAGACAAAGAGTAAAACAAAATATTAAAATCGAAATGTATCTCATTGCATTGTGCGAATATCGTTCTAGTTATATTATAAAGTATTTAAGATTTTGCTTTTAAAAGCTCTTAATTTTTCAAGGAATATAGATATGAAAAACATTAATTGCAACTCAATATATATATATATATATATATATAGAGAGAGAGAGAGAGAGAGATAGAGAGAGAGAGGGGGAGAGAATTCATGATAAGATTATTTGTTAACCATGAAAAGAGTATTAACTATACAAACTATTTAGACCAATCACAAGACTTTGTTAGATTAGGTTATTCTATCACCATACAATTGATATTGATGACACAATGATAATCTTCTTTTTTCGTCTTAACTTCACATTCATTAATGGGCGGTTACAAAAACATGATTATAGTTAAAATAATATGTTTATTTTTTTTCCAAATTATAGATGACATGTTATCTATACTATCTTATAAAGTAAATTTAGCAAACGTCTTAAAGTCTTAAAATAATAAATGACCAAGATACTCTTATACACTTTTTCACCCCCTCCTCTCCTCTCCTCACATGCACTCACCCCCTCACATACACTCACCCTCTCACAACCGATTTTTTTTAAATTTACACTTTATACCCCTATAATTAGTTAATTAATTTACTTTTAAATGTTTCATTTTAAACCTTTATCGAATTAATATACATAATCGTATATCAATTAAAACATGTTTAAAAAATACATTTTTATTTTAACAAGTTACACCATTATAATCGTCTCTTTAATACCTTCGAAATGAGTCCAATATTGAATAGTTTTTGACTTAATTATATTATTATAAATTATATATACTGTGAAAAAATATTTTTAATATTTACGATTTATACTTTCATATTTATATATATATATAGATATATATATATATATACTATATATTTTGGGGTTAGGTTGTCCACATTGCACTATATAATATGTTCTGAATTAATATGTTCTTGGGTTTTTTTGAAATATATATATATATATATACATGTATTAATTCAAACTTAATCTGAGTTTCTGGACAAGAAAGAGGGTAAACAGTTGAAATTTCATTCTAAAACTCATCTTTTTTGGTCTTTTCATGTCTTATGATCTGTTAAATTTGTAGTTTTCTTTATTGGTTTTGAGTGTTTATCTTAAAAACTCAAGTTTCTTGGTTCTTTGTTCTTGGTGTAAATCGAACACATTTGTGGAGTCGTATAAATATATTAGATTTTAAACTGTCATACAATTTTTTTCATCGATAGTCTGTAATTGGAACCATAACTCTTATTTATTCAAATTATATTAATATGTAAAGACCAAGTGTAACCTATATCATCGTTAAATCTTATCTTATAAAACCAGTAGAACTTCAAAATCGTTAAAATTCATGGCTTCCGCCGCATTGGGCGGGTACACAACTAGTTTTAATATGATAAGAAACTTGGATTTTCTATCTTCAACATATATGTAGTCATCAATGTTCAAATGGTGTATATATCATTCACATGTGCTCCAATGTGTTTATAAAATAGTATCTATATACATTTAACATTTGGTCAATATGTGTTCAAAAGCGAAACACTTTGATCATATATTATTGTGTTCACATGTGACAGCCAGTTACTTTAGTGTTCAAAAGTTTTAATAGGTGCAAATAAATGTTCATAAATGTTCTCGTATGTTCATATGTGAAAGACACGAACTAAGATTAGTTAATAAGCTACATATATGTTCATATGTATTCATAATTGTTCATAATGCAACACGGATGATTCTACGGACTATAAAAGTAATGAACAATTACTGATTTGTAACCAAATTAATTAATTATCGATTGTAATCGGTTTGGACATCACTCCCAAAAATACCCCTGTTCATCTATGTGTTGATATCGTTCATTCTTAATTCATTACAAATATGCCACAATTGATCTCATCCATAGATTTTAAGAATCAAGGGCCAAGATTAATTCATAAAGTTAACACTAATTATTGAATTAACAAAAAAACCATCCACACACACAGACACACACACATATATATATATATACATATATATGTATGTACGTATGTATAATTTCGTCCCTTTTATAGTAAATAATTTTGCAAACTTGTAGGGTTATATTATCATCCCTTTTTATTTTTATCCAATTAATATCACTACCAGCTTCTTTGAATGATCTAGGCTTAACAGATTTATTTAAGTTTGAAACAAAACAAAAAATTTCAGAAGAAAGACAAGAATAATTTATAACCCTTTCTACCCCATATCTAACTTTTCCTTCAACAACAAAGTCATCAAATTTTCGAGGAAAACTGGAAAGTCTAGTAGATTTTCTAACAGATTGAGCTAAAGAAGGAGTTTGAGGTTGAGACCCTTAGAGATGAGACCCAGGGATTGAGTTTCACTGTTGCCTCTACTATTTTCTTCAGAATGCTTTTCAGCATCACGTGGAATACTGGCAACCACTTCAAAGCTACCCAAAGGTTGCCAACTAGTAACTCTCTCAAAGTCATCTTCTTGAGAAGGATCTTGATTAGCAGGGGATTCGAGCTGCCTAGCGACCACCTATTGGCAGCTCTAGATGGGTTACCTAGTAAACTACGGTTACTAGGGCCAGAGAGGGACTGATGAGAATTGTCATCAATTAACTGGTCTTCATCCTCATCATTGGGTGGAGAATCACCAAGATCATTAGAAGAACCAAACACATAATTAAGAAAATTAAGGCTATTTACACCATCAGTACTGGATTCATCTATCCTGTCAGTACTCATCTTAAAAGAAAAAACATTTTCATAGAACTTAACATCACGAGAAACAATAACTCTTTTGGAGTCCAGACTATAGTCTGTATCCTTGTAAGACCCGAATTTTAAAAAAAATACATTCTCGTTAACTTACCCAAATTATACCGTACATAAATAACGATCGTTAATTGTTAAAGGGTTAAAACCGTCAAATTATTAAACTTATTATAATTATAATATTATATAATATATTAATATATATATATATATATATATATGAAAAGAAAAAAAAAAAATATATATATATATATATAAAGAATCCATCGGATTCTTCTTCTTCCGATCATCTTCTTCTTCACCGCCTCTTCTCCCTCTCATCTCTTTCTCTAAACTTCTTCCTCTTCTCTCTAAGATTTCTTGCAAACCGTTGAAGCAATCGAAGTAACGATTATATATTTGGAATCCACTCTTCGATCATAAAGGTATAAATTTCATTCGCTTTTATTAGGGTGTTTATGTTAGTATTTTTAGATCGGTTTACAAATTATGTTATGTATAAGTTTACGGATAKATATTGTTATAAGTATGATATATTCATGTTTAGAATGCTAGGATTGGTTAAATTGATGTAGAAATTAAAAGGGTAGATTATGGTTTCATTATGGTGAGATTTGGTGTATATGTTTAACGATACACCAATTATTCAATATAATGCCGAAAAGGATAAAATTGCATGATTAAGCTTAGGGTAGCGATCATTGGAATTATTTTGCTGTTTAGTATGTTAATATAACGTAAATGTAGCGAATCATGGAAATTGGATTATAAAAATTAGTCGGGAATTGCGGAATCGGATTTTACCGACTATGCAGGTCCAAAATTTGACAGTGTATAACTTGCAAAACTGTAAGTCGGAATAATATCATATTTTGCAGTTAGAAAACCCTGGATGTATACTACAACTTTCATGTAGGGTCGAAAATCCAGTTATGACTCTAAGTGGCTCGAAACAGTGTGTTTTCGGGGCTGTTTGCAATGTATTTAGGATTGATCTGCTGTTTTGTAATATTCGTATACAATAGATGGATAATCCAAATGAGGTGATTCGAAAACCAGTAGTTTCATCGCATATTATACTACATCTTTCAATAAGATAGTATTTTCTGTATTGATCTCTAAGTGGGATAAAAATGCTCCCGAAAATGAGGATCAAAAGATGTTAAAAGTCGAATCGGAATTATATAAAGCTAAGTGTTGCGTCGATTTCGTAATACAT
>NC_037530.1:12151418-12160818 GCF_001531365.2 Cynara cardunculus var. scolymus
AAAAACACTGTGAAGGTTTTAAAAAGTTGAACCTTCACAGCAAAAACACTGTGAATGTTTTAAAAAGTCACCTTCACAGCATTTTTGCTGTGAAGTTTCAAGTGTAAAATGCTGGTCTCACGGGTCTCACGAAAACAGGCTGGTCTCACATGATCCCAAGTCTCTCTCTCTCTCTCTCTCTCTATATATATATATATATATATATATATATATATAAACTCTTGAACCTTTATCGTAAACTCTTGAATCTTTATCGTGAACACTTGATTTTTAGTTTGTTGAATTATATGTTTGAATATTTCAATTTTGTTAAATTGATTGTCATATTTTGAAGTAGTTTCGAGTTTTATGAAGTACTTTGAATGTTGACTTTTTATGAACGCCATTCGGGTAGTGGCACGTGTTTAGTTTTTATTGGTTTTCAGAACAACCCAATTAATGGGCGCATTATTTGGGATGCCTTCTATGGCGGCTTTGTAGTCATGGCGTCCTGCAGGTGAACTCGGTCCACAAGGTTAGGCCCAATAATGGCTTACGTGAACCCACCTTGTGGACTAGGCCGATTTTATTGGCTCCATGGCGGATGGATCGATCCTAGGATTACCCACCATGTGAGCGTGGTTAAATTCACGGGGGACTCGGGGTGTGTGCCCACACGCCGGCTCGATAGTTCGTGTGGTTTGGCCACCCCACGAACACTACAGGAATTGACGGATTGTGTTTAAATGATGTTTTGAAATGAGAACTGTGAAACGTCTTGATTTCTATGAATTCAGTTTAATTGATTTTTAAGTCTTCCGCTTTATTATCGATGTTACGTATTATTATTTAAAGTTTATATACAATCTGTTCACTGAGCCCTGTGCTCAGCCGTGTTCTTGTTTTCTGACACGGCAGGTTCTAAGTGATACTGATAAGGGACGAGACTTGAGATCGAGCGTTGGATTTTTTTTGGAGTTGGTAATCTCGTTGGTAGATGTATAATATTCTAATCTTATAAATAGTTGGTAGAATGTAATATTTTGGATTGTAAAGCATGTTTTAGAAGTTAATTTACGTTTGGAGTTTATTAGTAGCTTTGTAATGTTTGTGTCTTTGATTTAAGTCCCGTTAGTGACACCGCCCGTTCCGGACCACGGGGACGGGGGATGTTACAATCCCTTGCCTGAATTTGCATATCCCAACAAAATGAATTTTTCAGACTTAGGTGAAAATTTGTTTGTGATGTTAGGTAAATGAGCAAAACACAAACACCCAAAACTTCTAAGATGAGTAAGAACAGGTTGGAACCCATAAACATGATCATAAGGGCACTTACCATTCAAAACAGATGAAAGTGTTCTATTTATTAGATATGTAGAAGTGAGACACACTCACTCCACATATTCAGCGGAACTCTTCCCTGAAACATAAGAGCCCTAGAAACATTAAGTGAATGACGGTGTTTACGTTCAACAACCCCATTCTATTGGGAAGTATAATTGCAAGAAGTTTGATGAACGACTCCTTTTATTTTAAAAAACACACTTAATTTTATGATTTGTGAACTCAGATCCATTATCACTTCTAAAGGTTTTAACAAACTTTTCAAATTAGGTGTAAAGAAGATTATAAAAGCTTCCAATATATTCACCAACTTCGTGTTTTCCTTTTAAAAGATAGACCCAAACAGCACGAGTAAAGTCATCTACAATAGTAAGGAAATATTTGTGGCCTTCCCTACTTTGAACATGATAAGAACCCCAAACATCTAAGTGAAGAAGTTCACCAAGACTTTTAGACTTATGCGTGTTTGAATCAAAATTTTCTCGTGTTTGTTTTGCCTTATGGAAAACTTCACAAGGAATACAAATTTCACTTCCAATTTTAAGATGATCTTTTAAGACTTGTAGCACTTGATCAGCTGGGTGACCAATGCGACTATGCCATAATTGGGTGGACACAAAACAAGTCATACCATGATTATTAGAAGGGAAGGATGACTCACTATTGGTATTCCTGACTACTAGTCCCCACAACATTCTTTCGAAGAAAATTCTAAACATAGCATTTTGATTCATCAAATACTATAAAGACTTTATTATCTCTAGCCAGCTTGTGCACAAATAAGAGGTTTACATTAAAATCAGGAACAACTAACACATCAAAAAGAGTAACATTATTAGAAAGTTTCAAGTTTCCAATTTTGTTTATTTTAGCTTTTGTTCCATTTGGATGACTAACTTTAAGGTTTAAATCAGTGACATCAACAACATTATCCAGATTTGAAAAAGAGTTTGAAATCATATGCTGGTTAGCACCAGAATCAATTATCCAGCCTGGTTGGGAAGTTTTAAACATATCTGCCATATTGGCAATTGCTCCCTTAGAGGTGTGTTTCTGATCAATTAACCCAAGAATTTTGGCAACCTGTTCCTCAGAAAGGGAAAGAAGATTTAGGAGAATGAGATTCAGAGGCACAAACATTACCGGCTGTCGATTTAAAATTTTGATTTTGAAGTTTAAAACTTTGATTTTTGAGGTCTGGTTCGATTTTGAAAGTCCTTTGGAAACCTTATCAGTTTGAAACACCTTTCAATGGTATGTCCTGTAGCTCCACAATGTTTGCACACAAGAGCGGAGTTTTTGCCTAGTCTTCATTTGTTATCAATAGTTTTACCAAAGAAGGCAGGGTGTTGAGATTTAATGCGTTTTTGAGATAAATTCCACCCCCATGAGATTCCTCCCTTGAAACTAAAGAGAAGGTGGTTTTAACAGAAGGAAGGGGATCCCTGGTTAAGATGTTACTTCTAATGGGTTGATAAACATCATCCAATCCCATAAGGAACTGCATGAGTTTAATCAATTAACTATGTTCCAAAAAATCGTGGGAAGCCTTACAAGTACAAGATGGGAGTTTAACAAGGTCATCAAATTGTTTCCATAAGGAATTGAGTTTATGATTCAGAAACAAAGGTGCCATTTTGACTTAGGGAATTAATTTTCTGGTAAAGATTGAACGTGACAGATCCATCAACTTTATAATACATTTATTTTAACTCTTCCCAAACTTGGGAAGATTCTTTAGAGAACACTTGTCCTAGAAAGAGATCCTCAGTCATTGAACTCGAGATCCAAGAGAGGACAACAGAGTTACACTGATCCCATTGTCTTTCTAAGACATGATCATTTATAGGACAAGGACAAAATCCATCAATAAAGCCAGTTTTATTTTTGGTTTCCAAAGCCAAGGTCATGGCACACTACCAGACTCAGTAGTTATCCATACCACTTAATTTGAAAGATAAAAGAGAAGCTCCATTAGTGTCACTAGGGTGTAAGTACAATGGATCTCCAAAGTCTAATTTTGTGACTTTGGATTCCATTGGACTTCCAGTTTCAGCTGTTGGAGAAGCCATGAACAAAAACAAGAAGGGAGCTGAATAGAATAAGCAGGATTCCTAAACACTGAATTCGTGTTAGGTCAAGCTAGCTATTCAGTTACCAGAAAGAAACTTACAAAGAAACAAA
Source organism: Cynara cardunculus var. scolymus (assembly GCF_001531365.2). Lineage (NCBI taxonomy): Eukaryota > Viridiplantae > Streptophyta > Magnoliopsida > Asterales > Asteraceae > Cynara > Cynara cardunculus. The sequence continues at coordinate 12,154,929 of NC_037530.1, forward strand.
AAAAATAGCCACACAAAGCAACAACAAAAGAACCACAGAGTGGAGAAAGAGAACAAATAAAAACTTACAGAGCAGAATAATACCAAGGATCAAGTAGTAAGAAAAATGGAGAGAAATTTACAAACCAAAATCTTATGACAATACCTTTTAACTTTGGTTAATAGAAAAATATAGAGCCACCTGTAGAGAGACAGTTCTAGGATGGACACCTGAACAAACTAATCATACAATAAGCAACAGAAACAGATCTAGAGGGACATAGATTTGAAGGAGAAAGAATATAAACCAGATCTGGAACAGGTTACAGATCTGAACTTGCAACAATCAAAAAATAGAGATAACGCAGGTTCAGGATAAACACTTGAAAAAATGTAACATGCAACAATATAGGGACAGATCTGGAAGAGGGCACAGATCTAGCATATAACAACAACCAGAAATATCACAATCCAACTCGAGTTTGTACGAACTCAAAAAAGAAACCACAAGCAACGAGAGGCACCTTCAAGAACATATTTCAAAGTATCACGACAATGGGGACAACAACAAGATCTTTGAGATCTAGTCAGCCAATCAATCCCAACCGTTCACTTACTTGAAAACAACAAAGAAACAAAAAACAGATCCAAGGAGAAGGATCCAGCTCGAGTTTGCACGAACTCAAAAAAAGAAACCACAAGCAACGACAGGCACCTTCACGAATAGATTTCAAAGTATCACAAGATGGGGACAATAATAAGATCTTTAAGATCTAGTGAGTCACTCAATCCAACCGTTCATTTACTCAAAAGAAAAATAGAAAAGAGAAAGAAGACGGAATATTACAGGAAGGGAAACGACAATCGAGGTCTTGCGAACTCATGGACCGAATAAACCCAATTGTTCATCTATTCAATTTAGATCAACATAAAAACAGAGAGAAGATGAAGCAATCAAAGAGATACAGAGAGGCTCTTCAAGATTTTGAACCGATTGTGCTCTGATACCATGTTAAAAAGTATTGTATTTGAGAAACATTTTTATTACAAGAACTCAAACAGAAATTACAATATACAATCATAAAATCTACTTCAATATTCTAATCTAAACTACAAGAAGAACAATAACGTGTTCTATACATATTAGAACTTAGATAGAAGAAGTAAGTAGAGAGAAGATTTAGAGAGAATTCTGTAAATTGAAACTGTACGAATATGAGAACAAAAGCGAAAAAAATGGGTATATATATTTTTCACAATATTGCACAAAGCCCCTTGAAGAATATGATTACAAGCTCCGCTACCCTTTGAGTCTTCCAAGAAGTGAGGCACAACCCTTCTACTAATCAACACAACTTGACTTTGCAACTTTAACACTTTCTACCCTTATCAGCCAATTTCCTGTCAAAAGAAGGACAATAGTCAAGATTGCACATACTTGGTATACTTTTAACATAATCTCAAGTTTGTGATTGTTGGGATGTGGTTGAAATCAAAAGGTAAATATAATCTCTTGGTTTTGTTATTCTTTTTCTTCCCTCTTACTGAAATCTCTGCGCTCTTTAGTCGAAACGCGATGCCACTGTACCACAATCGCACCATTTCAATAGAGCTCGAACCATCGTGAATCACACCATCACCATTTCCATTTTCGCTCTCCTACAACCTCGAACCCAAAAACTTCCCTCTTCTTCATGTTACCAACGAGAACCACACCCACCTTTGTATCCCTTTTCCCGTTCCTACCTCCCACTGCTACATTTTCTGATTTGAATTTTGATTTTCTTATGCGTCACCGATTATTCTCTTAAGAATTCTATAGGAAATTGGTGGTGACGATGGTCTCGTGTTCTCTTCCAAGCCCATGACCCTCTCATTTAAAACATATATATATATATATGTATGTATGTGTGTGTGTATGTGTGTGTGTGTGTATTATAATATGTCAAGAATTTAATCATTTGAAAACTCCAAAATTTATAAGATCCATGAGAACTTTTACCTTAAGGTTTTGGTTCACAATATTTTTTTATATCTAAGTATAGTATTTAATGTACTAATTAACATATATTTGTTTCACAATGTTTTTGTTTTATATGTATTTGGTTCACAATATGAAACTTTTTCACGTGTAGTTTTTGTTTCACAAACACGCCAAAAAGGTTCACATTGTGAATAAGTACATGTGAAACAAACACATTGAGAAACAATTATATGTTAATCAATATACTAAATCCTAATCCTTGCTGAAAAAAATATATGAATGTTTCATTTCTTTTTTCATGTTACTATATGTGTACTTAATTACATTAAAATCAAGTTAAATTATACATTGAAACTAGAGTTAAATGCAAATTTGGTTCTTAAGATTTACATAAGTTAATGAGTAAGATCCTTAATAAGAATTTTTAAGGAAAGACATTCCTATGGTTTCATTTTTATAACATATATAGTGTTGTTAGTGAGGGGTAGTTTCTTCCATTAATCATTCCCCTCCATTTACTTCCATTCATATAAATGATTTGGTCCATTCATCTATTTTCATTTTTATAACAAGATCTGGTCTCTCCTTATAATTTCATTAATATAACGGATTTGGTCCTTTCTTGGCTCCCTTCCATTTCATTTTTATAACAGATTTGGTCATCCCTTTTGATCAATAAAAACTTGGTGGAACGAACATACATCTTCTAAATTCAACCTAACCAAATTATTATGTCATCGTGTTAGAAGTATTAGTTTGCTGAAGCAAAAATACAACTGAAAAGCAAAAAGTAAACGATTTTACAGAAGCAAAGTTTTTGAAAATGTAAACTCTTTCATGGAAAAATCTATGCTTCAAAAGCCCTATATCCATGAAGTCGTTTATTTTTATTTTGGTTGTATTATTGCTTCAACGATCATTTTCAACACACTGATAGGTTAATTTAGTTGGCTTGTATACCTAATTGATGCAGATTCATTTAGGTATTTTGCCCTAGGCATGGTGATTTGCTCGACCTAACGAGGAATATGATTCACCCGCCACGAACGGAGCCAGGGATTCCTCATAAAAATGGGTACTCCAGGATCCCCGATAATCGAAAACAAAAGTAGGAGCCAAGTAATATATACCAAAACTCATCCGTCCCCATATATATACCAAATAATTATAGTTCATTAATTATGATCAACACTTTATATTAGGAAAGAATCAAAATATTTATGAAGCAAGATTTTTGTTGGAGTAGATGGACGGTTCAGATTGAGTTGTATGGGTTGTACGAATGACTCGGGTTGTATTTGAAACACACTATATATCTATATATATATATATATATATATATAGAGAGAGAGAGAGAGAGGGAAAGAGAGAGGGATGTTCAAGAAAAATCCCTAAAAAATGAAAAACTGAGGAATACCTTGGTAACAAGGTCATCCCTGCGAGAGGGCAGGCTGGGCCACAAGAAATATGGGTCCAAATTTTTTAGAATATATATTACTATAATATTAGTCAAAAAATTTAGTAAATGAAAAAGACTGATTTTTTTAACATCTAATAGGACCAAAAAAGAATTTTTTTATTATATTAAGGGTCAAACATGTTAATTAATTACATTGGAAAAGAAAATATGCAAAAACAAAAAAGTTAATTGGTCATTTATTTTATAGTATTGTATTGTATCTCTACTAGGTCTATTAATCTTATACTACTTGCCTATAAAATCTTGATTTATTCTCCATCATTTATCTCTCACTAACTTTTATGATTATTTCATTCTCATAAATTATATTAGAATATTAGAATATAGTAGATTTTTTGTTATTAACTAATAAAACTTCTATCCGTTGAAAACAATTACCATCTATATGAGACGGTCCAACTTATATCTATATTTAGGATTTCCCGGATCCGTTTCTTACATACGGATTTCGGGCGGTGCCCCAGATCCCCGCATCCTCGTGATTAATTTAAATTATCCGAGCATGCATTCTGCACCTCCGGGCTTAAATTATTGCCAAGTCTAATTTCATTTTGTCTCACATTAATCTCGATCATACTAAATGACTTGATGACATAAAATCACCAACAAATCTCTCATTAGTTGATTAACTTTCTAATTTTTATTTGTATTAAAAACAATTTATCATATTATGTTTATATTATTTCAATATTTCGTTAACTTATATTCTCGTTATAGTATTGAGTATAAATGTAAAAGAATAGCTAAACTAAAAAAATATCTATATTTTGTCATCCAAACAAAAAAATACCATCACTTATATTTCATATATATAAGAAAATTTTGTTGTACAACTCGAAAAATAGAGCTGATTCTCGTCCACTATTATCTCATCTATATCTCGGCAGATTCTGGTGTCGGTGCCTGTACAGGTGCGGATGTTGGAATGTACGGTGGCAATGCGTGTGGTTGATGATGTGGGCTATCTGAATGATGATGATGATGATGATGCTCATGCTCATGTTTGTGATGATGATCTCCATGCTTGTGATGGTGCTCGTGGTGGTGATGATGATGATGATGGTGTTTATGTTTATGTGAGGGTTCTGGGATCAGAGCAAATGTTGGTGCATCTGATGGTGGGTTTAGAGCAAATGCCGATGCATCTGATGGTGGAATCGAACCCTCAAATATAGGCACGTCTTCACCATTTATACCTGGTCCCAAGTTCGCTAGAGTGACATACATTTGTTGAAAGTCTTCATCTTGAAGAGCTATATCGTCGTTGGTGTCAACAACTGGTGATGTTGTCAGAATCATTCTAGCAATGGATGGTGTTGTGAGAACCACCATTGCAACAAACAAAAGAATCATATCTCTAGTATTCATGAGTTTTGGACGATAGAGATTGAGTTATGATGCTTAAAAAGATGTTTCCTTCTTTTATAGACAGAAAAACTACAAAGATATAAGAAAATGATTATTTCATTTTTGGAAATAAACTAAAGGCGCATATATTCACTACCCATATATTTTCTCATTAATTTTCTAGAAAAAGAAATTTCACAAAATCTTCATTTTCTATTTACCAAGCATTTGATTTGGTATGATAAATTACATTCCATGTATGTGAATAACATTAAAATATTTTGAATAATATTAATATAATATACTTTCCTTCTGGACTCTGCCTTCTCTCTTGTCTACTTGATTTTATGAACATAGAATTTTATTATTTTAAAATTATTTTGTTCGCATTTAAATTTTATAGAATTTAAGGAAATTAGAATTATAGTCCCATTTAACTGGTGTTTATTGTTTGTCAAATCCAAAGAAAATTTAATCCTACCCGATTCAATAAATTCCATCACCTAAAAAATATTTATCATCTTATTACTGATTTGATGGCATTCTATTTCACTTTTATATAATTTAATTATAATAATTTATATCTATACTATATTATAAAACATTTGACAAAAACTCTTAAAAATCATTTTTATGCATAAAGTACAATCAATTAATGCATTTTACTTAATTCTAGATTACAATTAAATGGTACATAAGTACAACTTATTAAAGCTCTATTTTTGCATTTGTATAACTAACCGTAGATAAACATAATCAAATACAAGATAAACATCTAATTTTAAATATTAAAACACTAAAATGTAATTAGGATAATGATTGATTTCTAACAGCTATACTATATTAAAAAATATTTGATAAAAACTCTTAAAAACCATTTTTGATGTGTAGAATACTGTTTATTAATGCATATTACGTAAAACTCAAGATTGCAAGTAGATTGTGCGTAAGTAAAACTTATTAAAGCTTCATATCTGAATTCGTGTAACTAACTACAGATAAACATAATCAAATACAGGATAAACATCTCATTTTAAATATAAAAAATCTAAAATATTATTAGGATACTTATTGAGTTCTAACAGAATACTTAATTATTAT
>NC_037530.1:12161271-12167245 GCF_001531365.2 Cynara cardunculus var. scolymus
ATTTCGTTATTAAATTTAAATTAAATTATAATAAAAAAATAAATTAAAGAAATTACATAAAAAATGAGAGCTTTTAAATAGTTGATTTAATATTAACATTGATATATTTTTTTTTCAAAATTTTATGATATTTTGAAATTTATATATTCAAAAATAAAATTATTATTGCTATCTTAAAAACACATAAAATCGAATTATAACATCGATAGAGACAAATAATAAAATAAAACATTAAAATCGAGATGTGTATCGCTACATTGCGCGAGTACTCTTCTAGTATTACTTAATTATTATCTTTATATACAATTATATGATAACCGAGTCCTGGTTATTACCCAAGGTAATTATTATGTGAATTAATCGTCTATGTGGGTACATACTTATATGAGTTAAAAACATGATTATATGTATTTTACATATAGGTATTATATGCATAATATAAAATATATATATATGTATGCATAATATGTGAGCATGATATATGTATGCATGCATGAAATAACATGCATATGGGTGGTAATGCATAAGAGGCGGTTGAGCCGCCATACCTTTTTAGAAAGGTATAAAGAGGAAGGTTAAACATCCATTATACTCTTCTGTTTTCTATTTTTTGAATAGATTGAGTGATTTATAAAGAAGGAGGTTTGACCGGATTAATTTCAACGAATTCAAGAAGCATTTTCAAAAGATTTTATAAGGTGAGTGGTTTATCATCTGATTTCAATTGAAAATTAATTTCTTTAGTTCAATGATTATTTGTTTGAAAACCTGTTTTAACCGGTTTAACCCTTAAACCGGACAGAGTGTGAGCAATTTAAGACTAAATCGCTAAGTATATCAATCGGTTTAGTCTTAAACCGGACAAAGCTTGGGCGATCAACATTTTAACCGGACATGCCTTAACCGGTTTAAGGGTAAATCGGCTATTTGAGTTAACCGGTTTATAGGATGAGCAATTTATGAACTTTGATCTTATGCCAAGTGTTTTAAACGAAGAAGTAAGAATACGACTATGAGATGATCGGTTTATTTTAAATCGGACGATTATGCATAGTGTTGTCCGGATTTGATATCCGGACAAAAGTATTGGAAATTTATTCTAAAATGTTAACTCAGACAAACTATGTGAAGTGTTGTCCGGATTTGTTAACCGGACAAGGTTGACCGGATTATGTGTTGACTTGTCAAGTGTTGATTCTTTAAACAATAAATGGGAATTTTGATAAAATGAATTTGAACTGATAATAATTCCATTGACTGCGGTCTATTCTATATGAAATTGTTTTGTGAAATATTTTGATGAGGAAATAAGGGTGGCATATCAAGGAGAGGTGTACCATGGTATAAGGGTGACATATCAAGGAGAGGTGTACATTTGGATATAAGGGTGACATTGGTATGTGTGTGTGTTATATAATATAACTTCTACTATCATATCCCTTAAGATTACCATGGTCTGAAATCTTTATTTCTTTGTGACTTAAAGATTTAGGATCAGAGTTCTTATTGGAAATCATAGTTTGAATGTTATAGAGAATGAGAGAACATGTTTGGCCTGGAACTTTGAATAAACCTTCTATTATTTGAAAGGTTTCAAAAGTGGCATTATAATAATTTGATTAGCATAAACCTCGTTTTGTGATTTTAAATATGTATTGCAGGAAGTGCTGAAGGTAAGGGAAAAGGGAAAATGTGATAATTTCCCTATATGTTTACCTGCATGAAGAATGGATGATGATATTTATAGTTTTGGTAGATGAACGTGGATTAGTACAAAAATTTGTATTTTGAATTTTTGGACCATATATTTTATACTGGTAGATTCTTGTAATAAGGGACTAATGTGGTGTTTAAACATGTATTTCTTATGTATGAAATATGTGTTACATGCAATGTGTGGTATGGGGTGTTACAAATTATATTATTAAATCAAAAATAAATTACTTTACTATTAAGCATAATTTAAATTTAATTAAGAAAATTATTCAAAAAACGAGAACTTTTAAATAGTTAATTTGATATACTTTTTCAAAGTTCAATGATATCTTCAAATTTATATTTTATTAAAAGGCAAAAGTATGGGAGGATCTATGCTTAGTGATTCAGGACGCACCGGATGTCATCTGGGTGATAATGGGGGATTTCAATGTCGTTCGATTTACAGAAGAAAGAATGGGTTCAATCTTTGATTCTAAGGAGGCATCAGAATTTAACAATTTTATCTCTTCTTCTGGGCTTCACGATATTCAATTTTGTGGTAGACGCTTCATCCGCTTTAGCAAGGATGGTTTAAAGATGAGCAAATTGGATCACATTCTGGTAACCTCTAAATTTTTTCATCTTTTGGAAAGATCCCATTGTGCAAGTTTTACATAGATCTATTTCAGATCACTGTCCAATTTTATTAAAAGTTGATGATGTCAATTTTGGGCCTAAACCATTTAGAGTTTTTGACTCATGGTTTGATATTGATGAATTTCAAAAATTGGTCCATTCATCTTGGTCTTCAAATACATTCCATGGGACAGCAGATTTTGTGTTAAAGGAAACAAATAAAGCTCTTAAAAAAGATTTGAGGATGTGGTAAAAAAAAATTAATTGACAAAGAGTCTAAAAGGAAAGATGAAATTAATAAAGCTTTGTTCGATTGGGATTCAAAAGCAGAGCAGAGGGTATTTTAGAAGTTGATTGTCAAAAAAGAGATGACTGGATCTTTGAATTATTGCAAATTGAAAATCGAGCAAAGATGGACCTCAAACAAAAATCGCGTTCTAAATGGGCCATAGAAGGGGATGAAAATACAAAGTATTTTCACAATATTGTTAATCACCGTTGGAGAAGGAATAAAGTTAAAGGCATAATTTGCGACGGGGTTTGGAACTCGGATAAGTTGGTCTTTAGTAATGCTTTCTTAAAGCATTTTGCAGACAGGTTTAAAGAACCATGTTTCTCTAGACCAAAGTTTTAAGACCCTATTTTCAACAAATTATCGCACGAAGATGCTTCTTTTCTGTAATCACCATTTTCAGCAATTGAAATAAAGGAGACAGCTTGGTCCTGTAATGGTTCGAAAGCCCCAGGGCCAGATGGCCTAAATTTTAACTTTATTAAGAAGTTTTGGTCAGTGATTAGTAGTTATGTGGTTGATGCAGTTTCTCACTTTGAAAAGGCGAGCAGAATCAGTAGGGGTTATAATGTTTTTTTTTTTTTTTTATCATTGATACCTTAAAAAATTGATCCCATGGATATCTCGGATTATAGGCCTATTAGTTTGCTTGGTTGCACGTACAAAATAATTGCAAAACTTCTGGCCAATAGGTTGGTGAAAGTTATGAGTGAACTTGTCAGTGGTAATCAAACTGTAACACCCCCAAACACCACATTTGCATAAAACACATATTTCATTACATAGAAACATGGATTACATCAAAAGTTTCCACTAGTACAAGGATTGCTATATGTACAAAATCTACATATAAAATTTTCAAAACAAATCCTGTACTATTACATGTAATCTAACATGTATCTTCAAAAGCAGGAAACATATTAGGAAAATAATCACGTTTTCCCTTTCCCTTTAATATCCCCGGACCCCGCTACTCCTGCATTGCAATATTTAAAACAGAAAATGAGGGTTAGACCATACGGGTCTAGTGAGAAAATCCCTTCTTTGCAAATGCAGGGTAATGAACACCAAAATGTTTACAAATAATTGAAGCARTTTACAATATTATGCAAAATAATGTAAACTCAAGAATCACCATTTCATAAAATATTTCTAATCCAAGATATATTGTTTTCCAAAATAAAACAATACCAACACTTCTTGAATTATCAAATCATCTCATAAAAAAAAATTTAAGGCAATACTTGCCTGATATGACAAAYCATTTTCCCCTTCTCAATAACATCTAAATTATTATTTCTAATGAGAATAATATCTTTAATTCATCAGATCACAAAGAAATGATGATTCAAAGTTATTAAATCTAATTAATAATAATAATAACAAGAGTTATAACATTATCCCCATATGACAATGCCACCCTTATTCCAAGTACACCTCTCCTTGATATGCCACCCTTATTCCTCCAATAAAACAAAGCTACTTATCAGAACAGACATAAGTCACCACGTCTGAAAGTACTTATTCCCAGTTCCAAGCCAGAACAGACAAAAGTCACCACGTCTGGGGGAACTACCATTTAAAACTCACTTCTATACMAAAACAGACTTACGTCACCACGCTTGGTAGGAAGGTTTTCAAAAATATAGTTTCATACCAAAACAGACTTACGTCACCACGCTTGGTAGGAACATATATCAAAAACTCGTTCCATACCAAAACAGACTTACGTCACCACGCTTGGTAGGAACATATCATTTATTTAAAAAGATATAAAAATACCCATTTTTATAATCCACAATTAATCCCAATAATAGACATTTTAAATCATATAAAAAGTCTAAACATAAAACTTATGAAAATTCCAATTAAAAAGATATTCRGATAAAATATCGATTAAAGCTTATCYGGTTTAACATTTAAAATAATTTCTAACATATTTGTCCGGATAACAAATCCGGTCAACAAATCTGGTCAACAATTCCGGTCAACAAATGTTCGACTTAAACACTTAGAAATAATTCCACTTTGTCCGGACATCTAATCCGGTCAACACACCACATACACTTTGAACGGTTTACACTTAGAATATAATTGTATTTGAACGAATATTAAATCCGGACAACAGTCCGTTCAAGACTTGTCCGGTTTAAAACAATCCGGACAACAAACCGCTCAAGACTTGTCTGGTTTATACTAAGTCGGTCAACAAACCTCACAAGGCTTATCCGGTTTAAACCCTTATCCGGTCAAGCTTTGTCCGGATAAATACTTAGACAATATAATCAAAGTTCCATTTCAAAGGATAAGAATACGAAGCATACTAATAAAATCAGTAGTAAATTTTTATGCAAAAAATTTAGAAACCACTCACCTTGAAAAGCTTTTGAAACCAAAATGATTGCAAACCAACTTGAAATCTTCGCTTTTGGTAAAACCGGACAACACTCTCAAAATCCTCTCAACTCTTCTAAAAAAAAAGGTAGCAAAACAACAAATGAATGGAATAACCCCCCTTATATACCTACCAAAATGGGGAAGGTCGGCTACCGCCTTCCCCCCCCCCCCTTTTTGCCACCTCAACACCAAACACACATATGCATACACGTATGCATAACTCTTTCACACATATACATATGCATGTAATGCCTACCATATATATATATATATTATATATATACATTTCATCAAATATTTACATATATATATTTCTACATGCACACATAATATCATGCATAAAATCACGTCCTGCACATACYAGCACGTATCAATTTATCATGCTATCACGAAATCATTTAGTCAAATATTCACGTATTAAATACCTTAGGTAATAATCAGGATCTGGTTATTACATTATCCACCCCTCAAAAGAATTTCGTCCCGCAATTCCTTTAATCAAACAGCCATGGGTATTCTGATCTCATCTTAGACTCCAATTCTCATGTCGCTTCTGGTCCTTTGTGAAACTTTCACTGTACTTTAACCAGGCTTATTTCTTTGTTTCTCAACAGTCTGACTTTTCTGTCAACAATAGCTTCCGGTGTTTCCACAAAATTCAACTTACTGTCTAATTGAATATCTGGCAATGGTATAGCTAAATTCGGATCAGCCAAACACTTACGCAGATTCGACACATGAAAAGTGTTGTGAATTCGACTCAGCTCTTCTGGCAACTCCAACTGATATGCTACTGGCCCGATTCGCTTGTATATTCTGAACAGCCCCACATATCTCGGACTGAGCTTTCCTTTCTTCCCGAATCTGATAACACATTTCCATGGTGAAACTTTTAACATTACAAAATCACCTACATCAAAGTTAATCGGTTTTCGACGATTATCTGCATAA
>NC_037530.1:12170230-12198630 GCF_001531365.2 Cynara cardunculus var. scolymus
TAGGTCTTCCCCGAGTATTCGATGCATTACCTCCCATTGTTATATGAGGATTTCTTAGCAAGGGACAATTCGGTCGAATGTGATCTAGGGAGTTGCAATTAAAACACCTTTCGTTGGTTGGACAATTTCTGGACAAATGACCCGCTTCACCACATCTATAACATTTCCTCGGATCCATCTTATCATTATCTTGCTGAACTTTTGTACTGCTCTTTTGTTCAGACCGGATGTCATATCTCACAGTTTTGGGTCCTCTAAAAGACGAAGGTCCTTCCCATTTCCTTTTCTCAACAATTTTTCCTTCTGACTGTCTATTCTTGTTCCTCTCAGTCACCTCTGTCGCTTCTACTGTCAGTGGAAAGGTATTGGAGTTCATTGCAATAACAAATTCCCTGATTGAGGGCTTCAGACCCCAAATAAACCTTTCTATTTTCCTTGACTCGGTTGAAACGTAATGATTAACAAAACGAGAGTATTCAATAATTTTTTCAGTATACTCCCGTATAGTCTTATTTCCTTGTTCTAACTTCAAGAAATCTTCTTCCATTTGTCTCACAGCCGTTTTAGGACAGAACTGATTCTTAAATCGATCCACAAATTCTATCCATGACATACTCTGTAACACATCCGTTYTGGTAGACGATTCTACTTCCCACCAGAATAAAGCATTTGACTTTAATACTGAAACAGCAAATTGTACCTTATCGGTTTCTGGGCATCGGATAGTGTTAAACACATATTTCATCTCCTTGATCCAGCACATTGCTTTTACCGGATCTCTTTCTCCAGAGAAGGTTGGTGGTTTACATGCTAAGAAAGTCTTAATATCTCCTTCTCTATTTTGAGTGATTGGAGCAGATGGATAAACCTCTACTCTTTCTGTTTCAACTCTGGCAGGTATCTTCATAATAAATATCAAAGTTTCTCGTAACTTTCCCATTTCCTCTGCCAATACATCTCTGGTTATATACTCCGGGTGTGGTACTGTTCCTCCCTGAACATTCCTAGAGTGTGATTCTTCTTGTTCAGAGTGTACTTCAGTCCGTCCTCTTCCTTGTGACTGATTCCTTCCTCTTCCTCGTCCTCTATTTCCAGTTGTACTAACTGGAAAATTAACCAAGGATTCMTCTCTTTCTTCAGATTCTGGGTGAGCTATTCTTTCAGATCTTCTTGTTTGGTTAGACATCTGAAGAATTTAATATCAATATTCACGTATTCACATTCCCAAATATAATAAAGTATTCAACTTCAGATATGTACCTGTAAAGTTATAATTACACTGGACAGGCGTAATTAAAATTTACCTTACACACTGTTCTTTCAACTTATCATATTTATTTCCAATGGTGCTAACTATGTCCGGGACCCTTAACWTGCAATAAAACAGTTTAAGTCTAGGTATCATGCTGTTAAAATACCTAAATCCCTTAAACTCAGGCTCTGATACCACTTCTGTAACACCTCCAAACACCACATTTTCATAAAACACATATTTCATTACATAGAAACATGGATTACATCAAAAGGTCCCACTAGTACAAGGATTGCTATATGTACAAAATCTACATATAAAATTTCCAAAACAAATCCTGTACTATTACATGTAATCTAACATGTATCTTCAAAAGCAGGAAACAGATTAGGAAAATAATCACATTTTCCCTTTCCCTTTNATGGCCTAAATTTTAACTTTATTAAGAAGTTTTGGTCAGTGATTAGTAGTTATGTGGTTGATGCAGTTTCTCACTTTGAAAAGGCGAGCAGAATCAGTAGGGGTTATAATGTTTTTTTTTTTTTTTTATCATTGATACCTTAAAAAATTGATCCCATGGATATCTCGGATTATAGGCCTATTAGTTTGCTTGGTTGCACGTACAAAATAATTGCAAAACTTCTGGCCAATAGGTTGGTGAAAGTTATGAGTGAACTTGTCAGTGGTAATCAAACTGTAACACCCCCAAACACCACATTTGCATAAAACACATATTTCATTACATAGAAACATGGATTACATCAAAAGTTTCCACTAGTACAAGGATTGCTATATGTACAAAATCTACATATAAAATTTTCAAAACAAATCCTGTACTATTACATGTAATCTAACATGTATCTTCAAAAGCAGGAAACAGATTAGGAAAATAATCACATTTTCCCTTTCCCTTTAATATCCCCGGACCCCGCTACTCCTGCATTGCAATATTTAAAACAGAAAATGAGGGTTAGACCATACGGGTCTAGTGAGAAAATCCCTTCTTTGCAAATGCAGGGTAATGAACACCAAAATGTTTACAAATAATTGAAGCAGTTTACAATATTATGCAAAATAATGTAAACTAAAGAATCACCATTCCATAAAATATTTCTAATTCAAGATATATTGTTTTCCAAAATAAAACAATACCAACACTTCTTGAATTATCAAATCATCTCATAAAAAAAAAATTAAGGCAATACTTGCCTGATATGACAAACCATTTTCCTCTTCTCAATAACATCTAAATTATTATTTCTAATGAGAATAATATCTTTAATTCATCAGATCACAAAGAAATGATGATTCAAAGTTATTAAATCTAATTAATAATAATAACAAGAGTTATAACATTATCCCCATATGACAATGCCACCCTTATTCCAAGTACACCTCTCCTTGATATGCCACCCTTATTCCTCCAATAAAACAAAGCTACTTATCAGAACAGACATAAGTCACCGCGTCTGAAAGTACTTATTCCCAATTCCAAGCCAGAACAGACAAAAGTCACCACGTCTGGGGGAACTACCATTTAAAACTCACTTCTATACCAAAACAAACTTACGTCACCACGCTTGGTAGGAAGGTTTTCAAAAATATAGTTTCATACCAAAACAAACTTACGTCACTACGCTTGGTAGGAACATATCATTTATTTAAAAAGATATAAAAATACCCATTTTTATAATCCACAATTAATCCCAATAATAGACATTTTAAATCATATAAAAAGTCTAAACATAAAACTTATGAAAATTCCAATTAAAAAGATATTCGGATAAAATATCGATTAAAGCTTATCYGGTTTAACATTTAAAATAATTTCTAACATATTTGTCCGGATAACAAATCCGGTCAACAAATCTGGTCAACAATTCCGGTCAACAAATGTTCGACTTAAACACTTAGAAATAATTCCACTTTGTCCGGACATCTAATCCGGTCAACACACCACATACACTTTGAACGGTTTACACTTAGAATATAATTGTATTTGAACATATATTAAATCCGGACAACAGTCCGTTCAAGACTTGTCCGGTTTAAAACAATCCGGACAACAAACCGCTCAAGACTTGTCCGGTTTATACTAAGTCGGTCAACAAACCTCACAAGGCTTATCCGGTTTAAACCCTTATCCGGTCAAGCTTTGTCCGGATAAACACTTAGACAATATAATCAAAGTTCCATTTCAAAGGATAAGAATACGAAACATACTAATAAAATCAGTAGTAAAATTTTATGCAAAAAATTTAGAAACCACTCACCTTGAAAAGCTTTTGAAACCAAAATGCTTGCAAACCAACTTGAAATCTTCGCTTTTGGTAAAACCGGACAACACTCTCAAAATCCTCTCAACTCTTCTAAAAAAAAGATAGCAAAAAAACAAATGAGTGGAATAACCCCCCCTTATATACCTACCAAAATGGGGAAGGTCGGCTACCGCCTTCCCCCCCCCCCTTCTTGCCACCTCAACACCAAACACACATATGCATACACGTATGCATAACTCTTTCACACATATACATATGCATGTAATGCCTACCATATATATATATATATACATTTCATCAAATATTTACATATATATATATATATATATTTCTACATGCACACATAATATCATGCATAAAATCACGTCCTGCACATACTAGCACGTATCAATTTATCATTCTATCACGAAATCATTTAGTCAAATATTCACATATTAAATACCTTAGGTAATAATCAGGATCTGGTTATTACACAAACCGCCTATATCTCGGGAAGGCAAATGTTGGATGGTTGTTTAATTGCAAACGAAATAGTGCATCATGCCAAAAAGAAGAAAATGAAAATGTTTTTATTCAAAGTGGATTTTGAAAGGCTTATGATTCGATTAATTGGAATTTTCTCTTCCACACTATGAAGAAAATGGGGTTTGGAAAAAAAATGGATTAATTGGATCCGTACATGCTTGAAATCAGCTTCTATATCAATTTTGATCTATGGAACGCCTACTAAAGAGTTTACCATGGAAAGGGGCCTAAGACAAGGAGATCCCCTTTCTCCATTCCTCTTTTTACTTGCGGGGGAAGTCTTATAGCTAATGACTATTTGCTTGTAATCAGGGGTTGTTTAAGGGCATTCATCTAGAGAATTCTAATCGGAATCTTTCTCTTCTACAATTTGCGGATGATGCTTTAATTTTCAAAAAATGGTCTCGTAAGAATTTAGTAACACTTACTAATATTCTTAATTGTTTTTATGATGTTTCAGGGTTGCATATAAACTTGTCCAAATGTAATCTGTTTGGTATTGGAGTTTCGGATGCGGAGGTGAAAAACATGGCAGACATGATAAAGTGTAAGGTTTCTTCTTTTCCATTCACTTATCTGGGGCTTCCTGTTGGTGGTAATATGAAGAAAAAAGCTTCATGGTTAGTTGTGGAGGATAAAATTAATAAAAAGCTTACAAACTGGAAATCGAATTGTCTTACCATAGGCGGAAGATTTACTTTGACTCAATCGGTGTTAACTTCTATCCATTGTTCTACTTTTCATTATTTAAAGCAACCAAATCAGTCTTAAAAACTTTGGAATCAATTAGAAGAAGATTTTTTAGGGATATAAGGAGGATGAGAAAAAGATCCATTGGGTTTCTTGGGATAAAATCTTAAAATCTAAGTCAAAAGGTGGTTTGGGTGTTGTAAGCTTTAAAGTAAAAAATGATGTTTTGTTAGCAAAATGGATCTGGAGGTTTCTGTCAAGCACAAATGCTATTTGGAAGGATGTCATATCCGAATTTTACGGTGAGGATGGTGGTCTTTATTCAAATAGGCCTTTGGTGGGAAAAAGTGTATGAGTTTCAATTGTCAACACTTGCAAGGAGGTGGAAGTTGCAGGTCAGAATGTTATTTCTTCTTTTTCTAAAAAGGTTGCTAAAGATTCAAATTCTCTTTTTTGGAAAGATCTGGCCATTGGTCAAGGCACAAAGCTGAAGGATTTATATCCTAGACTTTATGCCATGGAAAGAGATAAAAATGCTTTATTCAAATAAATATGATATATATTAATGAATCTTGGTTTGGAGCCTGGGATTGGAAATCGGTAATTAGGGGAAGAAGCTTAGACGATCTTCAAGCCTTAGAAAGATAGCTCTCTCAAACGCCTTTCAGAATTTCAGGTGAGGATGCGTGGTCATGGAATTGGGACAATAAAGGGATTTTTTCGGTCAAACATATGTCCAAATTATTACAAGGGGCGTTTGATGCTGATGGAAAAAACAACAGTCTTTGCTTTTGGAGTCCGTTAATCCCGAAAAAAGTGAATATATTCATATGGCGTTTCCTAAAAGAGGTCATCCCTATAAGATTCAATTTGTCAAAGAAAGGGATTCTGTTACAATCTTTAGAGTGTATTATGTGCGGTAAAGGCGTAGAAACAATGGACCATTGTTTCTTTACTTGTTCGGTTTCGAGTGTTCTTTGGAGAAAAATTTGGGCCTTGTGGGATCTAAAATCTCCTTGTTTATCCTCGGTGTCGGATTTTAAAATGTTAGTCCAACAAGTAGGAGTTCATCGCAAGTTTGGGGTGATTTTCTTATTAGTTTGTGCTGTGGCGCTTTGGCAACTTTGGAGATGGCGAAATGAAATACTTCATGCAGAGGAAGGATCGATAAACAGGAAGAAATGCGAAGACCCATTTCCATTTGTTCAAAATTTATCTAAACTGTGGATGGGTAATAGGAATCGTAAGTTCCAACTTAATTGGGATAGATGGTCTGCCTCACCTTATCATATTTAGTCACTTTGTTTTTTTTTGTTTTTGGGTATAGCCATAGATTAATCTTGTTTGGGGCTGTTGGCTTTGTAGTTTTTGCTTGTACTTTGGCATTTGTATCTCCTTGTTTCTAGCACCTTGCTAGAAGCTTTTTTCTATATTTTTATTTTAATTTGGTTGGGTAGGAGAGGGTGATTGTCATGCCGAAGCTCTCTTCCTAGTTCTTCTTTCTTTCCCGTTCAAAAAAAAAAATTATTGCTTTCTCAAAACTATATAAAACCGTATCATACCGACGAAGACAAAGAATAAAACAAAATATTAAAATCGAAATGTATCTCCCTGCATTATGCGAGTATCCTTCTATTTATATTATAAAGTATTTAAGATTTTGCTTTTAAAAGCTCTAAATTTTTTAAAGAATATAGATATGAAAAACATTAATTGTAAATCAATATATATATATATATATATATATATAGAGAGAGAGAGAGAGAGAGAGAGAGAATGCATGCTAAGATCATTTGTTAACCATGAAAAGGGTATTAACTATACAAATCATTTAGACCAATCAGAAGTCTATGTTAGATTAGGTTATTCTATCACCATACAATTAATATTGATGGCACAATGATAATCTTCTTTTTTCGTCTTAATTTCACATTCATTAATGGGCGGTTACAAAAACATGATTATAGCTAAAATAATATGTTTATTTTTTTTTCCAAATTATAGATGACGTGTTATTTTAATACGATAAGAAACTTGGATTTTCTATCTTCAACATATATGTATTCGTCAATGTTCATATGATGTATATATCATTCACATGTGCTCCAATGTGTTTATAAAAATAGTATCTATATACATTTAATATTTGGTTAATATGTGTTCACAAACGAAACATTTTGATCATATATTATTGGGTTCACATGTGAAAGCCAGTTACTTTAGTGTTCATAAGTTTTAATAGGTGCAAATAAGTGTTCATAAATGTTCTCGTAGATTCATATGTGAAAGACACGAACTAAGATTAGTTAATAAGTTACATATATGTTCATATGTATTCATAATTGTTCACAATGCAACACGGATGATTCTACGAACTATAAAAGTAATGAACAATTACTGATTTGTAACCGAATTAATTAATTATCGATTTGTAATCGGTTTGGACATCTCTCCCAAAAATACCCCTGTTCATCAATGTTTTGATATCCTTCATTCTTAATGCATTACAAATATGCCACAATTGATCTCATCCATAGATTTTAAGAATCAAGGGCCAAGATTAATTCATAAAGTTAACACCAATTATTGAATTAACAAAAAAACCATCCACACACACACACACACATATATATATATATATACACACACAACATATATATGTACGTATGTATAATTTCGTCCCTTTTATAGAAAATAATTTTGCAAACTTGTAGGGTTCTAAAAACTCATATTATCATCCATTTTTATTTTTATCCAATTAATATCACTACTAGCTTCTTGGAATGATCTAGGCTTAACAGATTTATTTAAGTTTGAAACAAAACAAAAAATTTCAGAAGAAAGACAAGAATAATTTATAACCCTTTCTACCCCATATCTAACTTTTCCTTCAACAACAAAGTCATCAAAATTTCGAGGAAAACTGGAAAGTCTAGAAGATTTTCTAATAGATTGAGCTAAAGGAGTTTGAGGTTGAGACCCTTAGAGACGAGACCCAGGGATTGAGTTTCACTGTTGACTCTACTATTTTCTTCACACTGCTTTTCAGCATCACGTGGAATACTGATAGCCACTTCAAAGCTACCCAAAGGTTGCCAACTAGTAACTCTCTCAAGGTCAACTTCTTGAGAAGGATCTTGATTAGCAGGGGTTTCGAGCTGCCTAGCGACCACCTATTGGCAGCTCTAGATGGGCTACCTAGTAAACTACGGTTACTGGGGCCAGAGAGGGACTGATGATAATTGTCATCAATTAACTGGTCTTCATCCTCATCATTGGGTGGAGAATCACCAAGATCATTAGAAGAACCAAACACATAATCAAGAAAATTAAGGCTATTTACACCATCAGTACTGGATTCACCTATCCTGTCAGTGCTAATCTTAAAAGAAAAAACATTTTCATAGAACTTAACATCATGAGAAACAATAACTCTTTTGGAGTCCAGACTATAGTCTGTATCCCTTGCCTGAATTTGCATATCCCAACAAAATGCATTTTTCAGACTTAGGTGAAAATTTGTTTGTGATGTTAGGTAAATGAGCAAAACACAGACACCCAAAACTTCTAATATGAGTAAGAACAGGTTGAAACCCATAAACAAGATCATAAGGGCACTTACCATTCAAAACAAATGAAAGTGTTCTATTTATTAGATATGTAGAAGTGAGACACACTCACTCCACATACTCAGCGGAACTCCTCCCTGAAACATAAAAGCCCTAGAAACATTAAGTGAATGACGGTGTTTACGTTCAACAACCCCATTCTGTTGGGGAGTATAACTACAAGAAGTTTGATGAACGACTCCTTTTATTTTTAAAAACATACTTAATTTTTTAATTTGTGAACTCGGATCCATTTCACTTCTAAAGGTTTTAACAGACTTTCCAAATTAGGTTCAAAGAAGATTATAAAAGCTTTCAATATATTCACCAACTTCGTGTTTTCCTTTTAAAAGATAGACCCAAACAGCACGAGTAAAGTCATCTACAATAGTAAGGAAATATTTGTGGCCTTCCCTACTATGAACATGATAAGGACCCCAAACATGTAAGTGAAGAAGTTCACCCAGACTTTTAGACTTATGCGTGCTTGAATCAAATTTTTCTCGTGTTTGTTTTGCCTTATGGCAAACTTCACAAGGAACACAAATTTCACTTCCAATTTTAAGATGATCTTTTAAGACTTGTAACACTTGATCAGCTGGGTGATCAATGGACACAAAACAAGTCATACCAAGATTACTAGAAGGGAATGATGACTCACTATTAGTATTTTGATCAAATAAATATAATCCACCTTCCTGACTACCAGTCCCCACAACATTCTTTCGAAGAAAATTCTGAACATAGCATTTTGATTCATCAAATCCTATAAAGATTTTATTATCTCTAGCCAGCTTGTGCACAGATAAGAGGTTTACATTAAAATTAGGAACAACTAACACATCAAAAAGAGTAACATTATTAGAAAGTTTCGGGTTTCCAATTTTGTTTATTCTAGCTTTTGTTCCATTTGGATGACTAACTTTAAGATTTAAATCAGTGCATCAACAACATTATCCAGATTAGAAGAGTTTGAAATCATATGCTGATTAGCACCAGAATCAATTATTCAGCCTGGTTGGGAAGTTTTAAACATACATGTCATGTTGGCAGTTGCTCCCTCAGATATATGTTTCTGGTCAATTAACCCAAGAATTTTGGCAACCTGTTCCTCAGAAAAAGGGAAAGAAGATTTAGGAGAATGAGGTTCAGAGGCACAAACATTACCAGCTGTGGGTTTAAAATTTTGATTTTGAGGTTTAAAACTTTGATTTTTGAGGTTTGGTTCGATTTTGAAAGTCCTTTGGAAACCCTATCAGTTAGAAACACCTTTCAATGGTATGTCATGTAGCTCCACAATGTTTGCACACAAGAGCGGAGTTTCTGCCTAGTCTTCTTTTGTTATCAACAATTTTACTAAAATAGGCAGGGTGTTGAGATTTAGTGAGGTTTTGAGATAAATTCCAACCCCCCCCCCCCCCCAAAATGAGATTCCTCCCTTGAAACGAGAGAAGGTGGTTTTAACAAAAGGAAGGGGATCCTTGGTTAAGATGTTACTTCTAATGGGTTGATAAACATCATCCAATCACATAAGGAACTGCATGAGTTTAATCGATTGACTATGTTCCAAAAAATCATGGGAAGCCTTACAAGTACAAGATGGGAGTTTGTAACACCCTAAAAATTTATGATTCGTAAAATAAATAAATGTTAAGGGTTAAAATTTAAAGAGTAAACGACATACGGGATTAAAGTGTCAATACTCGAAAAATATGATTTTATTGCAATAAATAAAATCAATAAAAAAGGAAATGAAATATTTTGTATTTAATTGATTTGGGATGGAAATGCAGAAAGAAAAACAAAAGGGACTAATTCTGCCAAAAGTAGAAAATTAATTTGGAAATGATTGAGATTTGGGAAATAATTTCCCCAAATATGTTTTTCCTATTCTAGAGACGGTTTGATGGCCTATAAATTGGAATTTGCGGCTAAATTTTTGTGGAGACGTTCCTAAGGGTGTAAGGGAGTAAACGTCTTTGGAATTTCGAGATTTGGAATAGGGCACAGATCTAGCATATAACAACAACCAAAAATATCACAGATCTAACTTGAGTTTGTACGAACTCGAAAAAGAAGCCACAAGCAACGAGAGGCGCCTTCAAGAACATATTTCAAAGTATCACGGCAATGGGGACAACAACAAGATCTTTGGGATCTAGTCAGCCAATCAATCCCAACCGTTCATTTACTTGAAAACAACAAAGAAACAAAACACAAATCCAGGGAGAAAGATCAAGCTCGAGTTTGCATGAACTCAAAAAAAGAAACCACAAGCAACGACAGGCACCTTCACGAATAGATTTCAAAGTATCACAGGATGGGGACAATAATAAGATCTTTAAGATCTAGTGAGTCACTCAATCGAACCGTTCATTTACTCAAAAGAAAAACAGAAAAGGGAAAGAAAACGAATATTACAGGAAGAACGGCAATCAAGGTCTTGCAAACTCGTGGACTGAATAAACCCAGTTGTTCATCTATTCAATTCAGATCAACATAAAAATAGAAAGAAGATGAAGCAATCAAAGAGACACAGAGAGGTTCTTCAAGATTTTGAATCGATTGTGCTCTAATACCATGTTAAAAAGTATTATATTCGAAAAACATTTTTATTACAAGAACTCAAACAGAAATTACAACATATAATCATAAAATCTACTTCAATATTCTAATCTAAACAACGAGAAGAACAACACGTGTTCTATACAGATTAAAACTTAGAGAGAAGAAGTAAGTAGAGAGAAGATTTAGAGAGAATTATGTAAATTGAAAATGTATGAATATGAGAAGAAAAACGAAAAAAATGGGTATATATATTTTTCACAATATTTCACAAAGCCCCTAAAACCCTTTGAAGAATATGATTACATGCTCCGCTACCTTTTGAGTCTTCCAAGAAGTGAGGCACAACCCTTCTACTAATCAGCACAACTTGACTTTGCAACTTTAACACTTTCTACCCTTATCAGCCAATTTCCTGTCAAAACAACGACAATAGTCAAGATTGCACATACTTGGTATATTTTTAACATAACCTCAAGTTTGTGATTGTTGGGATGTGGTTGAAATCAAAAGATAAATATAATCTCTTGGTTTTGTTATTCTTTTTCTTCCCTCTTACTGAAATCTCTACGCTCTTTAGTGGAAACGCGATGCAAATGTACCACAATCGCACCATTTCAATCGAGCTCTTACCATCGTGAATCACACCATCACCATTTCCATTTTCCCTCTCTTACAACCTCGAACCCAAAAACTTCCCTCTTTTACAAGTTACCAACGAGAACCACACCCACCTTTGTATCCCTTTTCCCGTTCCTATCATCCACTGCTACATTTTCCGATTTAAATTTTGATTTTCATATGCATCACCGATTATTCTATCAAGAATTCTATCAGAAATTGGTGGGGACGATGGTCTCGTGTTCTCTTCCAAGCCCCATGAACCTCTCATTTAAAACATATATATATATATATATGTGTGTGTGTGTGTGTGTGTGTGTGTGTGTGTGTGTGTGAGTGAGTGTATTATAATATGTTAGGAATTTAATCATTTGAAAACTCCAAAATTTATAAGATCCATGAGAACTTCTACCTTAAGGTTTTGGTTCTCAAGATTTTTTTTATCCAAATATAGTATTTAATGTACTAATTAACATATATTTGTTTCACAATGCTTTTGTTTTATTTTGTAACACCCCATTCCACATATGGCATGTAACATATACTTCATATACAAGAAATACATGTTTGTACACCACGTTGGTCCCATAGAACAAAAATATACCAGTACAGAATATATGGTCCAAAAATTCAAAATACAATTCTTGCACTAATCCAGTTTTATCTTATCAAAACTATACATATCATTACCCATCCTTCATGCAGATAAACATATAGGGAAATTATGACATTTTCCCTTTTCCCTTACCTTCTGCACTTCCTGCAATACATGTTTTAAATCACAAAACGAGGGTTAGACCGAAAGGTCTAGTGAGATACCCTATTTATGTCATTGCAGGGTGAAAATCACCAAAACTTTTAAGTAAAACAACTTTTCATATATATAACAAATATATGAACAATTAAGAATATAATACTAATACCTTTCACTTTTCAAGCCCAAATTCTCTGCTTGCAAACAATACATCAATTCCAAACAAATTAATACTAATTAAATCATCATAATGCCACTTTTAAACCTCTTAAATCAAGTAAGGTTTATTCAAAGTTCCAAGCCAAACCTGTTATCTCCTTTTCAATAACATCTAGACTATGATTTCCAATAAGAACCCTAATCCTAAACCTTTAAATCACAAAGAAATAAAGATTTCAGACCACGGTAATCTTAAGGGATATAATAGTAAGAGTTACATTACATAACACACATGTACAAATGCCACCCTTATATCCAAATGTACACATCTCCTTGATATGCCACCCTTATCCCTTGATACAACTCTCCTAAATATGCCACCATTATTTCTTGTAATGCCTCACTTCACACATTGCATGTAACATATACTTCATATAAGAGAAATACATGTTTATACACCACATTGGTCTCTTAGTACAAGAATCTACCAGTACAAAATACATGACCCAAAAATCCCAAATACACTTCTTGCACTAAACCAGATCATCTAACAAAACTATACGTATCAACAGTAAACCTTCACGCAGATAATCACATAGGGAAATATTACATTTTTCCCTTCCCCTTACCGTCAGCACTTCCTGCAATACATATTTAAAATCACAAAACGAGGGTTAGACTGAAAAGGTCTAGTGAGTTACCCTATTTATGTTATTGCAGGGTGACAATCACCAAAACTTTTAAGTAAAACAACTTTTCATATATATCACAAATATATGAACAAGTAAGAACATAATATTGATACCTTTCACTTTTCAAGCCAATATTCTATGCTTGTAAACAATATATCAAAACAAATCAGGTTTACACTAATCAATTATCAGAATGCCACTTTTAAACCTCTTGAATTAAATAAGGTTTAATCAAAGTTTCAGGCCAAACCTGTTATTTCCTCTTCAATAACATCCAAACTATGATTTCCAATAAGAACTCTGATTCTAAATTTTTTAAATCACAAAGAAATAAAGATTCCAAACCACGGTAACCTTAAGGGATATAATAGTAAGAGTTATATTACGAAATACACACATACAAATGTCACCCTTATATCCAAATGTACACCCCTCCTTGATATGTCACCCTTATCCCATGATACACCTCTCCTTGATATGTCACTCTTATCCCATGGTACACCTCTCTTTGATATGCCACCCTTATTTCTTCATCAAAATATTTCATGAAATAATTCCAATTAGAATAGACCGCACTCAATGGAATTATTATCAGTTCAAATTCCTTTTGTCAAAATTCCCATTTGGTGTTCCAAAAGAATCATGTTTTGACAAGATAACAAGTAGTCCGGTCAAACCTTGTCTGGATAATAAATCCGGACAACCTTTCTCATAGCTTTGTCCGATTTATCACTTTAGAAAAAGATTCCAACATTTTGTCCGGATAATAAATCCGGACAACACTATGCCCCATCGACCGATTTAAAATAATTCGGTCAACTCATGGTCGTATTCATACTTCTCCGTTTGAAACACTTAATCATAAAATCAAAGTTCACAAATTGCTCAACCTTTAAACCGGTTAAGATATATCCAGTTTAAAGCTAAATCGCTTAACATTTGAGCGGTTTCTACTTACATCGCCTAAGCCTTGTCCGGTTTAAGACTAACCCGCCTAACCTTCGACCGATTTAAAACTAAATCGGTTAACTGCATTAAGCGATTTAGCCCTTAATCGCCTATCTTTTGTCTGGTTTATACTTAAATCCTTTAATACATGGCCGGTTTATATTATAAGTTGTTTATCACTTATCCGGTAAACTCAAATTGGTTAGAGAAGCTTTTAAAACTCAAACAATGTAAAAATTTAAAAGAAGATCAAAAGMAATTTAATCACTCACCTTAAAATCTTTTGAAACCAATCTTCAAGATTTCAATCAACAAGTAAACCGATCAACACTTCCTTAAAAATTCACTCTTAGAGTTTTGAAATGGCAAGAGAAGTGAATGGAGGCCTCACCCTCCTTTTATATCCTTTCCCTAAAAGGAAAGGTCAGCTATTACAGCCCTTACAACATGTATGCTTACACATGAAATTATCCATGTATGCATGTAAACCCATTACACACACAAGCATATTCATATATTCATAACCTCTCATGCATGCATTTTATATCATGTATACATCCATATATTGATATATTTATATCCATATATTTGATGCATACTCATTTATGCACATAATTCTCACATATTAGCATGATCAAATATAACCATTTATCATATTGTCACATAATCATTTATCAAATAATCACATATTAATTATCTCAGGTGATAACCAGGATCCGGTTATCACATTATCCATCCCTCAAAAAGAATTCCGTCCCGGAATTCCTTTAATCGAAAAGCCAAGGGTATTCTGATCTCATTTTCGACTCTAATTCCCAAGTCGCTTCTAGTCCTTTGTGAAACTTCCACTAAACCTTAACCAGATTGATCTCTTTGTTTCTCAATACCCTGATTTTTCAGTCAATTACAGATTTCGATGTTTCCACAAAGTTCTGCTTATTGTCCAATTTAACCTCTGGCAGCGGTACAGCTAGACTTGGATCAACTAAACATTTCCACAGATTCGATACATGGAAAGTGTTGTGAATCAGACTTAATTCTTCTGGTAGTTCTAACTGATATGCTACTGGCCCAATTCGCTTTCATATTCTGAATGGTCCAATATACCTCGGACTGAGCTTACCTTTCTTTCTGAATCTGATGACACCCTTCCACGACGAAACTTTCAAAATCACAAAATCACCTACGCAGAATTCAATCGGCTTTCGACGATTATCAGCATAGCTTTTTTGGCGGTCTTGTGATGTTCTGATTCTTTCATGGATCTGTTCAATCTTCTCAGAAGTCTCTTGGACAATTTCAGGACCTGTCAACTGTCTTTCTCCTACCTCATTCCAATATAACGGCGTTCGACATTTACGTCCATACAATACTTCATATGGTGCCGCTTGGATGCTGAAATGATAACTATTATTGTATGCAAACTATATTAATGGCAAGTGATCTTCCCACGATCCCCCAAAATCAATGATACAACTTCTTAACATGTCTTCGAGAGTATGGATATTCCTTTCACTCTGTCCGTCAGTTTACGGATGATAGGTCGTGCTGAGTCGGATTTCAGACCCCAAAGCTTTTTGTAAACTTTCCCAGAACTTTGAAGTAAACCGACTATCTCTATCAGAGATAATAGATAATGGAACACCATGCCTGGTTACAATTTCTTTGATGTAAATCTGTGCTAGCTTTTCTAAAGAGTAATTCTCTCTTATTGGTAGAAAATGCACAGATTTAGATAGACGATCCACAATTACCCAGATCGCGTCATATCTCTTTGGAGTTCAAGGCAACTTCATGATGAAATCCATTGTAATGTGATCCCATTTCCATACAGGTATTTCCAAAGATTGAAGGCTTCCATATGGCTTTTGATGTTCAATCTTAACCTGTAGACATGTTAAACACTGTTCCACATATCTGGCTATGTCTCTCTTCAATCCGGGCCACCAATAAAAAGATTTTAAATCTCTGTACATCTTATTGGTACCTGGATTAATAGAGTATCGGGTCTTATGACTTTCATTTAATATAGTGTTCCGGATATTCCCAAAACACGGTACCCAGATTCACCCTTGAAAGCACCTTAATCCTTCGTGGTTTAGTTCCAAGGTTGAAATCATCTTACCCAACCTTTCTGTTTTAACAAATTCTTCTTTTATAGCTTCTTGTTGACGTTTCTGAATTTCTTTACGAATGTCAGGGACCAAGTTCATTTTCATTGCTACAGTTTTAATAGTTCCGCTCTTTTCTTTCTTGCTCAAAGCATCAGCTACCACATTGGCTTTTCCCGGATGGTAAAGGATTTCACAGTCATAGTCATTTACAAGTTCAATCCATCGACGCTACCACATATTTTAATTCTTTTTGGCTGAACAAATGTTGCAAACTTTTGTGATCAGTATAAATCTGACACTTTGTTCTCAGAAGATAATGTCTCCAGATTTTCAGAGCAAACACCACTACAGCTAATTCCATATCATGGGTTGTATATTGCTTCTCATGATCTTTCAATTGCCTCGACGCATAAGAAATTACCTTTCCTCTCTGCATCAAAACACATCCCAACCCCAACTTTGAAGCATCACTGTAAATCACAAAATCTTCGGATCCATCAGGTATGGTCAATACCGGTGCACTACAAAGAAGATCCTTTAATAGTTGGAAAGATTTTTGTTGTTCCCCTTCCCACTGGAATTTCATGTTCTTCTGAGTCAATTTAGTCAATGGCACGGCTATCTTAAAAAAGTCTTGAATGAACTTACGGTAATAGCCGGCCAATCCCAAAAAGCTTCAGACTTCAAAAGGAGCTTTCGGAGCTTCCTATCTTGCAACTGCTTCTATTTTACCTGGATCTACTTTTACTCCTGCTTCTGAGATGACCTGACCTAGGAATTCAACTTCTCTTAACCAGAACTCACACTTGGATAACTTTGCGTACATCTTTTCTCTTTTCAGTAATTCCAGAATCAGACGAAGATGTTCTGTGTGTTGCTCTTCGGTCTTAGAGTATATAAGAATATCATCGATAAATACAATGACGAATTTATCAAGATATTCCTCACATAACCTATTCATTAAATTCATAAAGGTTGTGGGCGCATTAGTTAAGCCGAACGACATAACTAAGAATTCGTGATGCCCGTACCTGGTTCTGAAAGCTGTTGTAGCATTGTCTTCTTCTTTGACTTTGAGTTGATGATATCCTAATCTTAAATCAATCTTGGAGAAATAACTCGCCCCCACCAGTTGATCAAAAAAATCATCAATCCTTGGCAACGGGTATATGTTCTTAATCGTCAATTTGTTCAGTTCTCGATAGTCTATACACATTCGCATAGACCCATCTTTCTTTTTGACAAATAAGACCGGAGCACCCCAAGGTGAAGTGTTGGGTCTAATAAATCCTTTATCAGTTAGATCTTTCAACTATGCAACCAATTCTTTCAATTCAGATGGAGCTAACCGATATGGTGCCTTTGCTACTGGTGCAGCCCCTGGTACGAGATCTATTCGAAATTCGATTACTCGATCTGGTGGTAATCCAGATAAGTCTTCTGGAAATACTTTCGGATATTCATTAACAATCGAAATCGATTCCTGTTTTGTTTTCTCTTTCTTCATATCAATTACGTATCCAAACATCCCTGGAACTTCTTCCGAATGCTTTTCTGAGCTTTCATTACAGTCAAAATACTAGTATGGTGATTCTGGTGATCACCATAAATAACAACTGTTCCTTGGTCTGGCAGAGTAATTCTGATCATTTTCTGATTGCAAACAATACTAGCTTGATACTTTGCCAACCAGTCCATACCCACCACCACATCAAATTCCTTCATCGACATAGGGAATAACCGAATCGGTAGTTCACAACCCTCAATAACAATAATACAGTTATTGAATACACTAGTAACAGTTTCCTAACAATTAGCAGTATCAACTACTAATTTGTCATCAAGTAACACATAATTCAAGCAGGCAGTTTGAGCAAACGATGGTGATACAAACGAAAAGTTTGCACCAGAGTCAAATAACACTTTAGCATGTATAGAATTCAGAAGGAAGGTACTTGTTATTACATCTGGTGACGCCTCTGCCTCATTCTTTGTCATCTGGAATGACCGTCCCCGTGCCCCTCCTTGCCCTCCTCTATTCACAGTAGGTCTTCCCCGAGTACCCGACACATTACTTCCCATTGTCAGTTGTGGAGTTCTCAACAACGGGCAGTTTGGTCGTATATGGTCCGGAGAATTACAATTGAAACATCTTCGGTTAGCTGGAAAACTTCTGGACAAATGGTCTGCTTCACCACACTTATAACACTTCCTTGGGTCCATCTTGCACTCACCCTGATGAACCTGTCGACATTGTGAGCAGACTTTCTCACCTATCTTCTGCTCAGATTTATTATCATATCTTACTGCTTTTGGCCCTCGAAAATTAGACGACGGCCCTTCCCATCTTCTCTTTTCACAACATTTCCCTCTTATTGCCGATTCTTATTTCGTTCTGTCACTTCGGCTCCATCTACCGTAAGAGAAAAGGTATTGGAGTTCATAGCAATTACAAACTCTCTGATTGAGGGTTTTAAACCCCAAATGTACCTTTCTATCTTCCTGGATTCTGTTGAAACATAGTGTTCTGCAAATCGAGAGTATTCCATAAACTTCTCGTTATACTCCCGAACTGTTCTATTTCCTTGTACCAGTTTTAGAAAATCTTCTTCCATTTGTCTCACTGCCATCTTAGGACAAAACTGATTCTTGAATCGTTCCACAACTTCCGTCCAAGATAACGTCTGTAAAACATCCGTTCTGGCTAAAGATTCAACTTTCCACCAGAACAAAGCATTTGATTTCAATATAGAAACAGCAAATCGAACTTTATATGTTTCCAGACACCGAATGGTGTTAAACACAGATTCCATTTCTTTGATCCAGCACATGGCTTTTACTGGATCCCTTTCCCCAAAAAATGTTGGTGGCTTGCATGCCAAAAACATCTTGATATCTCCCTCCTTATTGTGAGTAACCGGTACAGAGGGATGAACTTTTACTCTCTCTGTATCCACCCTAGCTGGTATTCCCATGATAGATGTCAGAGTTTCTCGTAATTTTCCCATTTCCTCTGCCAACATATCTCTGGTTACATATTCCGGGTGCAGCACCAATCTTTCCTGAACATTCCAAGAATGGGATTCTTCATGTTCAGAATGAACTTTGGTACGACCCCTTCCTTGAGACTGACTTCTTCATCTACCTCATCCCCTTGGTCTTCCTCGACCTCTATTTTCGAAAGTGCTAGTCAGAAGGTTAACGGGTGATTCCTCTCTTTCCTCAGACTCTGGTCGAGCTGTTCTTTCAGATCTCCGAGTTCGGCTAGACATCTGCAGATTTTAGTGTTAATAATCACGTATTCACATTCCCAAATATAATAAAGTATTCAAGTTCAGATATGTACCTGTAAATTCATAATTACATTGGCCAGATGTAATTAAAATTTWCCTTACACACTGTTCTTTCAACTCATCATATTTATTTTCAATGGTGCTAACTATGTCTGGGACCCTTAACATGCAATAAAACAGTTTACGTCTACGTATCATGCTGTTAAATACCTAAATCCCTTAAACTCAGTCTCTGATACCATTTTCTGTAATACCCCACTCCACACATTGCATGTAACATATACTTCATATAAGAGAAATACATGTTTATACACCACATTGGTCCCTTACTACAAGAATCAACCAGTACAAAATACATGACCCAAAAATCCCAAATACACTTCTTGCACTAAACCAGATTATCTAACAAAACTATACGTATTAACAGTAAATCTTCACGCAAATAATCACATAGGGAAATATTACATTTTTCTCTTCCCCTTACCGTCGGCACTTTTTGCAATACATATTTAAAATCACAAAACGAGGGTTAGACCGAAAAGGTCTATTGAGTTACCCTATCTATGTTATTGCAGGGTGAAAATCACTAAAACTTTTAGGTAAAACAACTTTTCATATATATCACAAATATATGAACAAGTAAGAACATAATATTGATACCTTTCAATTTTCAAGCCAATATTCTCTACTTGTAAACAATCTATCAAAACAAAACAGGTTTACACTAATCAATTATCAGAATGCCACTTTTAAACCTCTTGAATTAAATAAGGTTTAATCAAAGTTACAAGCCAAACCTGTTATTTCCTCTTCAATAACATCCAGACTATGATTTCCAATAAGAACTCTGATTCTAAATCTTTTAAATCACAAAGAAATAAAGATTCCAAACCACGATAACCTTAAGGGATATAATAGTAAGAGTTATATTATGAAATACACACATACAAATGCCACCCTTATATCCAAATGTACACCCCTCCTTGATATGTCACTCTTATCCTATGGTACACCTCTCCTTGATATGTCACCCTTATCCCATGGTACACATCTCCTTGATATGCCACCCTTATTTTTTCATCAAAATATTTCATGAAATAATTCCATTTAGAATAGACCACGGTCGATGGAATTATTATCAGTTCAAATTCATTTTGTCAAAATTCCCATTTGTTGTTCCAAAAGAATCAAGTTTGACAAGATAACAAGTAGTCCGGTCAACCTTGTCCGGATAACAAATCCGGACAACCTTTCTCATAGCTTTGCCCGATTTATCACTTTAGAAAAAGATTCCAACATTTTGTCCGGATAACAAATCCAGACAACACTATGCCCCGTCGACCGATTTAAAATAATCCGGTCAACTCATGGTCGTATTCATATTTCTCCGTTTGAAACACTTAATCATAAAATCAAAGTTCACAAATCGCTCAACCTTTAAACCGGTTAAGATATGTCCGATTTAAAGCTAAACCGCTTAACACTTGAGCGGTTTGTACTTACATCGCCTAAACCTTGTCCGATTTAAGACTAACCCGCCTAACCTTTGACCGATTTAAAACTAAACCGGTTAACTGCATTAAGCAATTTAGCCCTTAATCGCCTATCTTTTGTCCGGTTTATACTTAAATAGTTTAATACAAGGCCGGTTTATATTATAAGTCGCTTATCACTTATCCGGTAAACTCAAATTGGATAGAGAAGCTTTTAAAACTCAAACAATGTAAAAATTTAAAAGAAGATCAAAAGAAATTTAATCACTCACCTTAAAATCTTTTGAAACCAATCTTCAAGATTTCAATCAACAAGTAAACCGATCAACACTTCCTTAAAAATTCACTCTTAGAGTTTTGAAATGGCAAGAGAAGTAAATGGAGGCCTCACCCTTCTTTTATACCCTTTCCCTAAAAGGAAAGGTCGGCTACTACAGCCCTTACCACATGTATGCTTACACATGAAATTATCCATGTATGCATGTAAACCCATTACACACACAAGCATATTCACATGTACATAACCTCTCATGCATGCATTTTATATCATGTATACATCCATATATATATATATATATATATATATATATATATATTTGATGCATACTCATTTATGCACATAATTTTCACATATTAGCATGATCAAATATAACAATTTATCATACTGTCACATAATCATTTATCAAATAATCACATATTAATTACCTCATGTGATAACCAGGATCCAGTTATCACATTTCCTCATCAAAATATTTCACAAAACAATTCCATATAGAATAGACCGCAGTCAATAGAATTATTATCAGTTCAAATTCATTTTATCAAAATTCCCATTTATTGTTTGAAAGAATCATCACTTGACAAGTCAACATGTAATCCGGTCAACCTTGTCCGGATAACAAATCCGGACAACACTTCACATAGTTTGTCTGATTTGTCACTTAGAAAAAGAGTCCAACACTTTTGTCCGGATATCAAATCCGGACAACACTATGCATAATTGTCCGGTTTAAAATAAACCGACCATCTCATTGTTGTATTCCTACTTCTCCGATTAAAACATTTGGCATAAAATCAAAGATCATAAATCGCTCGACTCACATCCGGTTTATTCTAACCCGGTCAATGCACGAGGTGGTTTATCTTTAAACCGCTTATGCCTTGTCCGATTTAAGTTAAACCGCTCAACCTTCCTTGTCCGGTTTAATCTAAATCGACTAAGCCTTGCCCTGTTTAAGACTAAACCGCTTAACCCTTTGCCGGTTTATGTCTTAAATCGCTAAACACATGTCCGGTTTATACATTAAATCATCCAACTCTTATCCGGTTAGGTGTAATCCGGATAATACTCATACGGTTTAAACTTCAAACTAGATAAAAAGATGATACAAACAATTCATGCATTTCAAATAGTGTAAAATATTTTAAATCACTCACCTTTTGAACTCTTTAGAAATCAGATGAATGATTCCTCAAAATAAGTAATCCGATCAATACTGATTTCTTTAAACCGCTCCCTAACTCACAAATTGGCAAGAAGAGAAATGGATGCTTTAACTCATATTTATACCCCTTTCCATTTATGGAAAGGCGGCCACCCCTCACGCATGCGTATAGCACATGCATTCCCTTATTCATACATATAATTATATGCTCACATATACATTTCATGCATACATGCACATAATCATGTATACATTCACATCATATATATATATATATATATATACATGCATTTCACATTTCACACATATGCCCATATAATTGATGCACATACATTTATGCATATAATTTCACATACTAGCATGATCAAATATATCAATTTATCATGCTATTACGAAATCAAATAACAGATAATCACGTATTCATTACCTCAGGTGATAACCAGGATCCAGTTATCACATATATGTATTCGGTTCACAATGTGAAACTTTTTTCACGTGTATTTTTTGTTTCACAAACACGCCAAAAAGGTTCACATTGTGAATGAGTATATGTGAAACAAACACATTGTGAAACAATTATATGTTAATCAATATACTAAATCCTAATACTTGCTGAAAAAATATAAGAGTGTTTCATTTCTTTTTTCGTGTTACTATATGTGTACTTAATTACATTAAAATCAAGTTAAATTATACATTGAAACTAGAGTTAAATGCAAATTTGGTTCTTATGATTTACATAAGTTAATGAGTAAGATCCTCAATAAGAATTTTTAAGGAAAGACATTCCTATGGTTTCATTTTTATAACATATATAGTGTTGTTAGTGAGGGATAGTTTCTTCCATTAACCATTCCCCTCCGTTTACTTCCATTCTTATAAATGATTTGGTCCATTCATCTATTTTCATTTTTATAACAAGATCTGGTCTCTCCTTATAATTTCATTAATATAACGGATTTGGTCCCTCCTTGGCTCCCTTTGATTTCATTTTTATAACGGATTTGGTCATCCCCTTTAATCAATAAAAATTGGTGGAACAAACATATATTTTCTAAATTTAACCTAACCAAATTATTATGTCAATGTGCTAGAAGTATAAGTTTGTTGAAGCAAAAATACAACTGAAAAACAAAAAGTAAACGATTTTTCGGAAGCAAAGTTTCTGAAAATATAAACTCTTTCATGGAAAAATCTATGCTTCAAAAGCCCTACATCCATGAAGTCATTTATTTTTTTGTTTTTTGGTTGTATTATTGCTTCAACGGTCATTTTCAACACACTGATAGATTAGTTTAGTTGACTTGTATATCTAATTGATGCGGATTCATTTAGTTATTTTTCCCTAGGCATAGTGATTTGCCCGACTCGAAAAGAAATCTGATTCACCTGCCATGATCGGAGCCAGGGATTCCTCGTAAAAATGGGTACTAGGGTCGGGGATCCCCGATAATCGAAACAAAAGTAGGAGCCAGGGAATGTATACCAAAGCTCATCCGTCCCCATATATATACCAAATAATTATAGTTCATTAATTATGATCAACACTTTATATTTAGAAAGAATCAAAATATTTAGGAAGCAAGATTTTTGTTAGAGTAGATGGACAATTCAGCTTGAGTTGTATGGGTTGTATTTGAAACACCTATATATATATATATATATATATATATAGAGAGAGAGAGAGAGAGAGAGGGGGGGGGGGGGGATGCTAAATAAAAAACCCTAAAAAGTGAAAAACTGAGGAACACCTTGGTAACATGGTCATCCTTAGGAGAGGACAGACTGGGTCACAAGAAATATGGGTCCAAACTTTTTTGATTATATAGTACTATAATATTAGTAAAAAAATTAGTAAATAGAAGAGACATGTTTTTTTAACATTTGATAGGACCAAAAAAGAATTTTTTATTATATTAAGGGCCCAAACATGTTAATTAATTATATTGGAAAACAAAATATGCAAAAATAAAAAAATTAATTGGTTATTCATTTTATAGTATTGTATTGTCTCTCTAGGTTTATTAATCTTATACTACTTGCCTATAAAATCTTGATATATTCTCCATCATTCATCTCTCACTAACTTTTATGATTAATTCATTCGCATGAATTCTATTATTATATTAGAATATAATAGATTTCTTGTTATTAACTAAGAAAACTTTTATTGGTTTGAAAAAATTACCATCTATATGAGACGGTCCAACTTATATTTATACTTATGATTTGGAAACTACCCTTGTTTTTTCATACATTATGACTTCTTATTACCTAATTTTTAGTGGATGAATTTCAAGTACACTCCTATACCAAAATAAAAATAAGATCTCAAGTTATAACTAGCATGACCTTTTGATTAAAAGATTGATGGTTTCAAAAAGTTTCTTTTAACCCTAAAAGTTTATAACGATGATGAAATTTTTAACATGTGTTCAGATAGAAATCCAATTGATTCACATTAACTTACATAGACTGTTACTTAAAATAGTCAATCTCAAATGATATGTTAAATAATATATTAAAGGTATATCATAAGATGTTTTTGACAATGAAACAGTTTGATGATGCTATGATAATATAAACTAAAAATAATTATCGATTGATTTTGCGTTTAGAAAAATACTCAAAAAACAGTTTTATATAGATTATTAGTATTTCTTGAATTTAAGGTTATTTCTGACAAATAAAAACTACATGTTAAATAATTTTTTCGTACTTATTGAATGCCCCTTTTTGTATCTCGTCCAAGACCTATAAAATGTCAGGAACGGGCATATTGGTAACTGTTCATTTGGATGTATACACATGTGCATACACGTAATTGAAGTTGTTTCTTGATTTCTATGTACGTGTGTATGTTATGCACATATGCATACCGGACAAATTGCTCATAAATTACTTATATGCACATGTGTATACCGTCCAAATGAATGATTACCATAGTGTTCCTTTATTTTTTTTGTGATTTTTCTCTAAACTTGATCATATATATATATATATATATGTGTGTGTGTGTGTGTGTGTGTGTGTGTGTGTGGTTGAGTTATGTGAGACCAAGGGTTTCCTAATATAAAGTATTGATCATAATTAATGAACTTTATTCATCTTCCATAAATATTTAAATCATAATAAATGAACTCTCAGCATTTCCATAAATATTTCAATTTATTAGGTTGCATTGGTTGTACAAATGTGAAGAGTTGCATTTGAAACGAATTATATATATATATATATATATATAGAGAGAGAGAGAGAGGAGCGATCAAATGAATACAAACCCCCCTCATACATCGATTTCATTATTTAATTTTATGAAAAATTTTCATGAAATTGTTTAATCTTGTGAAATTGTTTCATATAAGACTTTTTTTGATGAATTTGTTTCATATATGGTTATGAAATTGTTTCATATGATATGTAATGAAATTTTAATGAAACTGTTTCATGTATTTCTCTAAAATTAGAATAATGAAGATGATAATATCCATGATTAACACTCTCCACAATAAAAATGGTTAATCAACCTCTCATATTACAAAAAAATGAACAAAATGAAAAATTATGATTGGTTGAATATGGTTTTCACGGTTTGTAAAAATTGGGTGGTTTTTATTTGAACGTTCCCCTATATATATATATATATATACTCTATAACACTATTTTTCTAGTTATTCATCTTTGGTTTATTTTTTTTAAATCCAATATTTGAATCTTTTATTTTATTATATCACATTTTTTTATTAACCTGGATATCCAACCCGTTATGCAAGCCGACTAATTCCAAGGCCACCTGCTTTGCAGATAGCTCAGAGTCAACACATTTTAACCTCCGTGACCACAAGGGGATTTTTATTCCTCCTTGGATTTGACCTCCTAGTACTTTCCTGATACTTTTGATCTTTTGAGTCAAGTTCGGACCAATCAGACACCACCCTTGTTTATGAAGTTAGAAATTGAGCATTTTAGAGTCACTTTTATTAATATTAATGAAAATTTAGTTTTTAGATGTTGACATATTTGATAATTGAAAAATCTAAACTTTCGGAGATTGATAATTTCTTCAAGATTAAATGTTCATACTTTATATTCCATAGTTTATGAAATTGCTTTTTTAAGCTGTGCATATTATTATTTCTTACATTATATTTTTAAATTGAGAATATTATTTGCATTTTAAATGATATACATTATTTATAATTTTATATGTTTATATGAGTTTAATTTTCCAAAAATGTAACAAAAATATAGGTCCATTAATACCCTGTTTATAAGATAAATACAAAAAAAAATTAATCTCTCGACTTGCGCCCAACATAAACTTAGGGGCCGTTTACTAAACACTTACCCCGTAAGTGTTTAACGGTAAAATTTAATACTATTATTTACTTACTGGGTAAGATTTTAGTCCATCAAAACGACATCGTATGCAACAATTTACCCGGTAAACGCTTACTGTGGTAAGAGTTGTAGCCCTCACTTTGTCCATTTATTTAAAATATTTATTAAAACCAAATGTCAAATTATTTTTACATAAATTTTGATCATCGCGCAACGGATGATGTCAAGCACTAATTAATAATTAGACATTAAACACTAATAATCTATACTATATTATAAAGCATTTGACAAAAACGGTTAAAAACCACTTTTTATGCGTAAAGTACTGTTTATTAATGTATATTACCTAAAATTCAAGATTACAAGTAAATTGTGCGTAGGTACAACTTATTAAAGCTTCATATCTGAATTCGTGTAACTAACTGCAGATATACATAATCAAATTCAGGATAAACATCTCATTTTAAATATAAAGAATCTAAAAAATAATTAGGATAATCATTGATATCTAATAGAATACTTAATTATTATCTTTATAAAATGTTATATTATTAAATCAAAAATAAATTATTTCATTATTAAACTTAAATTAAATTATAATAAAAAAATAAATTAAAGAAATTACATAAAAATGAGAACTTAAAATAATTGATTTGATATTAACATTGCTATATATTTTTTCAAATTTTTATGACATCTTCAAAATTACATTTTATCCAAAAATAAAATCATTATTGTTTTCTTAAAAACACATAAAATCGTATTATAACATCGTCAGAGACAAAGAATAAAATATAACATTAAAATCGAGATGTATTTCGCTACATTGAGCGAGTACCATTCTACTTATAAGTTAAAAAAGTTTAACTTCTTCAAAAACTTCTTATTACTGGTTTGACAATGATATAAGTTGTTTATCC
Organism: Cynara cardunculus var. scolymus; assembly: GCF_001531365.2. Lineage (NCBI taxonomy): Eukaryota > Viridiplantae > Streptophyta > Magnoliopsida > Asterales > Asteraceae > Cynara > Cynara cardunculus. The sequence continues at coordinate 12,197,930 of NC_037530.1, forward strand.
AAACACTCAAAAATGCTTATTACCGGTGTCACACAAAAATAAGTCAATAAGTTATTTTTATAAATAATCCCAAACACCTTCTTAATATTCTATTCATTCGTACAAATAAAATTGGATTATTATATTATTATTTTATATAAAATCTTTTTTTAAAAATGTATTAAAATAATAATTCATAAAATATTTAATAATATAATTGACGATGATATTTTTAAAATAAAAAATCTCATTTTTATTTTAAAAAAAATATATAAAATCCGTTAAAAATATATAATAGAATATCAGTATTTCTGTGCATTCAGTTTATCAGGTGACATGTGAGTTGCAATCTTGAAAAGACAATCTAAGAAGAAGATGATTCTTAATTTTAGTAAAACCAATCATCTTAAAACAAGTGTAATTTCCACTTTGGGCATAAAATATTAGTGGGTCCTACATATCTTCTAGATTGCCATAGGATAGCATAAGGATTTAAAGTGATGTCCAATCATTATATGCTCAGAAATGAAAATAATACTACCAAATTTAGGGGGTGCTAATGGCATCTCTTATAGGGGGTGTTGAATGTGTTGGAAATTTGGATGAATTTAAAATTTAGAAAACATTAAATCAATTTTAAAAATATATTATATTTAATTATTATTAGTATTTAATATATATATATATATATCAATTAATTAAGTTATATTATATAATTATAT
>NC_037530.1:12199630-12205581 GCF_001531365.2 Cynara cardunculus var. scolymus
TTAATAATTTATATTAATTAAAATATAATATAAATAAATAAATAAAACAGAAAATTAAATAAATAATATATATTAATTAAAATTTTCTTTAATTAATAATAAAATAAAAAGTAATAATCACAAAAAAACAAAAAAACACAAAAATTTATAAAACACAAATGATTAAAGTCTACTTAGGGATGACATTAGCACATCATAGGGGTGCCATTAGCCACCCCCCAAATTTATTGTATTTTAGTATCTATGTTTTTAAATACTTAATGTTGACCTCCGTATTCATGTTTTAAGTATAAATACCGGTGAACATGAATTTGTAATATTTTGAAGCAAATTATACACTGTTGATAAATACAGTCGTATAGAGGGAGTTAGGTAGGTCTATTGAAGACATTGATAATTTAAGTAGGTATGTCGTAGACGTCAGTAATCGCATCGGGAGATAATGAGATTTATAAGGAGTTGTTTGTTTACCTCTTAATAGTTCCATTAAGAGACATCTCTAAATCGTTAAGAGGTGAATCTTGTTTGGCAAAAAAAAGTTTGCCTCTTAATTGTTCTAAAACCCTTTGAATGATTTTGTATCTTGAGCCTCCCTTAACCATTAAGAGCCTTAATTTCATTATAAACAATTACTATATTTCATTTTGCACTGTATCATGAGAGCCTTCTAATCATTCTGACCACTTAGTGATTCTGCACAAAATCATTCAGCAACTGCCAAACAGCCCCTAAGATTCTTAAAAGCTTAAGAATTGTGGTTTATCCATGATTTTCATTTGATGTTTGAAGTTGAATTAGACGTTGTTGGATTATTCTATCACTTTGACTGTGAAACATTTAAATAATATTTGTCAGTACTGAGTTAGGTAAGATATGTAAAGCGTTGGAAATCAGGTTAAATCAATGATTGGTTTAAGAAGCATGTACTTGGGAAACGGTTTCTGTTATTTTATTGTTTTTTACTAGATTTGTGGGATCCATCAAAGTTTTATATTAAAATGATTGATTAGACCGGTTTTTGAATATAGAAAGTTGTTCCAAGTCCTCAGAATTATAAAAAAATGTATAGATATTTATGATATATGATCTACTTTTGATGAGATAACGATCATTAATCAAAAAGATAAAATCTGATACTGAGAGAGAATATTATTGTGTAAAATAAAAAGGTAAAAGTATTACCTGTTGTGCTTAACTTTTGTTTATACAAAGTGTTACAACTTTCAAGTGGATTGAAACTTACTAGACAAGGAATTTTGTTACAATTATATACTTAGGGTCACGTTTATCTGCGTTTTTGTTAGTGTAACATTTTTGCATGGGGAGGGGGGAATAGAGAAAGTTTCTTAGTACAACAAAGTATGCTTTACGTACAACTTAACAACGTAAATCTCTTGATTACAACAAAGTATGTTGCATAGACAACTTTTTTTTTATTAACCTGGATATCCAACCCGTTATGCGAGCCGACTAATCCCAGGAAGACCACTTGCTTTGCAGATAGCCCGGAATCACCGCATTTGAACCTCCGTGGTCACAAGGGGATTTTTATTCATCCTTGGTTTTGAACCTGAGACCTCCTGCTACTTTTGACCTTTAGAGCCAAACTCAAATTAATCAGACATCACCTTTGATTGTTGTTGTATAGACAACTTAACAACCTAAATCTCTTAATTACAACAACGTATGCTTCATGTACAACTTAACAACTATACAACAAAGTTATATTCACATGACATTCTCATCGCAAAGTAACAATTCATATTCTCATCGATTCCTCAAAACGATGATTCAAACTTTGACTACTGATATGTATATGGTAAGGGTTCACTACCGATTCACTCTTCATCCTTCGCTCATCTACCAATTCCAAACCATGTAATTTATTTTTGTTTTCCATCTTCACTCTTTTGTGTGTTGATTGAGACTATGTGTGTTGATTCACTCTTCTTCCATTGTAAACTTCACTACTGTGTGTTGATTGATACTCTGTGTGTTGACTCACTCCTTCCATCGCATAATTCACTACCCACCATGGGCGGACCTACCTAAGTGGTATGGGTGGCACGTGCCACCATATTATTTCTCGGTCGAAAGGGTAAAAAATTTAGGTTTGTGAACGGTGCTACCGTATCGTTTTAGAAGGTGCTACCGTATTTTCCTGAAATCCAAATACTAAAAAATTTAGGTTTGTGAATGGTGCTACCAAATCGTTTTAGAAGATGCTACCGTATTTTCCTCAATTCTATAAAAACCATACTTTTTGTAATTATTTTTGGGTATATATTGACCTTTTTCAAAAGATGAAGACGTGTCGGGTACAAGTTTAGGAGTTGTTTATCGGTCCTATAAAAACCATATTTTTTGTAATTATTTTTAGATGTATATTATGTTATTAAGGCTGTAAATGAACCGAACGTTCAAATGAACCGTTCGTGAACCGTTCGGCGGGATGTTCGTTTATTTAATAAATGAACGGACATGCACAATTTTTTTTGTTCGTTTAGTTAAACAAACGAACATGAACAAGAGTCACATTCGTTCATTTATGTTCTTGAACGTTCGTTTATATTCGTTCGTTTATGTTCGTTTATATACTAAATTTAATATATAATCTTTTGTTTATTTAATTTGAATTCAAATAATATTTATGTATGTTCGTTTAGCCCGTTCGTTTATGTTCGTTTAGCCCGTTCGTTTATGTTCTTTTAGCCCGTTCGTTTATGTTCGTTCCTTTACGTTCGTATAGCATGTTAACGAACGAACATAAATGAACACAAACACACCAGATTTCTAAACGAACGAACACAATGATTTTCATTTGTTTATCGTTCGTGTTCGTTCGTTTGTCCGGTTAAGTTAAACGAATGAACATGAACAAGCCTCCATTCATGGTCGTTCTGTTCGTTTACAGCCCTATATATTATATTAATTATATGGTGCCACCGTTTGAAAAAATTTATGGGTGCGTCCCTGCTACCCACTCACTCTCCTTATATCGCACCTCTACTGATTTCAATCCAGGTAATTTATTTTTGTTTTCCATCTTCACTTCTATATGTTGATTTCTTTCGGATTAGTTGGAATATGGCTGGAGAGAAGGTGTTTGAGGAAATGCCTCAAAAGGATGTTGTGAGTTGTGAGTTGTGAATTGTGAATTCTACCTTTGTTTGTGCCTCCTAACCTTTGACTATAACTTTTTGCTATGCTCTTTTTTTCGTACGCCAAGCCACATTGTGGTGTAATTTTGTAATATTATCAGGTACCTTCCTATGGAATCTCTGTTTCATCTTAACAGCATGAATTATTTAATTGGGAATATCTGTGTTACCTTAATTACAACTTAACAACATGAATTATGTAACTTTATGAGGTGATTTCGTGAGGTACCTTCCTGTGGAATCTCTGTGTCACATACGTGTTGCATCTTAAACCTACTGAATCCACAGATTCTTCACACTTCTCAGAAGTGTCTACTTCATGGGTTCAATTTTTTGCCAAGTTCCATCATCTTAGAAGTATCATTACATCTTGTAAAAATCTTAACAGTTTATTCACAACTCTATGTCCTACATCAAGATTCAAACATCAAACAGTTTGATCTTTTAGTAGGTTATATAGAACTAAAAGTGATTGGTTGACATCATTAATTACATGTGTTGCATCTTAACGTCAAATGTTTTAGGCCGACAACTGTGGCTTTGCCATTCCATGTACTTCAGCCCCTTCCCATTCCATGTACTTCTTACTTAAACCAACAAAAGGTAATTTGAATCTTGTTGTTAGGGTTCTCTGTAGCTCCTGTTGTTAGGCTCCACAGCTCAGATTCCACAGAAGGTACCCATCAACACCTTTAGACAGTTGCCATTGTGCCATTAGACTGTTGCTTGCTGCTTAGGTGTGCAATCCTCTTTTTCACCAACTTTCAAACTCTGATTTCTTTTTAACATTTTTCATTATGATGAGCTTTTGCGTACACAAGTTTCTTTCAATAAAATGTTTTTCATATGGATGAAATAAATCTTTATGAAAGAATTGTTGTCATGAAATAAAAAGTTTCTGCTTCTTATGTTCTTAGACCCCTTTACTAAGTTGTGAATTCTGCCTTTGTTTGTGCCTCCTAACCTTTCATCATAATTTTTTTCTATGCTTTGTTTGTCGTATTCCATGCCACATTGGATCTGTCTGAATCACTCTGTCTTGCAAGTGCTGTAATTTTGTTAGTTGTCTTCTAGATATGAACTGAGACTCTTTTCTTGGATACCAACTTTTTCATTATTTCGAGTTTCTGCACACACAAGTTGTTGTCATGTGCTTATTTGTGTGCCTGCATTTAAAATGAGTTATATAAACCAACAGGCATTTCTGCTTCTTATGTTCCTATACCCTTTTACAAAACTTTGTTCCAATCTTTTAAAGAGTTTTTATTCTTTTCTAGGTGTCTCAAAAGATGGAGATTGGTAAGAGGTGTAATACGCCATTAACCTTTGGTACTGTTTTCATTACATATTTTCTGGAGGTAATGGGTTTTCACCTTCACCATTATACCCAATATGTATGCTTCTAAAATTCTTACAGATTGTTATGTATAAATTTATATTGTTTCACTTGCTAATTGTTATGCATGCAATCTTGATGATGGCAACAGAATATGAAAATGTTCGAAAAACAAAGATTATCACAATGAATTATTAAAAACATACGAATAAGAATACACGTACCCGTCTCCATTAGTTAGGCTTGAGTATGAAACGTAGATCCGAAATTATGGCTTTCCTCAACGCAAAATCCTTGATGTCCTTCCAATGGGGAGAGAATGAACGTATTGATTTTTGTGTGTGGGAACCATAACCCTAGTCGTCTTTATATAGAGTTGTAATTAGGGTTCCTATTAAACCCTAATTATAACCTAATGGGCTTCCTCTCATTAAGTCCATACCAAATTGGGTGCTAATGGGATCTCTTTAATTAATCACATAATTAGCCCATTACTTAAATAGCGTAATATAATTATATAATAATATGTAAGCCCATAATTATTATTGGATTTATAAATAAATCCCAACAATCTCCCACTTGGGCTACATGTTATTCTTGATCTATTATATTTATATTTCCTTAGTGCGCAACTTTATGCTATTTATTTAATTAGAACCCCTTTTAAGGTACAATCTTGTCCATCTTCTATGTTCGTATGAGATCATGGCGGCTTTTGTCACTTCAATAATGTAACTTAACCTTCCATGGTCACCATACCAACATATCTAATGACATAGATCAAGCATGGATGAGTGGCATGGAAATTACATGCAATGTGATTACAATCAAGTCTATTTCCAACTGGCTCAATTTTAGTCCTTATGAGATAAGTATATATAATATTCCAAACATAAGACAAAAATTAGAAAATTACATATATTCAGGAATGATCAAAAAAATTTCATAAACTGAAGTCTGCAGAAAATAAACAAATTATTGTTAATAACTTAAAACATCAATACAAACTCCCACTAAACTTTAGTGTCATCCAAAACAACACCCATGTTAGCAGTATGCTCATGAAAAACCTTGGGCACCAAGGCTTTGGTTAGTGGATCCGCAAGCATTGAGTTTGTCCCGATGTGTTCTATCATAATTTGTCCATTCTGGATTCTTTCTTTAACAACCAGAAACTTTATATCTATATGTTTCGACTTTATAGAGCTCCTGTTGTTATTTGAATATAACACAGCCGAATTATTGTCACACAATAACTTCAGAGGTCTTTCAATGCCCTCAACTATACGCAGCCCCGTGACAAAATTTCGCAACCATATTCCATGATTGGATGCCTCGTAACAAGCTATGAATTCTGCTGCCATGGTTGAAGGAGCTACAAGTGTTTGTTTGACACTTTTCCAGGAAATGGCTCCTCCAGCCAGCATAAAAACATAGCCCGATGTAGATCGTCC
>NC_037530.1:12205976-12215663 GCF_001531365.2 Cynara cardunculus var. scolymus
TAATACAAAAGAGGCATCACCAAGATCCTTCATCTCGAAATTTTTAGTGAGAAATATCTTGGTGTCATGCAATAAAGTCAAATCGTTAGTGGCAATTAGTATGTCATCAACATACAAAATCAGAAAAATAAATTTACTCCCACTGAATTTATGATATACACAATCTTCCACCAAATTCACCTCATAACCATAGGAGGTGATCACTTGATGAAATTTGAGGCACCATTGATGGGATGCTTGTTTGAGACCATAGATGGATTTTTTTAATTTGCACACCATAGACTTCGGATCTCCTGACACAAAGTTTTCAGATTGCACCATATAAATTATCTCATCAATGTTTCCATTGAGAAACGTTGTCTTTACATCCATCTGGTGTAACTCTAAATCCAAATGACCTACAAGTGCCATAATTGTTCTAAAAGAGTCTTTCGATGAAACCGGAGAGAAAGTCTCTTTATAGTCAATGCCTTCCTTTTGAGTGAATCCTTTTGCGACAAGACGAGCTTTATATCTTTCGATGTTACCTTTTGAATCCTTCTTGGTTTTAAATATCCATTTACAACCAATGGGTTTCACACCTTTTGGTAACTCGATAAGATCCCAAACATCATTGTCTTTCATTGATTTCAGCTCATCTTCCATGGCATTAATCCATTTTTGAGAAATCAAACTAGACAAGGCTTTTGCCAAGTTGATTGGGTCATCTTCCCTTATGCCTATTTCTTCATGTTCTTGAAGAAAAACGATATAATCATCCGGAATCGCACTTTTTCTTTCTCTAGTGGATCTCCTTAACGGCACTTTTTGAGCTTGTTGAGTTTGTTCAACAGGTGGAGAAACTTCAGTGTTGTTTTGTTGTTCAACAGGTGGAGGAACTTCAGTGTTGTCTTGTACTAGAGGTACACCTACACTGATATCCTGAACTGAAGTTGTATCTTGAGAAATGATAGGTATAAAAACGTGATCATTACTAACAACAGTGTTGGGAATAAAAGCATCTTAAACTGGAGCTTCATCATCCTCAAAGACAACATTCCTTATCTTATCTTCCTCCCAAACTCAACATCCTCAAGAAACCTTGTGTTTCCCGATTTAAAGAAGGATTTGGTAGTGGGATTGTAAAACTTAAAGCCCCGAGAGCGTTCTGCATATCCAACAAAATAGCAACTAATTGTTCTTGAGTCCAATTTCTTTTCAAGTGGCTTGTAAGCCTTTGCCTCAGCTGGACATCCCCAAACATGCAAGTGCTTTAAACTAGGTTTCTTGCCAGTCCAAAGTTCATATGGGGTTTTAGTCACTGCTTTTGATGGAACCCGATTAAGGATGTAAACTGCAGTCTTTAGTGCCTCTCCCCAAAGTGATTCAGGTAAAGAAGTATGACTAATCATACTTCTGACCATGTCTTTAAGAGTTCGGTTTCATCTTTCCGCTACACCATTCATGCTAGGTTTACCTGGCATAGTGTACTGTGGGACAATTCCACACTCCTTTAGGAAGATGGCAAATGGTCCTGGACGTTGTTCTCCTGATCCGTCATATCTGCCATAGTATTCACCACCGCGATCAGATTTGACAGCCTTAATTTTCTTGCCTAATTGTAACTCAACTTCGRCTTTGAAATCCTTAAATACGTCCAATGATTGAGACTTCTCATGTATCAAATATAGGTATCCATATCTAGAGTAATCGTCTATGAATGTGATAAAATACCGTTGACCATTCCAAGAAGCTRCAGGGAACGGTCCGCATATATCGGTATGCATCAATTCTAAGGCATTTGTAGCTCTATTGGAACCTAATTTCCTTGAGTTTGTTTGTTTCCCTTTTATACATTCAACACATACTTGAAAGTCGGTTAAATCTAAGGGATTAAGGATTCTTTCATCAACAAGCCTCTGAATTCTCTGTTTAGAGATATGTCTTAAACGCTTGTGCCATAAGATGGTAGAATCCTCATTTAATTTTCGCTTAGTACCTTTAGCAACAGAGTGCAAAATTTCATTATCTAAAGTAATAGTCTCAAGCATGTATAGTTTATCAAKTAAAGAACCAGTGCCAACCAATTTCGAATTTAGATAGAAACCAACTTTATTGTTTCCAAAAGAACAATTATAACCAAATTTGTCCAAACATGAAACAGAAATCAAATTCCGTCTAAATGACGGTGCAACAAAAGTTTCAACTAAATCCAAATAAACACTAGTTTTTAATAAAATTCTAAAGGTCCCAATAGCTTGAACTCTAACTTTAGTGCCATCGCCCACATATATAAATCTTTCATTATCATTTGGCTGTCGGCTCCACATGCAGCCCTGCATAGACATACTTATGTGAGCAGTAGCACCAGAATCTACCCACCAAGTATTCATAGGTACAGAAGCTAAATTAGCTTTAGAACAAACAAAAATGAGAGTCTTACCATGTTTCTCTCGCCAAGCAGCATACTTAGGACACTCTTTCTTCATGTGTCCTGCTTTCTTGCAAAAGTAGCAAGTGAATTCCTTATCTTGCTTCTTATGCATTTTCTGCTTTGGCCCTTTTTCTGCAGTTTCCTTAGCTCTCTTCCTCTTCTTATCCTGAGAGGTTGATGCCAAGTGAGCACTCTCTATCTTATCTCGCTTTAGTCGTTCTTCCTCTTGCACAAGATGTGACATGAGCTCATTAAGAGTCCATTTATCCTTCTGAGTGTTATAACTCACCACAAATTGTCCGAATTGTGCAGGAAGTGATATGAGAATCAAGTGAACGAGCAAGTCTTCCGAAAACTCTAACTTTAGTTCCTTGAGTTTCCTATTGAGATTAGACATTCCCATGATGTACTCCCTTATGTTCCCTTTTTCTTTATACCTCATGGTGACGAGTTTCATCAAAGTGTTACTCGCTTCCGCTTTTTCATTTTTAGCAAAAAATTGCTCAATTTCAGTGAGSAACTTCTTAGCATCAGTGCTCTCAGTGATAGAGCCCCTAAATCCGCTCGGAATAGAGCGTTTCATGATCATTAGACACATGCGATTAGAGCGATCCCACCTCTCAATTTTATCCGTATTTGGGTTTTCCGCAATGGAAATGGGTCGCTCAATCCGAAGTGCTTGGTCCAAATCCATGCAACTGAGAACAATTTCCACACTTTCTTTCCACATGGCATAATTCGTCCCAGTCAGAGTAGGAATACCAGCAATTTAAGCAGATACATTATTAGCATTAGCAACTGTATATTAAACAAAACAAATAACATGCTTAGCAACTATGTCATATCGGAGGAAAATACGTGCATGTATGACATAAAAAATTCGAAACATTGGTGGGCCAATTAACAAGATACCTAACACAACATTAATATTTAGTCTTTGGACTAAAATATTAACTTATAAGTGGTACTCTCAACGTAGTAATCAAATATTGAAAATAAATCCTGTYAAACAATACCCTTCCTTTGGGCCGGTCATTGCTCACATGGAAAACTTTACAATAATCACATATTTACTACCACATGTATATTAATTATCCGGCCAAATAACAATTTTCCTTTGGGCCAATCACTATTCGCATAAATAACAAATATACTCATCTTTATACCTTAAAACAAATTAATTGTCACAACAGGGGTTACTTTGGCAACTATATTATGTCAATTAATTTATTTTAAAATACAAGACAATTAAGTGCAAACATAATAAAACAGTTTGGACCTTGATATAATTTTACTCCATCGAAACTAATGTTTCAGACAATCTACACTTAATCTCAATTGGAAATATTATTTATTTCTTAATAGCCCAACTAACAAACAAAATCCTCCGAAAACCATAACATAATCTTTATTGAACGAAAGAAATTATCTTAAACAAAAAAACTTCTTTTCCATTCACAACAACGAATAACAATAATAAAATATAACAATTGTCATGGTAGTAATCAGTTTCACCCAAAAAAAAAGATACGTTTATATGGATATCACAAAATATATATAAACAATTTATAAAATATATGGCTGTTAAACTTGAGTTCTAGAGAAACGAAAAACGATAATAATCACGAATCTAAAGAACAATAAACGGCGGTAGAAATCTCAAACCATTGATATCCAAAAAAATCATCCATCGAAATTGTTTCACACGATTACTCTAATCCAAAAGTTTTTTTTTATTATTCATTCGAATCATTGGTGACAGAATAAATAAATAAATAAAAACTATTTAAATCCCCATAGCAAAACGATTCACCTTACGAAACAATTATACCACAAAAAAAACACTAATTATTTCTAATAATTCAATGTGAAAACGTGGCTCTGATACCACTTGTTCGAAAAACAAAGATTATCACAATGAATTATTAAGAACATACGAATAAGAATACACGTACCCGTCTCCATTAGTTAGGATTGAGTATGAAACGTAGATCCGAAATTATGGCTTTCCTCATCGCAAAATCCTTGATGTCCTTCCAATGGGGAGAGAATGAACGTATTGATTTTGGTGTGTGGGAACCATAACCCTAGTCGTCTTTATATAGAGTTGTAATTAGGATTTCCATTAAACCCTAATTATAACCTAATGGGCTTTCTCTCAATAAGTCCATATCAAATTGGGTTCTAACAGGCTCTCTTTAATTAATCACATAATTAGCCCATTACTTAAATAACGTAATATAATTATATAATCCATTACTTAAATAGCGTAATATAATTATATAATAATATGTAAGCCCATAATTATTATTGGATTTATAAATAAATCCCAACAAAATAAGAAATGAATTAGCAATTACACTAAGCTATGAAAAATCAACAGAGTAAGAAAATTTCTTACTGGGCTCCCATCACTAAAATTGTTTTTGTCAAACTTTTTAGATTGGTTGACAACCTCCTCCACCCAATTGATAATCTATACAACTTAATAGTTTGGAATTTGAGTTACAGCTCAGAATCAATATCCTGCTTCACCGGTCACAAAAAGAAAGTGAATTGTACTTGGTTCTTTGTTTCTTGCTGAATTCTTGGGTTTCAGATAGTCTTACAGAGTGTTCTGTTCCCTATGAATTTCAGATAGCATTGCACTCCATATATTTTGCTTTCTTCTCGATTAATCTAAAACCTTTACATTTCATAGTGTTTCTCCAAAACCCCCAACTTTGCTTTCAAACAATAATCAACGCCATATCCATGGCGAAAAGAATACACCAAGTTAAGTATATGGTCTTGGATGTTTACATGGATAACTAAAAGGAAGTGTTGCATAACAAGTGGAAAATTGACTTTTGTTCAGCTTTTCATTCGATATTCACGACTTGGTTAACATGGTATTCACCATCTATTTATTAAATGTCTTCACTTCTTTTCAACTAGCTTTTCATCCACCAACTAGCTTATTAGCTAGTTTGACAAACATAGCTTTAGACATCGTTTGGCATACATAAACTAGCTTATAAGCTATTTAATTTTTTGGATAGATGTTTGGATGAACATAAATTAACTTAAAGGGTGTTTGGGATTGCTTATTTTAGGTGTTTTTTTTACTTATTTCAGTCAGACGCCGGTAATAAGCTAAATGCTAGTGTTTGGATGAGGAAAAATAAAACTGTTTATACCGGTGCCAAACCGGTAATAAGCAGTTTTTGATAAGTTAATCCTTCATGACTTATGAAAAACTGTTTATTACCAGTTTACCATTTTAACCTTGTATTATTAATGTTTGTTAATTATTAATCTTATTGATATAAATTTTTGTCAATAATATGGAAGACCGTCATTTTTTGTTATTTTAATATATAAGCAAAATTTGTCAAACACTAAAAAACAACTTATCAGCTTATTGCTTTTTGGTACCGTTATAAGTTAATCCAAACACTTTTTATAAAACTCCGTTTTAATACCACATAAGTTAATAAGCACTTTTATAAATTAAAAAACATAAGTTGTTTTAAATAAGTAATCCCAAACACCCCCTTATAAGCTAGTTTAATTGAACACTAGTTGGAGTAACTTATGAAAAGCATTTTGTTACTTTTTCCATTTATAACCCTCAACAATATTAATTATTATTTATTACTATTAATTACAAATATTAATCATTAATTGTAACACTCCATCCTACTAAACTTAAGATGAGACTCGTCACAACCAAAAAATAGATCAAAAGTATACCATTTACAGTACAGAGCTCTAATGAGACTCCAAAAAAAACATTACAACAATTATATTACATAGCACTAACATATTCACATAATAACATAGCAAAAACACTATATTCAACCGCTAGTCTTTTAGAATCCCAAGTCATCTCGACCTTTCATCATACCCCTAAGTTAGATCCTGAACCTGCCGAGGTAAAACAAAACAAACCTCGACTGAGCAAAAATTGCCCAGTGAATGAATAATAGCAGAAGAATATCAAATACGAATAAATAACTGAAAGGAAACATTACGATACAAGTGAAATCAATTTAAGTGTAAATCTCTAAAAATTGAAAGTTATATAATAATAAAAAAATTCAAGGTAAGAAGGCCATCCGTATCATTAGGATACGTTGTTCCCGATGGATGATCAGTCCAATCAGGCGTTGTAATGGAATGGAAGTGTAGGGCACTACACCATCACATTCCCCGGTAACCAGAGGTATATGGTATTCGGCTCTATCCGGTAACCAATGTAATTGGTATTCGGCTTTATCTGGTATTCGGTTCATAGGATGCATCCAACATTTTCTATTTGGCTTGGCCATAGCCTTTATGAGAATGCCATGACTATTTTAGCCCTCATGGGGGCTTCTCAACACCCGTGCCCCTAGTATCGAGCTTATTCAAATTTAAGTCAATAAAGTCAAACTCAAATAACCAAATCAAGAACCAAACATTTGATAATAAGTCTAATAAAACCATTTTTTTTATTAACCTCGATATCCAACCCGCTATGCGAGCCAACTAATCTCAGGGCGACCACTTGCTTTGCAGATAGCCCGGAGTCACCGCATTTGAACCTCCGTGGCCACAAGGGGATTTTTATTCCTTCTTGGATTTGAATCTGAGACCTCCTAGTACTTTTGACCTTTGGAGTCAAGCTCAAACCAATCAGGCACCACCGTTATGGTTAAGTCTAATAAAACCATTGATGTCCCAATTTATATATAATCGATCATGAGTGTTAAAACGTATCGGTAATGGTTTAGACTTCTCAGGTACACAAAATTTATGAACCAAAACATCATATAACACAAAAGAAATTCAGAAACCAATTTTATCATCTTCCCTTTTGTGGGTATGTGTCATGATCAAGATTTCATAGAATGGATAATCACCACAATTGATTACCCACGTATCAAAAGAAAGTATATATTCGTACATTGAAAGTGTTTTAGATGTGATCAAACAAAATTTGAGGCTTATGAATGGTTCCTTCCTTTCAGATTACCTAATCTTATCAGAAAAAAGGCTTTTAGACCATTTTCAATAACACTTCTCATCAACTTCAAGTTCCTACAAACTATTACCTTTCATAGAACTATGGACATTCAAGTATGCTTAACATACCACTAGGACACCTAGTAAGCATATAACACAATGCCTAGGACTATAGACAACATTTGCTAAAATCCAATGTTCACAATCCAAACAGAAACTAACAGGTTCTATACATCAAAAGTTTAAGCCTTTTCTCACACTTAGAGGTTGAACCAAACTTTCTTATGAAAATGAAAGTTGTACATATACCTCTTAGGATTTCATAACAATTGGATTCATATAATTTGGAGTTCTGGTCTATTTTATATATAATTTATACAAACAGAGTGCAATTTCGTTTGGCTGCAGACAGCGTCTGAAAATCAAAGATTTCAAGCCACGTATGGTTCAACTTAGGTTTCTCATACAAAGTTGTAGATAACTCAAACACTTTTCTAACAATATAAAGAAAGCATCAATCAAACAAACGGTTGATTTTATAATGAATTTTCAAACTTACAGAAACGAATCTGCCTCCTCTAACAGCACCAACTTGAAGAAAATTTCATCAATCTTCAATTTTTAACCTATGAATCATGAATCGACTTAGGGTTTAACCATTGCCCTAAAGAAGAAGAAATCACAAAAATAAACTATAGACATACCTTATCTTGAGTTTCTAGTTCCAATTATAACATCAATTCTTCAAAAACTCAAAGATTTAACAAGAAATTCCTAAGTTTATAGAGATGAGATGAGGTATTTTTAGAGAGAGGTAGGAGAGATCATAGAGTTAGAGAGAGAGGAAGCAAGTCTGATTAAAAAACAAATAACAATTTCCTATATATATTTACAATATTTACTATCTAACCCTTGATCTTAAGCTTATTTGAAATATCATCATACTTTGGCAATTTCCTTTACAATTTTGGTCCTAACCAAGATTGTTTCAACCAACTTAGAACTCAAATGATGAAAATAACTAGGCCTAATAAACGGCTTCTGAAGACTAAGATATGAAACGCTAAAGCACGATTTCACTCTTGAACAAAATTGGTTCTCGATCAAGATATTAGATTTACCAAATACGGGGTATTATATTAATAAATAAAAAATAAAAACTACTTATTACTAATATTAATAAATATTAATTAACATAAGTTGAAAATTATTAATTAATTTTAATTACATTATATTGTAATTGATTAAATTTTCAAGATGTTCTTTTTGGTCATTTTACATGCTCATCATCTCATTTTTGTCAAGGATGATTTGTTCATCAGCTAGTTTGTCTGCTATTTGCTAGCTTATCAGCTAGTTTGCCAAATATAGTCTTATTGTAGTGAATAATATATATTTGTTTCGCAATGTGAACATTTCTTTGTATGTTTGTGAAACAAAAAATACAACTAAAAGTTTCATGTTGTGAACCAAATACATATGAAAAACACACATTATGAAACAAATAGATGTCCAATATATGATATTCTTGCCTTCGATAGAAAATACATGTGAAACAATACCTTACGATAATAGTTCTCACAATTATCACAAAATATGGGGTTCTCAAATGATTATACCCTTGTACATAAATGGTTGGGTTCCGGTGATAATAGAAGTTATGGTGAGAAAGATAAGAAGGATTCAACGCCCTTGGAGTAATTTTAATTAAAGATCAACACTAATATGGTGCATCAAGATACACCTTATCAATTTTTGTGATGAGCACAATTCATAGGTAGGTGTGAGATTAAACGTGATCAAAGGTCCAAATCCCTTTTTACGCTACTCATATGATCCTTCAACTATATATATATATATATATATATATATATATATATATAAACCCCTCTATTTTACAAAAAAACGCGAGAACATTCTTATCACACATGATAATTCACGTCAAGGGACCTGGTGTTATATAGACAACATGCCTTATGACCAGAGTAGAGTTAAAGGTTGTCTGCATCTCCAATTTATTATCACATGTGATGATTATAGTATTACATCAAGAACACCCTTATCACATGACAATACATGCGAGAGGGCCTAGTGGTGTAAACTTGGCCCACAACCTGGGTTGCGCCAAATGTTATAAAAGAGTGTCGTCATGTTCTCGTAAAATGAAGGTGTTCTTATTTGAACATTTCCCCATATATATATATATATAGAGAGAGAGAGAGAGAGAGAGGAGTGATCATATGAAAACCGCTCTCATTTGTGTAAACCGTGCAAACCACCTTCAT
>NC_037530.1:12216238-12228245 GCF_001531365.2 Cynara cardunculus var. scolymus
GAAAACAGGCTGGTCTCACATGATCCCAAGTCTATATATATATATATATATATATATATATATATATATATGACTGAATTCCGATGAGAATGGAAGTTATAGTGAGAAAGGTAAGAAGGGATCTCCACCCTTGGATCAATCCAAATTGAAGATCAACTCTAACGCGGTGCACTGAGATGCACCAAATCAATTCTGTTATAAGCGTAATTCATGTGGTGGGGTGAGATTAAAAGTGATCAAGAGTCTAGATACTTTCTTACGCTTCTCACTGTAACTCCATTCTCACTTGATCCTTCATTCTATGTGTGTATGTATGGTTGGGTTCCGATGAGAATGAAAATTATTGTGAGAAGGGTAAGTAGGGATATCTATGCTTGGATCAATCCTAATTAAAGAGAAATACTAGATCAACACTAATGAAATACACCAGATCAATTTCCTTCTAAAGAGTAATTTATGGATTGGTTTGAGATTAAAAATGATCAAAGGTCCATCTTACACTTCTTACCTTAACTTTTATTCTCACATGATCATTCGTCTATATATATATATATATATATATATGTGAAAATTGGCCAAAATAGTCATTCTTCTCTCATAAATTGGTCTCATAACCATTCTTTTTCCTGATTTACCCAAATGTCTCTACATGTTCAAGTCCCACCACCCCACTTGAGGACCTAGCTAAAAGACAGAAAATTCAAATTCAAACCTAAGTTAGCAAGTGGTACCGTCACAATGTGGAGCTCACCGACCTAATTGCGAACTTGAGTTGAATCTGATTCTTTGTCTTTTAGCTCGGTTCTCAAGTGAGAGAGTGGAACTTGAGCGTAAGCGATGACATTAATTTGGATAAATCCGTAAGAGCAATGACTAGGAGGTTTATTTAAGAGGAAAAATGGCTATTCAACCAATTATATATATATATATATAGAAAGAGAGAGAGAGAGAGAGAGAGAGAGAGAGAGAGAGAAAGAGAGAGGAGGAGCGATCAAATGCAAACCACCCAATTTGTATAAACCATGCAAACTGTGATAATCGGGTCCTGGTTATCACACCCGAGGTATTTATTATGTGATTAATTGTTTATATGGATACATGCTTACATGAGTTTAATATGTGAGTATGTGTATTTTCATGCATGAAAATATATGCATGATTTCTAATAAGTAGATGCATATGTTTATATGTTAAATATATAAATATGCATGATTTTAAGAAAATGCACATGGGAGTGTATGTGATTATATGTAGGGATATTATATGTCTGCATAAATTATGTATGCATGTCATATATATGTATGTATGTGGGTGTAAGCTTGGGTAGCCGACTTTCCATAAATGGAAAGTCTAAATAGAAAGGGGTGGGTATGAGCCAAGGTTTCTTGCCACTTTGGGAAAATTTTGAGAGAGAATTATGGTGTTGCTTGCTTAATCTGGAGAACTGATTTGGTCTTACCTTCATCTTCAAATTTTACCTAAGGTGAGTAATTTTTAAAACATCCCACGTATGAAATTCTATTGTTGGCATATTGAATTTTGATTGCTCCTAAGATGGATTGACCGTCGTGGGAATGTCCGGTCATAGTGTTGACCGGACAAGGTGTTAGTAGAAATGTTGAGATGCTAATTCGGTCATAGTGCCGTCCGGGGACGTTCCTAGTCCGGTCATAGTGTCGTCCGGAAACGTCCTAGTCCGACCATAGTGCCGTCCGGAGACGTTCAAATCCGGTTGTCGTGCCGTCCGGATACGCGTTACATCCAGTTGTAGTGCCATCCGGATTAGTGTCGTTTTATCATGCCATCCGGATAAGGTGTCGTTTTATCATGTCGTCCGAATAGGGAGTCCGACCAAGCTTGTCTGGACATGAGTTGTCCGGATAGCTTGTCCGGATAGCTTGTCCGGATACAACTATCTACACAAATTGCTTAAGTGTTTGGAATTTTTGGATTTATTTCACAATTTAACAATTATTTGGGTTTAAATTTGTTATTGTCAAAAGGGGTATTTTATATCTTTTAAAGTGATAAGATATACCAAGCATGGTGAGGTAAGTCTGTTTTGTATGGAACTAGATTTTGGGAAAATAATTCTACCAAACGTGGTGACATAAGTCTGTTTTGGTACGAAACTTGTTTTAAGAGGTAGTTCCCCCAGACGTGGTGACATTTGTCTGTTCTGGCTTGAAACTGGGTGATGGGTACTTCCAGACTTGGTGACTTATGTATCTTCTAGCAAGTAACCCTGTTTTAATGAATGAATAACGATGGCATATCAAAGAGAGGTGTAACTTGAAATAAGGGATACATTGTCATATGTGGATATTATTATAGCTCTTGTTATTATCACTAATTAGATACAATAACTCCAAATCATCATTTATTTGTGACTTGATGAATTAGGGATATGGTTCTTTTTAGAAATAATAATTTAGATGTTATTTAGAAGGAAAAAATGGTTTGTCATTAGAGGCATTTATTGCCTAAATTTTTTATTAATGTTTTAATACATACATAGAAGCTCTGGTTGGTCTTTGAGTAATGACCAGAGGACCTCTGGTTATGTAGAAAGGGTTTTTAAAAAATTTGGGAATTTTATAAATCATAGGCTCTGTATGATTCATACATAAGGTCTGTATCTTAAATTTTATGTTTTATTTTTTGAAATTGTCTTTTTTTTCAAAATTATTTATAAACAAAGTTTAAGAATCAGAGCTCTGATGCTAGTTTAATCATCTTTTTAAAATTATGTTATGCCCTTATGGACCTAAGTTTTTATTTGGTCCATAGGACCTCTGGTTGGTTAATGTCACTTAGATACAAAGGCTCTGGTTAGTAGAACCAGAGGCTCTGGTTGGTAAGGCAGAAAGAACTCTAGTCTATAGAACCAGAGGAGCTCTATTCTGTTGAATCAGAGAGGCTTTGGCTCATTGTGTCAGAGGGGCTCTGGCCCTTTAAGGTAGAGTTTTATTTTGAGCTCTGGGTTTTAGAGAGGTGCATTTGATATGTGGGATGATGTTATCTATTGAGCTCATTTTGAATATATTGTTGAATCGCATTATTTTGTTGTAATGCAATTATTTCTGTATAAATTTATTTTATCAGTTTTTGGTGTTTATCACCCTGCATATGCAAAGAATGGATTTATTCACTAGATCAGAAGTCTAACTAGGGGTGTAAATGATGCGATTCGAGTTCGAGTATCAGTATACTCGACTCGAACTCGATAGCCATTTCTCAAGCTCGAACTCTACTCGAAAACTCGCGAGTAGTTAAAAACTAAACTCGACTCGAACTCGATTGCAATTTTTTAAAATTCGAACTCGTTTAAAGCTCGAACCAAGCTCAAACTTCTACTCGAATCAAGCTCGAACCCGAACTCTAATCAAGCTCGAACTCGAACTCTAATCAAGCTCACCCGTCAAAATTTATGAAATTTTAAGGTCTTCTCTTATAAATAATAAAACTTAAAGGTGTTCTTTTAAATTATAAAAAATTAAAGGGATTCACCTCAAACTTTATCATAAAAAAAGACAAAGTTACGAACTTATATCACATCCATCTCTTTTTATAACAATTCTCTATCCTTTTTTTTATTATCTTTCTTCCAATGTGGGACAACTCAACAACACTTCTATATTTTTTTGTCTTTTGATTTCAATAAATAAAAGAATTATTGATATAGTTTTTATAATTAAAAATGCACAATATTGTTCAAATATTTAAAAATATAAGTCACTTTTATTACATTATATTATACATATTGTATTATAAAACTGATTATATTTTTAAAACTAACTATATATAAAAAATCGAGTATCTCACGAGTTTTTTGAGTCGAGTATTGGGTAGTTTGACTCGACTCGTTAATATGTCGAGTTGAGTTCGAGTTTGAGCCGAGCCTATTCGAGTCGAGTTTTGACCAAGTCGATCTCGAATAGCTCGCGAGTTGTCTCGTATCATTTACACCCCTAGGTCTAACCCTCATTTTGAGTTTTAAAAATGTGTAATGCTGGAACAACGGGGTCAGGAGATATTAAAGGGAAGGGGAAAATATGATTATTTTCTTTATATGATATCTGTTTTTGGAACACCAGCATGATGATTACTTATTTTGAAGATACATGTTGTTATACATGTGATAGTACCGAATTTTATTTTGGAATTTTTCATATTTAGATTTTGTACATATAATAATTCTTGTACTAGTGGGACCATTGTGTTGTAAACTGTATTTCTTTGCAATGAAATAAATGTTATATGCAAATGTGGTGTTTGGGGGTGTCACAGAGTGGTATCAGAGCCTTAGTTTAAGGGATTTAGGTATTCAAAGCATGATGCTTAGACTTAAACTATCATTTGCATATTAAGGGTCCCCGACATAGTTAGTTTCACTGGGAATAAAATATAATGGGTTAAAGAGGACAGTATGTAAGGTGAATTCGAATTACAAATGGCCATTGTAATTATAAATTTATAGGTACATACCTATACTCAGATACCTTATTATATTTGGGAAGGTGAATACGTGATATTTAATACTAAAATATCTACAGATGACTAGTCGATCACGAAGATCTGAGAGGATCGTCCGCCCTGAGTCGGAAGAAAGAGAGGAATCTCCTGTCAATCCTCCAGGGGTAGAACCAGGGGTAGAGGCCGAGGGATGAGTCAGACTCCAATAAAGAAGTCAAACTGAGATTCGTCCTGATCAAGGGGAATCCATCTCTGGGAATGTTAATCAGGAGCAGGGGCATCAACCTGAATTTATAACTAGAGATGTTCTGGCAGAGGAGATGGGAAAAATAAGAGAGACTCTGATATCCATTATGGGATTGCCGGCCAGAGTAGAGACTGAACGAGTTGGAATTAATCCTCCAGCTCCATCTGCAGGTAGCAATAACAGGGGATGAGACATAAAAATGTTCCCGACTTGCAAACCTCCAACGTTTTTGGGAGAAAGAGATCCAGTAAAAGCGATGTGCTGGATAAAAGAAATCAAATCAGTATTTAACACCAGTAGGTATTCTGAAGATGGTAAGGTTAGATTTGCAGTGTCTATGCTAAAATCTAATACTTTATATTGGTGGGATGTGGAGTCATCAACACAACCAAATATTCTACAAACAATGTCTTGGGAAAAATTTGTGACCATATTCAAAACACAATTCTGTCCTAAGACTGCAATAAGACAAATGGAAGAGGATTTTTTTAAACTGGAACAAGGAAATAGGTCTGTACGGGATTATACTGAGAAGTTTATCGAGTATTTCAGTTTTGCAGAACACTATATCTCTTCACAGTCTTGGAAAGTGGAAAGATATATTTGGGGTCTGAAACCTTCTATCCGGGAATTTGTAATAGCTTTGGACCCTGCTACATTCACTTTAGCTGTAAATACTGTTGAGCTTACGAAATGAAACAAAAATCAGCAAGGCGAAGAGAAAGTAGTAGAGAAAAGAAAGTGGGAAAGGTCTTCAACCAGCTTTCGAAGACCCAAATTCACAAAGTCGGATAATCGTCCTTCTCAGCTACCACTTGTTAGAGCTTGTTTGTGGTGTCAGCAGGTGCATCAAGGGAACTATCAGCCTGAGACTAAAAGATGTTACCGGTATGGTGAGGCAGGGCATCTATCAAGGGATTGCACTACACCAAAAAGGTGTTTTCAGTGCAATTCACTTGACCATATTTAACCGAATTGTCCACAATTAAAGGCTCCTCGTTTGACAATGGGAGTGAATGCTTCAAGTAACCATGGAAGGCCTAATGCACCAAGAGGGGGACAGAGTGGGGCGCAAAGTCAATTGTTCCAAATGACAAAGAATGAGGCTGAAGCTACGCCAGATGTGGTAACATGTACCTTTCTTTTCAATTCCTTGTCTGTTAAGGTGCTGTTTAATTCGGGTGCGAACTTTTCATTCGTATCACCCTTATTTGCTGAAACTGCATGTATGACTTCTGTGCCACTTGACAATATATTAGTAGTTGATACTGCCAATAGTCAAGAATCTGTTGTATATGTATTCAATAATTAGTAGTTGATATTGAGGGGTGTGGGCTGCCGATCCGACTTTTCGCTATGCCAATGAAAGAGTTCGACATTGTGGTGGGAATGGACTGGTTAGCAGAAAATCAAGCTAGTATTTTGTGCAACAAGAAAATGATTAGTATTGATCTAACGGGGGAAAGACCGATTGTTATTTATGGTGATCGGCAGGATCACCAAACTAACTTGTTAACGGTTCTGAAATCCCGAAAATGTGTTCAGAAGGGATGTCAGAGTTATATGGCCTATATGGAAGATTCAAGGAAGAAAAAGAGTAAACAGGAGTTAATTCTAGTTGTATGTGATTATTCAGAAGTCTTTCCAGAAGATTTGACTGGTCTACCGCTAAATAGATCTATTGAGTTCAGGATAGATCTTGTGTCCGGGGTAGCGCTAGTGGCAAGAGCACCATATCGATTAGCACCGTCAGAGCTGAAAGAGTTGGTTAATCAGTTAAAGGATCTTCTTGACAAGGGTTTCATCAGACCTAGTACCTCACCCTCGGATGCTCTGGTTCTGTTTATCAAGAAGAAGGATGGGTCAATGTGAATGTGCATTGATTATCGTGAATTGAATAAACTAACCATTATGAATAAATATCTTTTACCAAGAATCGATGATCTATTTGATCAACTGGTGAGCCAGTTACTTTTCAAAAATCGATTTGTGATCAGGATACCATCAATTAAAGGTCAGAGAGGAGGATGTTGCCAAGAATGCTTTCCGAACTCGATATGGACATTATGAGTTTTTGGTTATGCCTTTCGGTCTAACCAATGCTCCTGCAGCTTTTATGGATCTAATGAACCGAGTATGTAGTGAATATCTCGATAAATTTGTTATTGTGTTTATTGATGATATTCTTATATACTCCAAATCTAAATAGGAGCATGTTGAGCATCTTCATTTGATCCTTGAACTTTTGAAGAAAGAGAAGTTGTACGCTAAATTGTTTAAATGTGAGTTTTGGTTAAGAGAAGTTCAATTTATGGGTCACGTTATATCTGAAACAGGAATGAAAGTTGATCCTACTAAGATTGAGGCAGTAGAGAAATAGAATGCATCGAGAACTCTTTTGGAAGTCCGTAGTTTCCTGGGGTTAGCAGGGTACTACCGGAAATTCATTCAGGGTTTCTCAAAGATTGCAATACCATTGACAAGGTTGACTCAGAAAAACATTACGTTTCAGTGAGAAGAAGATCAACATAAGGCTTTTCAGTTATTGAAAGATCGTCTGTGCAGCGCTCCAGTTCTGTCTTTGCCAGAAGGATCAGAAGATTTCATGGTCAACAGTGATGCTTCGAAGTTGGGTCTGGGTTGTGTTCTGATGCAGAGGGGGAAATTAATTGCTTATGAATCCAAACAACTTAAAGATCAGGAAAAACAATATCCAACACATGACATGAAACTCGCAGTCGTAGTTTTTGCTCTGACGATTTGGAGACACTATTTGTTGGGGACTAAGTGTCAGATCTTTTCAGATCACAAAAGTTTCCAACATTTATTCAATTCAAAATAGTTAAACATGTGGCAACGACGATGGATTGAACTGGTAAATGATTATAATTGTGAAATCATTTACCATCCGGGGAAAGCTAATGTAGTAGCAGATGCTTTGAGTACAAAAGAGAAAAGTGGTACAATCAGGGATGTGGCTATGAAAATGAATCTGTTGCCAGATCTTCATAGTGAGATTGCAAGGTGTCAGGGAGAATCTGATAAAGAAAAGAATTTCAACAGTGAACAAATGGGTAAATTAATTTCTACTTTGGAAAAGAATGATAAAGATCTTTTGTGTTTTCAAGGTAGGATATAGGTACCATGCTATGTAAATACCCGGGAAGTTATTTTGAACAAAAGTCATAAATCCCGGTATTCTATTCATCCTGGCACCAATAAAATGTACAAAGACTTAAACCCTTTTTATTGGTGGCCTGGACTAAAGAAAGATATAGCAAGGTATGTGGAACGGTGTTTAACGTGTCTACAAGTGAAAGTTGAACATCAAAAACCATATGGAAATCTTCACTCTTTAGAGATTCCTATGTGGAAATGGGATCATATCACGATGGCTTTCATTATGAATTTGCCTCGAACTCCAAAGGGATATAATCTCATATGGGTTATTGTGGATCGTTTGTCAAAATTTGCGCACTTTCTTCCGATAAAAGAGAATTATCCGTTAAAAGGTTAGCAAAGATTTATATTAAGAAAATTGTGACTAGACATGGGGTTTCGTTGTCCATCATCTCAGACAGGGATGGTCGGTTTACATCCAAGTTTTGGGAAAGTTTTCCGAAAGCTTTGGGTTCTCACATTCGGTTGAGTACGGCGTATCATCCATAGACTGACAGGCAGAGTGAAAAAACGATTCAAACCCTTGAAGATATGTTGAGGGCATGTAGTATAGATTTCGGGGGATCATGCAAATATCATTTTCCATTAATTGAATTTGCCTACAACAATAGTTATCACTCCACCATTCAGGCGGCACCGTATAAAAAATTGTATGGCCGTAAGTGCTAAACGCTGTTGTGTTGGAATGAAGCAGGTGAAAGACAGTTAACAGGGCCAAAAATTGTTCAAGTTAATTCTGAGAAGATTGAGCAAATCAGAAAAAAAAATAAAACAGCTCAAGACCATCAGAAGAGTTATGCTGACAGACGCCGTAATCTGATTGAATTCTTTGTGGGGGATCATGTGATGCTGAAAGTCTCGCCATGGAAAGGGGTAGTCAGATTCGGTAAGAGAGGTAAGCTCAGTCCAAGATACATCGGGTCATTTAGAATTTGTAAGCGAGTCGGAATGGTTGCATATCAGCTGGAATTACCAGAGGAGCTAAGTACGATTTATAACACTTTCCACGTGTCTAATTTGTTGAAGTCTTTAGCAGATCCGAGTCTAGCAGTGCCTCTACCATAAGTCAGATTAGACAGTAAGCTGAATTTTGTATAAACACCAGAGGCAATAACTGATCAGAAAACCAAGGTTTTGTGGAATAAATAGATCAGTCAGGTAAAATTTCAGTGGCGTTATCACAAAGGTTCTGAGGCAACCTGGGAGTTGGAGTCTGAAATGAGAACTGAGTATCAGTGGCTTTTTGACAAAAGGAATTCCGGGACGGAATTCTTTTGAGGGGTGGATAATGTGATAACTGGGTTCTGATTATCACTCGAGGTATTTATTATATGATTAATTGTTTACATGGATACATGCTTACATGAGTTTAATATGTGAGTATGTGTACTTTCATGCATAGGAATATATGCATGATTTCTAATAAGTAGATGCATATGTTTATATGTTAAATATATAAATATGCATGATTTTAAGAAAATGCACATGGGAGTGTATGCGATTATATATAGGGATAATATATGCCTGCATGAATTATGTATGCATAACGTATGTATGTATGTGGGTGTAAGCTTGGGTAGCCGACTTTCCATAAATGGAAAGTATAAAGAGAAAGGGGTGGGTATGAGCCAAGGTTTCTTGCTACTTTTGGAAATTTTTGAGAGAGAATTGTGGTGTTGCTTGCTTAATCCAGAGAATTGATTTGGTCTTACCTTCATCTTCAAATTTTACATAAGGTGAGTAATTTTTAAAACATCCCACGTATGAAATTCTATTGTTGGCATATTGAATTTTGATTGTTCCTAAGATGGATTGACCGTAGTGGGAATGTCCGGTCATAGTGTTGACCGGACAAGGTGTTAGCAGAAATGTTGAGATGCTAATTCGGTCATAGTGTCGTCCGGGGATGTTCCTAGTCCGGTCATAGTGTCATCCGAAAATGTCCTAGTCCGGCCATAGTGCCATCCGGAGACGTTCAAATCCGGTTGTCGTGCCGTGGATACGCGTTCCATTCGATTGTAGTGCCGTCCGGATAGATATCGTTTTATCATGCCATCTGAATAAGGTGTCGTTTTATCATGCCGTCTGGATAGGGAGTTCGGCCAAGCTTGTCCGGACATATGTTGTTCGGATAGCTTTTCTGGATACAACTATCTACACAAATTGTTTAAGTGTTTGGAATTTTGGGATTTATTTCACAATTTAGCAATTATTTGGGTTTAAATTTGTTATTATGAAAAGGGGTATTTTATATCTTTTAAAGTGAAAAGATATTGTTCCTACCAAGCGTGGTGACGTAAGTCTGTTTTAGTATGGAACTAGATTTTGGGAAAATGTTTTACCAAGCGTGGTGACATAAGTCTGTTTTGGTATGAAACTTGTTTTAAGAGGTAGTTCCCCCAGACGTGGTGACATTTGCTTGTTCTGGCTTGGAACTGGGTGATGGGTACTTCCAGACTTGGTGACTTATATCTGTTCTGGCAAGTAACCATGTTTTAATGAACGAATAAGGGTGGCATATGAATGAGAGATATATCTTGGAATAAAGGTGGCATATGAAGGAGAGGTGTATCTTGGAATAAGGGAGACATTGTCATATGTGGATATTATTATAGCTCTTGTTATTATCATTAATTAGATACAATAACTCTAAATCATCATTTCTTTGTGACTTGATGAATTAGGAATATTGTTCTTTTTAGAAATAATAATTTAGATGTTATATAGAAGAGGAAAATGGTTTGTCATCAGAGGCATTTATTACCTAAACTTTTTATCAATGTTATAATACATACGAAGGGGATCTGGTTGGTCTTTGAGTAAGGACCAGAGGACCTCTGGTTATGTAGAAAGGGTTTTTAAATACTTTAGGAATTTTCTAAATCATAGGCTCTTTATGATTCATACAGAAGCTCTGTATCTTAAATTTTATGTTATATTCTTTAAAATTGCCTTTTCTTCAAAATTATTTATAAACAAAGTTTAAGAGTCAGAGGAGCTCTGATTCTAGTTTAATCGTCTTTTTAAAATTATGTTATGCCCTTCTGGACCTAAGGTTTTATTTGGTCCAGAGGACCTCTGGTTGGTTAATGTCACTTAGATACAGAGGCTTTTGTTAGTAGAACCAGAGGATCTGGTTGGTAAGGCAGAAGGAGCTCTGGTCTATAGAACCAGATATGCTCTGGTCTATTGAATCAGAGAGGCTCTGGCCCATTGTTGGTCCCGTGAGGGTCTACAAGAAGAGAAACAGTTTGTAGAAAGGGGGATGAATACAAACACAATATTTTTTAAATTTAAAATATATATTGATAAAGAAGATCAATACAAATTTTACAAGATTGTTTGCGGAAAGATAAGTTAGTAAAAACCTATCTAAACAATCTTTAGTTACACACAAAGTCTTAGCAAATACAGGAAAAGAAATTGTTGTAAAGAAGATCATTTACTTAAGCTAGAAAATGCTTGAAGTAAGAATTAGGGAAGAACAGCAATGGCATCGGTATTGGCTTGAACAGCTTCTTGGAGAATCTGGAGATGACTCTGCACTTCTTGAACGTCCGCCTGGATGGCAAGGAAGTTCGCATCAGGATCACCTTGGCGGGGCATCTCTTGGTGGACTTCGTTGATCCTGCAGAGGATGGTATCAACGGCTGGAAGGAGAAGTTTGATGTCTAACGCCATATCATAGTCATCATCGACATCTTCATCTCCTCCATCATCTTTCTCTCTTTCTTCCTCTTCCACTTCCTGAGCATCGGACTGATGCATCGAAGAAGGACCTGCAAAAGAAGTGTGAGCTGAAGGCTTGATGGGCCGTGAAACCACAGACACAAACAACAATTAGGACCAAAAGCAAGTATACAAATAGTCCCAATATCGTCTTTCAAGTAATAAAAGTGGTACAAGTACCGGATATCGTCCACAGGGATCGTAGTAAAAGTTTAAAAGGAAGTAAAGTTAAGGAAATGATTTCAAAAGGCGAAATCGAAGACTTTAATTAGAACAGAGTTAACACAACTAAAAACAGGAGATAACAGAATATAAAGCAAGCTAGGGTGTATGACTTTTAGGGTGAGAAGTAAAAATTATTTCCTGTCGACCAAT
>NC_037530.1:12228345-12236839 GCF_001531365.2 Cynara cardunculus var. scolymus
ACAATACTTTGATAATGAAAAACAAGAATGAAAAATAACGAATGTAAAAAGCCTGCTTTAAATAACCCACGACATTAAGTAGGTAGAGGAATAACTCCTCACCCTTTCA
The DNA here is from genome assembly GCF_001531365.2 of Cynara cardunculus var. scolymus. Classification (NCBI taxonomy): domain Eukaryota; kingdom Viridiplantae; phylum Streptophyta; class Magnoliopsida; order Asterales; family Asteraceae; genus Cynara; species Cynara cardunculus. The sequence goes on from NC_037530.1 coordinate 12,228,455, forward strand.
TCTTCCCGCTAATAATTAGGCATAGTAACTCCTCACCCTTTCATCTTCCTGCTACTAATTAGGCATAGTAACTGCTCCCCACTCTTTCAAATTACCGCTAACTTCTAGACCGAGTGGATCCAGCTTAAGCCCAAGAACAGAATTCAGCTGGCCCATATCGGCAGCTGTGGCTTGTTTCCTTCTTCTCACATATACTTTAATTGGGCCTTTATCAAAAACCGACCCGAACCAAACAAAATTAACCGAACATAACCGAAGTCCGAATCCGAAAATTACATCAGGTATGGCAGACCCACCAGAAACACAAAGAACACAAAAATGGCTTATTTTGAAATTTTTTACTCCAGGGATTTTCGACTCTGCCTTGCGCCCTTGCCTCTCTCAGTCTCTGCCTCTCTCGATCTCAACTCTCTCCATCTCCGGTCTCTCGACTCTCTGTCTGAAGCCCTGACTGCCTTCTGCCTCTCTCGGTCCTCGGAAACTGAAATTGATGAGGTAAAAACTCAAACTCTCTGCCTGAAGCCCTGACTGCCTTCTTCTCTATGTTTTTGTATGTGTTGGGTTTAGATCAAATAGTCCTCAGGGATAAACATGCAACCTTTGAGCAACCACTGTGATTAAGCCATCAGTAACATTCTAACAAGTCAAAAATTAAAAACCATAAATTCTATAAAATTCAATACCAAAAACACCACAAACACCCAATAGTCATTTAGGATATAAGTTTTCAACAAAACTTAAATTACTCAAACATTTCAAAGTCCAGGTTAATTATGATGCAATTAATTTGTAGATGAGGAACATTACTTTCAGGGAGAAGAAAGTAAGGTTTTGGAGGGATCTCCATTGATGCCAAGCAGCAAGCTGCAACTGCCAAGCAGAAACAGCAAGCAGGTAAGCATTGTTGTGTAAGGTTGTAAGCACTAAGCAAACTAATGGTCTATCATTGTTGTGTAAGGGGCCATTTACCTAAATGCTTACCCGGTAAGTGCTTAACATTAGGAGTCAACATTATAATTTATTTTATTGGGTAAGATTGTAGTACATCAAAACGTATCATATACAACAATTTACCTGGTAAGTGTTTACCCGGGTAAGAGTCGTCACCCTCAATTACCGGGTAAGACTCTCCATCCTTATCATCACTCTTACCGGGTAAGATTCTTGGTTCTTGCCATGTTTATCTGGTGAGAAAAATTACCCGGTAAGTACTTACCGGGTAAGCGTTTAGTAAACGGCCCCTAAGGCTGTTTCGATTACTAATTGAGTTCAAACACCAGTCATAGTTTTGGCCCCAGGTTCATGGCAAAAACAGACAAACTTGAAATGTCTTCAGAAAGGCCATAACATGGTTATTTTTGGTTATTACAAAACTCTGTAAACTGTATAAACGATTAAACTGGGGGTAAAAATGCAGATATACCCATATATTTATTCGTATATATTTGTATCTGGTAAGTATTCCATATAACATAAATAAATACGTAACTAATAAGACGCGAATGTCACTGAATATGATCAACATTATAAAAAGAATTAGTCCATAGTCACTGTTAAGTTGACTGTCTTCTAGCAATTGAACATAACTTATGTTTTGTAATCATCAATGAACAATAATAATATATCATTCATTTCATGCTTATATGCAAGAGGTGGTCATCTAATATTCAAACATCAGCAATCATCAAAGTTTGTAATTGATAGTAACAAAATAATTTTTGAAATTTGACGAAATAACATATAGCCCACATGGGATATTCTTCTTAAATAATAATTAGCTTATATAAAGCCATGAATCATAGATGGAGACAATTATGCAAGGTGGGTATTGACTTTTCTAATGCACTTATTCAGCAGTTAACCAATCACACTATAACACTACAAGATGGTTGAAGACAACATCAAGCTAAATTTGTGCATAACACTCAAAGTTGGAAGTCAAAATTCGAATACAAATGGTGTTGATAACTCGTAACGATGTCTATATTAGTGAAGATTATCCATCACATAGATAAACACAATCAATCATATATCAAGAGCAGGACCAAGTCACTACCCGAAATTGTGGCATAAATATCTCCAAATGAACTTGAAACCTTTCTGAGCTAGAGCAGGACCCTGGACACAAACCGTGAGTGATTATCAAAAGAAAAGCATCTAAAAGCAAAGAATTCTAAAAAACAAACATTCAGTACATATCAGGTAAAGAAAGTATATAACAAGTTTCTTAAGCAAGAAAGCCATCTTTCTCAGATTGTTGACAGTAGCAACACAGGTCAGATTTCGATTAAGATTAGTGTAAACAGAACCCTAACCAGAATACATTCGAGAACACAAATCGATTTGAAAGTCCCACCAAGACCTCCAAATTATGGTTTTGTTGAGGTGAGCTTTATCTTGTTTACACTACCGCTTTTATATTGTTTCTTTTTTCCTCGTGATATGGTGTTCTTTCTTATAGTTTAATGGAATATCTCTTCCATCAATAATGATGTGTATGTTTGGTATCTAAGAACTTTCTAAGAATAGTAAACCAAAAAATAACCCTAGAAACATCAATAAATCTTAATCAGAGAGAGCAACCAAAACAGAATCAAGTATGTATATTCAGTCACATAAAGATCAAAATCAAGTAAGCAATTAAACCTATAGGTGGAGTTTTGCTCCCCCATGTATATATATTCTGCAATATGTTTACATTTGCACTTCTCACGTCTGTGAGTGAAGAATTACCATGACATCTGATTTTTATGTGTGAAAGTAAGTGAGTGGTTCTATTCATTTAGATCTACAAGGCTTTTTGAACTCCCTATACATGCTACTGTTTAGAAAATCTAACTTGAAACTTGGAGACATCTCTTTCAATCTATTATAAAATAATAAACTGATGAGCAGGTTTGCAATGTATGCAAATGGAGCAAWATCAATTTCAACTACCAGTAAGTATCATTCTTGTTGRAATACATATGTTGACATCTTGTTATGTTTAGYTCTCTTTTGATACGAACTATGATCTGCATRTATAGAYAAKAAAATATGAATGCAAAGTGGCTTCTTGCCAYATCTTATTGGGTYAAATTATTACCTTAGATGAAACATGCTGTCAGATCTTGCTGGAGAATCGGCATGTAATCCTGTGATTTTTTAGYAACAAAACARCCCTTTAGCTGCTGATTTTTATCCACGGAACAGCTTCTTTAGGTGCCSATTTTTTGCCACAAAACAGCCCTGTAGCTGCTAAAATTTAGCCAGAAAACAGCCCCTTTAGCTTCTGATTTTTACACACAAAACAGTCCCTTTAGCTACCAATTTTGAGCCTACACAGTCTGTAAACCAAGGTTGAAATTGTAATATTACTTTTAATATAGCTAATTACGGTTGGTTTAGTATCTAATGCACACAGGTTGTAATCAAGGACTTAAGAATCATATTAAATCCATAGTGTATAAAAAGGCATCGGGTTGGGTTCAAATAACCCTAACCCAATTCCAACCCAACAAATTTGGTTTGGTCTAATTTTGTATCAACTATATGTCGGGTTACCTCAGATTGAGTTTTTTTTTGGGGGTTTTGGGTTGGGTTTGCTGGTAATTTGAGCATCTCTAATGCACACACAGGGTTGTTCCAGAGCTACTATCTGTGTAAAAATGGAGAAGTTGAAGATGGAGATGCCAACAAATGTGACCATAAAGGGCATTCTTGGTATTTTAATGGCAAGTATTGATGAGGATAAGAAGAAAAGGTTAATATCATTAGGAATGGGTGACCCAACTGCATTTTCTTGCTTTACCACTACATATATAGCTCAAGATGTTGTGGTTCAAACTCTTCAATCCCATAAATTCGAGTGTGAATGCAACAACCAAGTACTTTCAACTGTGTTATACATAGGCTTAATTATTCAAACTCTTCAATCCCACTTACATGTTTCTTTTTTTTGAACATTATAGAGAATATCTGTCAAATAACATGTTTTTTTTTTTCAAGAAATCTTGAATATTGCTTGTTGCTTCCATTCTTGGTGAATACTGTTTTCTTCATAATAATCCATAAATAAATACACATACACACACGGAAACAATAACATTAGCATATGTATATATATATATATATATATATATATATTTCTTTTCTATAATTTCAAGGGTTGTTGCTTTTTTGTCGAAAATCAAGGGCAAACTCACAGGCTCAACATGATTCGATCATGTGGTGGCAGGAGAGGGGCAACCACCCTTACAGAACTTCCCGTCTCTCTCGCCGGAACCTCGTTTGTTTTACCGAGGATCTTCTTCAGATCCCCAATTTTTTCTTTCTGAACATTATAAAGAAAATCCATGGGTTCTTACCGAGCATCTTCTTCAGATCCCCAGTTTCCAAAGCTGCTCTTCACCCACAAAAATCAAAAGGAAACAGACACACAAAAATCAATGAAGAAACAGATGTGTGTATATAAGATGAAATCGGAACARAAAGAAAGCATACCTCCAAAWTCTAGGGTTTTGAAGAASCTGTGAAATTAAATCAACAGGGAGGAGGGAGCTATATGTATCAATTAGGTTGTGATACATCAAATCACTTTGATACATGAAATCGGTTCTYTGATCGAGGTGATACATCCATACCACCATTGTTATGTCCTGTGAAGAAGAAAGGGCTTTGTTTTCTAACCAAAATTGTCTTTTTGTTTTGTGGTCACATAGAAAAGATAAGAAGAAGAGGAAAGTTGTTGGTCTTGTGGTAGAAGAGTTAGGAAACAGAAGAAGAAAAGAAAGACTGAAGAAGATACAGGCCTAAGATGGGTAATTTTTGGTGTTAGTGGAACCATTGCATATACAACTTGTATCTTATGCATAATATTTAGTAATTAAGAGTTTTTTGAATTTATTGCATAAAATAGTTGTAATTTATGCTTAAGGACTTGTATTTAAGATAATGACCTAAATGCTTATATATGTAGTATATATATATATATATATATATATATATAGTTGTGGCAGTTTCGGTGGTTATTTGGCGGTTAAAAAACCACCGCATGCGAACAGACACGACTGTTCGGAACAGTACGTGGATCGGTTTGGTCCAGCCACAGCCGTGACGGTCATGAGACCCAAGGCCCTATCTTTGACCATCAATATATATATGCCAAGCTAAAGCCCAATTCAAAGGCTTTAATTGATTTTGATAAGGCTTACGATCTTAGCCTTATAAACCATTCATTTTTCCTCCTTTCTTTCTTATGTGGGATCAATTCCTGTGGAAAAACTCCAACAATTAATTCTTTAATAACAACAAATAATTCCCCCAAACTATCCTATCATGTTTGCTAACTTTCTAGGTTGAGTCCATAGTGCTATGGAAAACCATTATAACATTCTTTGCCAACTATTTGAGTTAAATACGTAAGGGTTATGCATTTTTTAGGCTTAATCTTTGATTGCATTCTATGTTCATTATATATATAGGGTTGGGTTCACGTGAGACCAAGGTTTTTCGTGAGACCCGTAAGACCAATTTATGCTCATTGATCAACTTTATAACCTAACGATCTAATGGTCTAAAGTTGCACGATGACAATTTTATGATTATTGAGAAGTCTCGTGACAATTTTGTGATTATGAATGTTTAGATTGTAGATCTAATCCAATGGTTGAGAATTGGTCTTACGGAACTTACGAAAAACCCTTGGTCTCACATGATCCCAAGTCTACATAACACACACACACACACACACACACACACACACACATATATATATATATATATATAGGGGAGCGATCAAATGAAAACCACTCAATTTGTAAAAATCGTAAAAACCTCTATCCACTAATCATAATTTTTCATTTTGTTCATTTTTTTGTAATTATGAGAGGTTGATTAATCATTTTTATTGTGAAAGATGTTAATCATGGATATTATCATCTTCGTTATTTTAATTTTAAAGAAATACATGAAACAGTTTCATTAAAATTTCATTAAGTAGTATATGAAACAATTTCATAACCATATATGAAACAATTTCATAACCATATATGAAACAACTTCATCAAAAAAAGTATTATATGAAACAATTTCACAAGATTAAACAATTTCATGAAATAATTTCATAAGATTAAACAATGAAATCGACGGATGAGAGTAGTTTTTACGGTTTTTACAATTTGGAGTGGTTTTCATTTGATCGCTCCTCTATATATATATATATATATATATATATATATATATATATATATATATATATATGAGCTTGCATAGAATCCTTTACTTAAGCATAAATTAATCCCCGTATTGGGATATGAACGTACTTCATAAAGAAAGTTCTTGTCTTTGTTTCAACTTCATTCACTTTTCTACTCAACTTGATTAAAATCAGTGATTATATTTAAATTTTTGTTAATCAACTCATCGTATTAACTATGTAAAATGATCTTTACCATTAAACTTTAAGATCTATGGATTAAATTGACTTATAACATTTTTATAATAACTATAAAAATGATACGTATTAAAGAAAGGTGAACCTAAGTAAACAGGGGTATTTTTGGAAATTTTTTTTGATTTTAAGGTGAAATTCTATTAGTAGGTTTTTTTAGTAACATACAATTAGTAGGTTCCATATTGTGCCTACATGTTCATAACCGTCCATTACAAAGACGAAAATCATGAAATATTTAGATAATGTAACCGTCCATTAATTTTAAATGTTACATTTAATTAGTAGGTTTTTTGGTCAACGCATATAAATTTTAAGCAAGGTGTAAAGTGGCATGAGGTGTGACGTGGTGGCGAGGTCAAGTCTCAAGCTTTAGAAGTCACAACGAGGTTGCGGCATTTTTCAAGTCGTGACTTATGACGGCAAATCTTTATATCATATAAATTATTACATATAAACATATATTTCCTACTATTACTCAATGAGTCAATGATATTAACTAATTTAAATTAGGTTATACATTAGAAACTAACAAATAACACATTAAAAAAGTAAGAAAAATCAAATATTGCGTTAACAAAACCGTGAATTAGGTCATGGTGCGCCACAGGCATAACATGTCGTGAGACACAAGCCTTAAGCTATGGCGGCTGTTGAGGCGAGTTTTTTTTTTTTTTTTTTTGATTAACCTGGATATCTAACCCGCTATGTGAGCTGACTAATCCCAGGGTAACCAGCTGCTTTGCAGATAGCCCGGAGTCACCGCATTTGAACCTCCGTGGCCACAAGGGAATTTTTATTCCTTCTTACATTTGAACCTGAGACCTCTAGGTACTTTTGACATTTGGAGCTACGTTCAAACCAATCAGACACCACCCTTGTGGTTAGAGGCGAGCTTTTCGAACACTGATTTTAAGTTGATTGTCATAAACAATGGTGTTTCAAATTTATTGACTTTGGTATTTGTATTAGGTGCTCACATATTCAGTTATGAACAATGTGTAACATTAGTCTTAGGTTTAATGTAGGTTCAATTTTATGAACATTGTTTAATATGTAGGTTTATTATTCTGCTCACATGTTTACTTATGAACATGTAAACATCCATTACAAAGGCTAAAATCATGGAATGCTTAGGGGCCGTTTAACGAATGTTTACTCGGGTAAGTGAACACTAAGTCACGTTACTTTATTGAATGAATATGGTAAGGACCAAAAAATCTTACCCGATAAGAGCAAGACAAAGACCAAAAGTCTTACCCGGTAAGTGAGGGCAACGACTCTTACCATGGTAAGCGCTTACCGGGAAAATTGTTGCATATATACGATATCATTTTGATGGACCAAAATCTTACCCGGTAAGTAAATAATAGTGTTAAATTTTAATAGTAAACACTTACCAGATAAGTGTTTGGCAAACGGCCCTTTAGAAAATGTAACTGTAAATTATTATGCATTAAAAGTAAGACCAAATAGACAATTACATTTTTTTCCTCATTAAATACCTCCATCATGTGAATCAGCTAAACGTATAACTTGTTTCTGATCGGTGAACAAAAGTTTGTAAAATTAACATTTTTATATTGGTTAACAAAAGAACTTACCTTATATACTTATTAAGTGAATCATACTATCTTATAAAGCATTTGACTAAAACTTTTAAAAACTCTTAAAACTCTTAAAAWTCTTAAAAACTCTTAAAAACTCTTAAACCAGTTCATCCCTAAACAATTTCATCTCTATCCGATTTCATCTCATATCTAAATTCGTGTAACTAACTGCAGATAAACACAATCAAATACAGGATAAACATTTCATTTTAAATATAAAAAATCTAAAATTTAATTAGTATAATCATTAAATTCTAAGTTCTAAAAGAATACTTAATTATTATCTTTATAATATTAAACCAAAAATAAATTGTTTTATTATTGAACTTAAATTAAGTTATATAA
>NC_037530.1:12237679-12267749 GCF_001531365.2 Cynara cardunculus var. scolymus
GACTGAGATAAAAAATAAAATAAAATATTAAAACCACGATGTATCTCGCTGCATTGCGCGAGTACGCTTCTAGTACTTATTAAGTGAATCATATTCATCATCCCTGTCGTTTGGTGGTTTTAACCGTTTATGTTCTTATTTTTAGAATATTGACAAGTTAGGTCCATGGTAGTTATATTTTTCTACGATCTAGTCTCTAATGCAACCACATAGATCCAACTTGTGAATTTATTCAGGACTCAGCTCGTTAAAAAATGAAGCCATAAAAGACCCAACTCTTTAAAAAATACAACTAAGGCACATTTCATTAATTTTCAAAAGTAAAAACGATATCCGTTAAAATTGTCAAACCACAGAGACGAAAATACAATTCACTCTAACTGATTTGAAGCATATGGAAATGGAAACATCAAGATCTTTGGCTTATAATTTGTGTTTAATGGGACCTAATGATCGACATACAACTTGGTGTTGATATAATTCATAACCCCTATCTAATCAGAGACCGGCTATTCTTTGTAGAATATGATGGATCTTGGTTGTGGAAGACCATTGCACATACTTCATTCGTTCACCATCAGAGGTGCACGTAAAAAACGATTAAACGAGGTATGTAAGTTTCCCAATCATTTATTAGTAGAGAGCTCCAAAAATATTGAGTCACTGAACACCTCCAACAACTATGGTAAAATGGAGAAAAGTGAGATTGTAGCATTTTTGTTACCCCAACAGCTATGCTACCCTCAATGCTAAAACAGAGAAAAATGGAGAGAGATTAAAAACATCTCTAAATTTAAAGAAATCTCTAAAACTTTATAGAAGAGAGAGAAACAATATTTTAATCATATCCAATCAATTAAACTTGTTGAAATTAAATGTGTAAGAGAGATAAACAATATTTTATTAAATGTATTGAATATTTTATTAATATAATTGATGTTAGGATTGCTAAAATAGAATAACCGTTGAAGTTGAATGTAAAGTTTTTAGAGATTTTAATTTTTATTACTCTTTATTATTGAATTTTTTTAGCATAACTGTTAAAGATGCTCTTAAGTATTTATAATCCGTATTTTAACTCAATACTATAAATCTTTAAGGGTTCCATGCCAGTAATGGAGTTTAAATGTATAGTGTGCACAAGTATACCACCTGGAAATCATCATCATTATTAATACTGATTAGAGATGAATTTAGGATCTCTTATTTAAGGGTGTTCATCTAAATCGTTAAAACACATCGTAAAACATGGTTTAGAAATTTTGCAGTGCGATCTATGATTTACATTTTACTAAACCAAGCTATGCAGTGTGATTTGCGGGTTTGAGTTATCAAACCACGGTTCAAACCACATTGCACCTCATATTTTGTATATTTTTAATTTTATATAACACACACACACACACAGACATATATATAATTATTATTTATGTAATATTTTTGGAGTTTATGTTTTATACTAATATTGCAAATGACAATATTAATAGATTACTTGGACATGTTACAACTCATACGTATAATTTAGTTTGAAGTTTATTTTTTAATTTCTTAGACTATTATGCAATATATATTAGGGAAACGGATGTATTGGACTATCATCACTTTATTGTTTATTTTATAATGCAATTTTGAACTTATAATTACTATATTGAAAGCATAAACTATGATAGGTACAAAACGCTTAAACCATATCGCACCACATTTTGCGGTGCAGTTTGAAAAAATGCTCAAACATCATATATGATGCAGTTTGCAGTTTGGCCTAAACCGCACCAAACAAAGCCACGAACACCCCTACTTTTATTAGTAATATCATAAATAATTATCATAAGATAAAATAAGAATTAATTATAGAAAATTAATTATCATAACAATAATTAAGAATTAATTATAGAAAATTTCAGGGAGTCAGGTTTTTGTCATTTGGGGTGGATTAGATATAAATTAAATATAGATTTATAGATCATTTATTATTTATTAAAACTTAAAACTGATTAGTTGTTGGTGTATTTGTAGTTATGTATTTTACTGTTACATGAAGAGGCCATATTGTAAGAATCATTCCAACTTTAAACAATTAACAACATCAACAAATTAAGTCTATATAATTAGGAATAAATAACAAAAATTAGGCCAATACACAAATTTACCTGTGAGAGTTAGGGCCTGTTTGTTTTTTCAAAATTACCTTTTAATACCTCTGAAATCTGATTCGTTCAGACGTTTGGATATTAAGAACGTTTGTTTTATTTATAAACTAACCTTCAGATTGGATTGTCTTTTGGAAAAACGAGAGGCTTTGTAGACGTATGTGGACCTAAACATGCAACTACATCTCGAAAAAAGCGTAGCCGTGTTTGTATCTATTTATCTTTGTTTGACAGTGTTGTTTGAAAGAGGTTGTATTTGCAATTTTCACTATTGATACACTAAACAAAATTGGGTTTATAGTACACCCCCAATCTCTAAGCGTTCCAATAGACCGCTTTATAAGACTTAATTTATATGACCCAAATATAAAGCGTCTTATCTAAAGATGTTGTAATAAGTTTATATAACGCTTTTGGACGTCTAGTTTTTAGGACATTTTTAATGCAAAGTGTCGCATTAGCAACTCAATAGGATAATTTTGAGAAAGTGTCATATAAACCTAATTTTTTATAGGACATTTGTTTTTATAGGACAATTTTTCAAATAATATCCTAACTGAAACCATAGAAAAGAAGGGAAACCGAAAAACCCATCGGAATTGTGAGTGGGCTTGTACCTCAACCCAATGCAATAAAATCACTATAAGATATTGTATATGATTTAAAACCAAAACAAACTACGCCAATGGACATATCGTATTAGACCATAAGTTAGTAACTTAACGTTTCATGTACACAAGAGATACTTCACCATTATTTCCTTTCAATTAATTGCCTCCCGATTGAATCGAAGATCCACCGGTTGAAACAACGGTGGTGCGGGCCCATGGCCAGAACCAAACGACGTAATATGGTCTTTTAGCGATCTCTTATGCTTGAAATCGGAACCACACACACACAACCACCGTTTCCCACAATTCTTCTCGTGTGTTCGCCAATCGCCTTTAACCGCAAAACTCTTCCCGCACTTTCGACATGAGAAACGCTTTGTCCCGTGTTTCCTTTTGTAATGCGTTTGGAGGGTTCGGAAATCCTTTAGAGGCTTCGATCTCGGATGGTTAATGTTGTTCTTGCACTCTTCTTCACAACAATAGCATGGCACCCCAATCATCACTCGTGGTTGCGTTCCTCGAAGCGACTCCGCTCCTTTTCTGTATTCTGATCCATGACCCCACATGTGCATCTGCAATTTAAAGCACAAAATCATAGCAACACGATCAAAGCGTCCCTTTAGTCATGCAATATGATCGCTTGGTATATGCTAAAAGGGTTTAAAAACAATAGAAACGTAGCATAAGAATGGTCATAACGAAAAATGGACGTCACCTGAAGGTTATTATAACGATTGAACGTTTTATTGCATATTTGGCACGAGAAGTGAGTGAATCCGGCTAGTATCTGAGCACGACTAGGTATCCAGTACTCGGCATTAGCCGACATATCTCCAACTATATTATTATCAGTATGACGATCGTCGTCATCATCATCATTATCATCAACTACGATAACGTTCTTATTGTGTCCACTAGGAAGCCCGATACGTAATGCCACGGTTGAATCTTCATCGTCCTCGACTCCATTGCAGCGTGAACTTGAATTCCCCTCGAGCTTGCATGGTTCGAGAGAAAGAAAGCTCAAAAAGGGTATCGGTTTTGCCGACTCTTGGGCTTTGGTCTTAAGGAAATCGAATGGCTCGGAAACCGTGTTGTTCGGTTTACTCGAAGAAGCAAAGAGGTCCATGTTTTCATGAAATTGAGGGTGTTACGGGGTGAAGTTGAAGAATGGGAGTAAATAGGATTAGAGGAGGGACAGTAGCTGGAGAGAATGAGTTGGTTGGAACGAAATGGATGTAATAAATTTGGTCTACTTTTGTAAACTTAATCTACTTTTGGGTATGAAAAGTAAATATCTTAAATACCATGGACCCATTTGTAATTAAATTGGGAAGAATTTTGCCACAGAAGGGCTCAAACTCTTTGGTAACCATCGATTTTAAGTAACTTTAAAATGCGTGTTGTTATTTGTACCCTTTTTGAGTTGGATCGGATTTTCGGAAATATAAAATAGTGACGAGATGTCGAAACAACGTAAAATTGGTTTTTGTCTCTTCTATGTAAAAGACGTATGTATCCTTATGACATTGTTGATTGATAATGATGTTAATTTATACTGATTGAATGAATGGTAACGATACCTTAAATTTTGGTAAATAAACGTATAAATATTTGTTTAATCACATATCTAAAATACGGTTGATAATAACGTAGTTGTTGAGTACAAGGTTATTTATGAATTAAAAATAGTCTGTAACAGAACTTTGGTAAAGTATTTATTTCATGTATCGTCAAATATGGATTGTATGTAATTACACCTTTTCTTGCCTTACACAAAGTCTTTCCTAAAACTACTTCTTTCGTATACATGATAAGGTAACAACTTTAGAAGTCAATTTAACTGTTTTTTCATAATTCATTAGTCGCCTCCTATTTTAATCAAGGTTCGAGAAAAACAACTTCAATATAATACATTAATTTATTCATATGGTTGTTTTATGACGATGCACATATAGAATAAAATTACATGTTTCGTCTATGAGCTTTATGTTGGGGTAATATGGGATTGTGGTTTGGAAGGACTTTGATAATTTTCTGGATCATGAATCGGAATCACTTTCCAAATGTTATATTTCGTCCATATTAAAAACACCTTAAGTTAACACGAAATTAATATTGAGATAATTCAGAAAATTCATATTCGTTTTTAGGGCACAAAAAACGTGTGTGTGTATATTCATGAGATCAGCCATCTATGTATTTATAAGAGAGACCGACGGATAATGACGATTTGCCAATTAAAATGTAACTTCAAGGAAGTTATAACCACGTACGGATTAGATTGGGTGACAGTTACAACTGAAACCGAGTTAGAAGTACTTCGGCCAAGGTGAGTCCAGAGGAGCCACGATTAGAGGCATTAACATTATAAGTATCAGAGGCTCTGCTCAAAAGACCAAAGACTCTGGTCCTAAGACTCAGAACCTGAGTAGACTCATAAGCTTTGAAGTAAAGGCTCATAGGCCCTGAGTCCAAGACCTTTGATCCATACTTATGCAAATTTCCATTAAGTTTAGAACCATTTCAAGAAGGTTTGCAACCTTCTTGAAATTCGTCCAAAACATCCCAAAACTTATAATTGCTAAATAAACCTCTTCTTTAAACTTGTAAAGGGGCACTGTCCCTAAGACCTCACAAGGGGGTGCGACCTTGTGACGACGCACTCCCTATGGTGATTTTAAGGTGATAGAGACAACATTAGTGAGTGTGCGTTATGCACCTCCTAACTTACATTTTGTTTGCCGAATTACCTTAATCGATCTCACGTAAATGACAATTACATAATTGATGACACTAAAATTAACAACAATTTATAATTTTTAGAGTAAATTACATTTTTGGTCTCTATAGTAGTCCCCTACTAGCATCTTGTGTCCATGGATTTCTAATAATACATTGGCGGTACTTGTGGTTGCTATATTGTTTTGCTTTTGGTCCTTTTGACCAACATCGGTTAAAAATGATATTAAGTGAGGGGCGGTTTTCATTTTTCATTTTGGCCATGAGAATAATAACATAATGGAGAGGGGTGAATACAATGTTCTTAAATTTTTTAATAAACTATAAGAATTTACGAAAATAGAAGATAGTTACATAATATAAACTAAATATCAACAGGTAGGTGATCAACAATTTATAACGATCTCTTTCTATTTGACAAATATATTTCCTCTCTTAATCACCCAATTATACAATGAACTCAGATAACTATTAAGAAAGCTATTCTACTAAAGAAATGAAGTTTCTTGTGAGATAGTAAGTGATATGTTGTTGAAGTATGTGAGCTTGAAAACAACAAGATATTCTTATGAGAGCTCTTTTCCTGTGTAGTTGTCTTCAAGGTATTTATATGTAAGAATGGATATGCCAAATATAACAACATATATAAACGATTTGTGTGGTCTTAAATCTAGTAGAAATCCTAGTGGACAAAGAACCCAAAAACAATTGTAGATCACGATGACCGATCGAAATGTTGCAAATGTAACACAACAAAGAGATACTAACCATAATGTAAATGATAACAAGATATGCAAGATCTAAGCATATAAACAAGTCAAAACATTATAACAAGAAGATTTAACGTGGTTCCACTATCGAGTGATGATGTAGGTTTACCAAAGAGATAGAGTAAGATTATATTACCACTAAAGGAGATTACAATGTGCTTGTACAAGATCCTTGGATCCAAATCAACCAATAACATCCATGAACACCAAGAACACTCTCTGAAGCTCACATATACTATAAATGGAAATGCTAGAGAGAGAGAGAGAGAATAAAATGGGGGTATTGAGTTAGCTAGACTCATCTTAAAAATCCGTCGTGCTACCTGATCTTTTATACAAAAGCCAAATCTAAAGAAATGGGAAAACATATGGGTTGAGTACCTAAATGTCGTCAGCCAAAAAACACATGGGTGATTTAAGGCGTGACCCTAGTCATATGAAGGTCGTCGACCAAAAGAAGATACATCGGGACTGTAGACGTTTACATGGGTAAGTGCACCGAGCTGGTCACTTAAGCTTTTGTGGAGCTGTACTTGGCCTAAGACACAACTCTAGTCACCTAGACCCCAAATTTTTTCCCCCTGATCTTTTTTAGTAGCATCAATCAAAGTGATAAATTAATATCTCAAGACTTCAGTTTGATGATTTGTGTAAGGTAAATCATTAGAATGTTGTCCTTTTACTATTTTCTCAACCAATTTCTTCAAGTTATGTGATGGATGTCTCCTCCGTTGAGGTAATGACATAAAGCATTTTATGCTAAGTAGTTCATATTTAATGCAAAGCATGCTTACTTACCAGGTTGAGTTTTGAGGCACGAGAGCAACGTTTGGTGTGGTTATGATAATGTACATTTGTTCTTTTTGCATTTCGAAAAGGCAAACATCTTCAGTTGATGGATCGTCCGGTATTGACATCTTCAGCTAATGATTCAACCCATCTATCAGTTGCTTCAATAACTGTTTAGGATCTTCTAACGCTTGTATATAAATGAATTTAGGTTGATCAAGAGTCAGACTTTCATATGATATCTTCATCTGATGTTCAACACTTATTGGTATGGATTGACCAGCTGCCTCACTTGTCAGCATCAAGTTATAGCTTTATCTGATAGAGTTTCATTTCATCAGATGATTTGCCAATACATTTGTTCTTTGATCTTCTTAATTATTCAATTTCCTCTTATCCACCAATCTTCTCCCTCTTTGTTTCTTCACCATTAAAATTGAGATACCACCAAAAACCACCGAAACCATTTCCATTTTCCTCTCCTTTTCAAGAGGACCCTCTTCTTCTCTAGTTCTAACCACTCAAAGGCTCCAACTATCCATTGTAGTTCACCTTTCTTTACAATTACCCCAATCAAACACCTAAACTATCTTTTTTCCCCTCTTTCTTCAATAATATTCATCTTTACCTCCATCACCAATTGTTTCTGTTTTACCATTTTTGATCAGACTACCATCCGCTAGGATCCTTAGTTTAAGTTATTGAGAAAGGTTCACAATGTGATACTATATATAAGAAGCATGTGTTCACAATGTGTTATTTAAAAATATGTTCATAGTGTGTAATTCAAATATCTAATATTTAATTAAAACATGCGTTCACAATGTAATTAAGATAAGTGTTCACGGTGTTCAAAAAGCTATGTACAGAAAGTAGTACACAACATGATAATAATGGATACAAGTATAAATCTTTAATTAAAACAAATATTCACAACGTTTAATTAAAACAATTGTTCACAATATGTAATATTTATTCGACGAAAACAAGTGAAGGATTATTATCTCCTCTCTAAAGAGTGGACAAAAAATAGAGGGACTACAAAAAAAACCCATAATGTCGTTGATTTAAATTATATTTGTCAAAACTACCAAATTACAATATTATTGTATTACCCCTTGATTTAAATTATTCTGTGGTTGTCATTGAATCTTATGGATCTCACAAAATGTTCGGTTTCCCGTGAATGACACACACACATATATATACACACATTATAGTGTCTACTTTGTTTCACATCCTGTAGCAACATTATCCATTTCGTCTTATACAACATTTAATTTCACTTTGTAGGTTGTTCAAAATCGATGAAATCAAACATTGTTGTAGCTATAATCATTTTGTTCACCGTGGTTCTAATGAATAGTATATTGATGCCTATTAAGTTGCAATATTGTCGTTTAAAGATATAGAGATATAGATGAGGAATAGGAAAAACTATTGAATGATATTCTATTGATAGTGGACTATTATCTTGGGAGATTTAGGAATAATAAGTTCAGCTTATTATTTTGCCAAAAGTGTACATAATCTAGGGGATGAAATTCTAGCGGAGGCTGGTGTAAATGGAAAGATATAAACAATTAAAGATTTGATTGAGGTCTCTCAACTTGAAAGCATTGAAGTTCATCCTCCTACAGGGATTACAAATAAAGGTTGTGGGGACGGAAAACATCTTATTGGTGCAACTAAGAAAGCAGGCGTGAAAACTGAAAAGCTCAAGAAACAAGAGAAGGTGCAAAAGTTGCGAAAAATCCGGTGAATCATGACTTGTGTAACTGTCCCAACAAAGTAGTTGATTGTTTGTTTTTTTTACATTCTATCACATACCATATAAAACTTGTTGGATACACTGAATGATTTACGGAGTATAATAAAGTTGATTGTGTATTCTAATATTGATCACTGTGAATTGTTCTTATAGTCTCAATGCATTTAAAATAGTTAAACAACATATACTATTATTATAATAAGAAAACGTATATTAATAAGTGTTACCATTAATGGGATTGAAATATTACACATACCATAACACTAGGCACTTTTCCATATTTTTCTAATACATTTCTTCCTTACTTGCATTGTTGTCTTCAATAACAATAACAAGATTCTTGAGGTTGAAAACAACCAGATAGTATGGAGATCCATGAACAAATGGGAAAAACAAATGCAATGAATAATTAGTTTATTAGTATGATTGTAGTGAAATCGAAAGTCAAATTATGTGGAATCTGTTATTCATCATAGTAAATGATACAACGGTGATTCACCTTATGAATGCATATGTTCATATGGTGAATAATCTTAAAAGGAATTAGAAACAGTGACCCACCTTCGTAAATGACACATGTGGTTAATAACTTAATAAACATACAAAATAATAAAGAATTTGATTCTTTATTAATCAAGGGGAGCAAAAGGAAACTTCGATATCAAGGATCGGTTACAACAAATAGCCAGGGGATATACATGGAAATGATTTGAAATTCTATACTCCCCCTCAAGGTGGATCATGTAGATCTTGCATGCCTAGCTTGGTAAGTAGTAACTCAAATTGCTGGAGACCCAATGCCTTGGTGAAAAGATCAGCAATTTGCATCTTAGTGTTGATTGAAAGAGGCACAATTTCTTGAGCTTCTACTCGTTCTCTAATGAAATAGCAATTCATCTCAACATGTTTGGTTCGCTCGTGGAATACCGGGTTGTTTGCAATGTTACGAGCTGCCTGATTATCACAGAAGATGGGTGTTGGTTCAGTTTGTTCAACTTCGGGTTTTTCTAGGAGCCAACACATCCATATGATTTCGCTTACTGTTGCAGCCATCGCTCGATATTCTGCTTCAGCTGACAATCAAGAGACCACTGAATGTTTCTTTGATTTCCATGAGACAGGTGCTCCTACCAAAAGTAAAACATATCTTGTTCGAGATCTACAAGTGAAGGGACAACCTAGCTAATCTACATCGCAATACATAACAAGGTTCATTCCCCCTTGCTTAGGAAAGAGCAATCCCTTTCCAGCTCTTGCTTTTAGGTACCTCAAGACTCTTGTAACAGCATCCAAGTGATCTCATCGAGAATCCGATACAAATTGGCTTAGGACATTTACGATATATGTGAGATTTGGTCTTGTAACTTGGAGATTCAAAAGTTTACCCGCCAGCCTTCGATATTTCCTTGCATCCACACGTGGTTCTTCACTGTATTTGTCAAGCTTTAAATTCTGCTCCATTGGAAATAAACACGATCGACATCCCATCATCCCAGTCTCCTCTAGGATGTACTTTCTTTGATTAAGCACTAAGCCATCCTTTATACGAGCCACTTCTATTCCAAGGAAATATTTTAGAGTTCCGAGATCTTTAATGCTAAATCTTTTGTGTAGGAAGACTTTAATTTCTTCGATCTTGTTTGCATCATTCCCCACAACGATCACATCATCAACATATACAAGAGTTGCAATGAAAATTCTATCTTGTTTGTATATGAAGAGTGAATGATCTGCGTGAGATTGTTTGAATTTGAGTTCGGTGAGCATAGATGTGAGTTTTTGGTACCAATTCCTAGAAGCCTGCTTTAATCCGTAAAGAGACTTGTTTAGCTGCACACTTTGGTTGCTCCGCCTTTCTCGTAACCTTCCAGTATCTTCATGAAGACTTCTTCATCTAAGTCACCATGAAAAAACGCATTGTTAACGTCTAACTGCATAGCTTGGTTGAAGGTTTTGGGCTCATCATTTGAAGTGATGGCCGCCAAGAAAGCTTTGTGAGAATTCAAGAATTTTTCATAGGATACAAAATTGGCCAAAGGGTATACCGTAGTGGTTTCTTGACTTGGAGTGGGTTGTGCATGGTCTAGAGACGGAGGGAGCTTGACTTCATAATCTTCTAAATGTTTGGGTCTTGATCTGTTCCTTCTTTCTCTGCCTTGGTTGACATAAGTATTCTCAACATTAACTTCCTCATTTTGATTGGTTTCATGATCCTTGAACTGAATGTCAATGTTGGCCTCTTCCATGGGTTGCCCTTCCTGATCGTTAGTGGAACTGTTTGAAGGTTCATCCGGGTTTGAACCCTCTCCATCAATAATTCATTGTTATTTTCACTTTCTTTGTCTGACTCATCTTCCGCATCATAGAGAACATCGATCACATCGTTGTTTTCTCTTTCATTCTGCTTGGTGTTGGCGTTGAAAGGGAAGGCATTTTCTACGAAATTTACGTCTCTTGACACGATAATTTTGTTGTGGCTTGGGCCGTATATCTTGTAGCCTTTGGTTCCATGAGGATAGCCCACAAAGACTCCCAGCCTTCCTTTTATTTCAAACTTATCACCCTTCGTTTCTGTACTACGATAATAAACCAAGCACCCAAAAACTTTCATGTGATCATATTCCGGTTTATGACCATGAAGGATTTCTTATGGGGTACTTCTTCCAATGACTTTCGAGGGCAATCTATTAATGATATATGTAGCCGTTAAGTGCATTCTCCCCAAAATTTCGTTGGGAGACAAGCCTCTATTTTTAAGGCTCGAGCAACTTCGAGTAAATATTTGTGTTTTCGCTCCACAACTCCATTTTGTTGTGGAGTGTGAGGGCATGTTGTTTCTAAAAGAATACCATGTTCAGCATAGAAGTTCATATTGATTGGATGTAAACTCACAGCCATTATCACATTTGATTCTTTTAACATTTTTTTCAAATTGAGTTTTGACCATGTTATGAAAGTCAATCAGACATGTGCTAGCTTCATGCTTGTGTTTGTGAAGGAACACCCAAACAGCCCTGCTATGATCATCTATTATGGTCAAAAAGTAATTTGCCCTTGCAAAGTAGGGTGTACGGTACTTTCCCCATATATCACAATGCAACAAATCAAAACAGGCATTCGTTTTAGTGACACTAACAGGGAAAGGTTGTCTCATTAATTTGGACTTAGCACAGGAATCACAAACATGACCTTTATTTCTAAAAGAAATGTTTCTAAGGAAACTTATTTGATCCAACTTTTCTTGACTAGCATGCCCTAACCTCTTGTACCATATATTCCCCCTTGACATTATTGCCTTCCTCTCGCGTCCAAGCATTCCCATCCAATAAAGACCATTCATACATTTACCCGCTCCAATCAAGTTCTTCAAAGTTAGGTCTTGCATGACAAAGAAATTCAGGAAAAAGCTTACGACACATTTTAAATCGTTTGAAAGTTTGCTAATCGGACAAGAGGTTGCAATTGAATTCGGGAACATGTAGGACTCCTTTCACTTTAGTCCCATTTGGTAAGGTGTGATTTCACCTTCCTTCAACGGGCACATCCTCTCCATTAAGTATAGTTACGGGTTCTTCAGTAAAAGAGGAGGTTTTGTCTTCAAGAATGTCAGTTCTGTTGGTCATGTGCTCGGTGGCTCCTGTATCAACAATCCAAGAATCATTAGGACTTATTTTAGCTGCCATGTTCGCTGTAGGTGGGGAATCACCCTTTGTTTCACTTTCTTCAGGAGCAAAATATTTGAGGAATTGCTGATATTGGTCCTTGGTCATGCCTTTGATAGGGCTCGGTTCAACTTCGACACATGCAGCTCTTGGCTTTGTCTTGTCTTGTTTGTTCTTTCCTGGACATTACTCCGGATAACCAATGCGTTTGAAGCACCCATGACGAGAATGACCATCTTTGTCGCAAAAGTTACAGTGTTCCATCTGTTTTGCATTTTTCTTTACGTATTTATTGCCGGAACTTACATCACATTTCACAAAAGCCTGGAATGTCGTTGCTTCTGCAGTAGGTCTCTTGGTACTGGTTATGGATCTTTGTTGCTCATCTTCTGCAACTAAGTGATAGGCGTTTCCAAGAGATAGAGTTGGTTTCGTTGCTAGTATTTGTGTTCTCACGATTGAGAGCTCTGTATCGAGCCCCACGAGAAACTCATATACTTTTTCTTGTTCTCTAAGTCCATTGAGAGATTTTCCGAGTCCCGCAGGTGCATCCATTACAAGAGCACTGTTGAATGGGAAGAACCGACTGGATCTCATCCCACAACCCCCGAAGCTTCGTATAGTAGGTAGAAATGGTCATCTCGTCTTGCCTAGTGTTCTAGATCACCTGCTTTAGTTCATATGCACGTGGTGCACTTTCTTTTCCAAAAACCTCACGGAGATCAGACCACATCTCAGTGGCGGTATTGGCGTATTTAACGCTGGTTCGAATCTCCTTTTCCATGGCTGTCGTCAACCATCTTTTGATCATTGCACACACCGCATCCAGGCCATGTAATCTGTAGCATTCTTTCCCGACTTCTTGATCGATCCATCAATATAACCGATTTTGTTCTTAGCAAACACGAATTTTTCCATTTCCTGGACCCAATCGTTGTAGTTGCTGTCTGTTAGGGCATCGTTGACATGCATCTGTCGTGGATAGTCTGACGGATGGATGTAGAAAGGAGAGTTTACGTCTGGGCCATTTTTTCATTCTTGTTTGTGTTGTTGTCTACACCGGCCATGGTGCCAATCTGTGTCTTTAGATTAGGTTTGAACGGAAGAGTGGTGTAGAACCCGCTCTGATACCATAAAGAATTTGATTCTTTATTGATTTTTGTATGTAAATTACAAAGTGAAAGCATGAAATATATACAACACTAAAAAATTAAGATCAAGGGGAGCAAAAAGAAACTCCGATATCAAGGATCGGTTACAACAAATAGATAGGCGATATACTTCGAAATGATTCGAATTTCTATAAATAAACATATCAAATCAGCATTCTTCATTGTAAGTGTTCCACTTAGAGTAATTGCAATAAATAAGTTGGTAGCGAAAATATCACAATAGTTCTTCATTGGTATATCCTCGTTCCCAACTATGTGTTAGAATTAGAGTAAAGATATAATATTAGGAAGAGTATATTTTGCATATATTATATTGTATATTCAGCTACCCTTTTAACATATAGAGACCGAATGTGTTGACTAAGGCTAAGTGTTTGCCTTGCCCCCTCACCAGCTACAATTTCTGTTGTTTTTGTTGTTGGGATCATACTTTTCCTCCCATCCAGTGGACTATAACCATGACTAAAACTTGGTGCACCACTATCGTCTACTCTTGTTAAACGTTCAACAATCCTGTTTCATGAGACAGGATCATGGTTGTACCAGTATTATGATGGTGCAAATGGATCATCATTTGTTGCAATTTTCTATTGTACTTCACTCGTTTTATATGGTAACTTAAACTTGTAAATATTTTCTTGGAGTATTAGGGTTAGACTTCTTTCCCTGATCATTGACTTTTTCTACATTGACAATGTTATCATTTATATCATCCGAAGTTGCATCCAATGTCCTCTCATTCAAACTATTTTCAACATCATCATCAATGATTTTGCGACCGACCATGAATAAGTTTTCTTAAGTTCCATCCGAACTCCATAACGTAATCAACATTTGGAAACCTTGATAATGCCTCGTGTAGTGTTATTCCTATTGTTATCTTTTCTGCTATCATTCATGATAACTTTCCATGGAGTCTATTTATGTATCCCTACAAAAAATAATGATAATCAAATGAAAGAAAGACTCACCATATGAAATTATTGATTTTCATGTTTATCCTTGTGAAACAAAGTCACCTCGTGAAACATATTCATATTATAAATTCCAGAATCTAATTTTATTACAAATGGAAGTTAATTCACAAGCAAAATATTATGAATCTGTTTCATAAAGATATTCAATGGGCAATTTAAGTCTAATGATATTGTGAAGCCAACTTTGCTACTTAGGCATGGGAATGGGGCAGGGCCCCCTATTCCCAGTCCTCGTTCCCCTTCCCCATCTCCCATCCCTGCCAGGGAATATGATTACATCCCTGTCCCTGATGGGGAACAGGGACCCCCAACGGGAAATCGGGGTTTTTTTTTCCTCTGTATGTGAGATATTTTAAATTAAATGTGTTGAATACCCCCAATCGATCCAAAATGGTCCATCTTTAAATCTCACATATCTCCAGATTTTTGTTTTTATGAAATATCAAATATTCATATGTAAACAAAATTACAACAATCATACGTAATTGCTTGATCAAGCACTTTCGTCTCTCCATTTTTTTATGTAAAAAAAGGAAAACAAGTTAGAAAAATGTATATAAGGAGAAAGGTCAAAATACAATCTCAAATCTAAAAAGATACCAAATCTAATTTTTTATATATAATATATTTAATAATACAAATACAATATATTTAATAAAAAAAATATATGATATATTAATATATGGGAATGGGACGGGACGGGATGGGTTGGGGATCGCGTTATCCTCCCCCATTCCCGTCACCACTTTTTAACTTATGGAGATCCTCGTCCCAATCCTCGGTCCCCAGTTTTGTGGGGAACCCTTGTCCCCGTCGGGGCGGGAACACCGGGTTCCCCAATGAGTCGGGTTTTATTCTCATGCATATTGCTACTATACAATTAACTAACGTGTACATGAAAGAAAACCTCAATTATATCCTACTGTGTTTGTTTTTCAAACATCTTTCCAAGTCGAAAACCACCTCTACTGATCTCTCCTATTTCACTCCGTTTTAGAAGGTCTATGTTCCATGACCCTATTGAAGGTCTTTGTCTCACAACACTTAGGGGGCGTTTGGTTCGTAGAATGGAATTCGATGAAATTGGAATTCATCAAATGAATTTGACTTTGAGGGAATGAAATGAAATTTGATGGAATTTGATCATGTCTTTTGATTGCGTTTGGTTTGATGGAATTGGAATGGAATTCTTAACGGAATTGGAATTTTTTTTTGTTTCGTTCATGGAATTCAACGAGAAAATTACATAGATGGCAGTTCGAGAAAATCCTTTTTAAGATGGAAAGAACGAGAGAGAAAGAGAGAGAGAGAGAGAGAGAGAGAGAGAGAGCATACCAGATCGAGCAGAGTGAATGAGATCGAGCAGTTTTGAATAGGGATGGCAAAAAAAAAACCAAAACTGATGGTGAAAACTGAAAACCGAAACTTTCAGGTGGGGTTCGGGGACATTTTATCGGGGACGGGGCGGGGATCGGGGACAAATTCAGGGATTTTAACGGGGACGGTGATCATCGGCCCGGCCTGATATGTGTATATATATTAATTTTAATTTATATACATACATACATACATATATATATATATATATATATATATAATATCATTAAAAGAAAATAGTAACATTAAAATTTATAAAAAAAATAATCCAGTTACTTCAACAACCCAAATAAGGCTCACGAAAAAATCTAGTTTATTTGTCTAATTGTGAAATCGTGATGTTAATTGTATGATGTTTGAAGTTTTGTTTAGTTTTATATTGTATTCTAATACATTGTTTATAATTGGTTCGATTATGTTTGAGACATTTAAACTTGCATCTTTAAAAAAAATTGTAATTTACTTTTAGTTGTGAAAATTAACATATTGTAATTTTTTTAGATCTGTTTCAGGTTTCGGGTTCGGTTATAACCAACGGTGAACGGGAAAAAGAAGATTTTTACCTTAACGGGTTCCCCAACGGGGATCGGGGAAACCGCGGGGACCCGATGGGGATCCCCGACAGGGATCAGGGTGGTCACGGGGACGGTTTTAGTTATCGGTTTCGGGGATGGGGATACCAATAACTGGCCCGAACCTTGGTCACGGGGACGGTTTTAGTTATCGGTTTCGGGGATGGGGATACCAATAACTGGCCCGAACCTTGCCGTTGCCATTCCTAGTTTTAAACGAGATCGAGCATAGCAGAGCAGAGCAAATCGAGATACAACGTTGATGAACTTGGATGAGGGTTAACGAATTTGTCGGATTGGAATTTGAAATCCGTGGTATATGCGGTGGAATTGTGAAATCGGTGACTCAAGGAATTTGTTGGAAGTGGAAGGATTCCTTCACATCTATTCTATAAACCAAACATGGTATTTGAAATTTGGACATTTTAATTCCACCAAATTCCATTAACCAAACACGTAGGGTTGAACATGTGGTGGAATCGATATATAACAACTGCATAAATATATTTAATTTAAAGCCAATGTTAAATTTGAAATTGATTTTAATGGTTGACATTATTTGAATATGGTTAGAAAACATACCGTCAAGAATGTTATTGGCTCTGCACAGAAACTTAAATCATTTGGTCTCTTCCATCTATGCTTACTACTCTTAAGAAAATCAAATACCAGTGATGTTTTCCAGGTGTCTCTCTTGGCTGCACATTTAGTGTAGTTGACCATTTCTTTCGTTGCACACATGATTATATTGTAACTTGAACTTGAAGTATTATCCATATCACTATATCATTACTTTCAACCAGTTGTTTTGTTTGTTCAATCTGCATTTTGTCTTCAAATTCGTCTTATGTGAAATGATTCATTATGATTTAAACAAACAAAAACTAAGTAGGAACTTTACCTTCAAGCCTCTGTTCGATTTCGCCAATCTGCATTTGCTCTCCAAACTTGTCTCCTATGCAAATCACATTTTATTACGAACAGAATGTTCACTTTATGCAAATATTACTTAATTCAGGATGTTCAAGCATGCTAATAAACCATCTCATTTATTTCATATACAACATCAAAGGTGTTCACCTTATGCAAATCATACTTAATTCAGAAAATGAACAAGTAAAGGATAATATAATATAAATGTTTATCCAATACTAATTTTTAGACTATTTCCTACTACCATACCTTTTTCAAGAATAGATGCATTAGGAGCTTCACCTTCAATCCTTTGTTCGGTTTTATCAATCTGTATTTGCTCTCCAAACTTGTTTCGCTGTGCAAATCACATTTTTTTTATTATGATTTAAACGGATAGAAACTAATGCAACATTTTATTTATTTCATATATATATAAAACATCAAACGGTGTTTACTTTTTGCAAATCATACTTAATTTATAAAATGAACAAGCAAATCTATACTACCTTATAAACCAGATTTATCAAAAGTCTTAAAAACAATTTTTAATGCACAAAGTACTATACATTTATGCATAAAGTCTTAAAAGACTTAAAAACAACTCATAATGCACTAAGTACTACTATTTTATGCATCTAGTCTTAAAATCTCTTAATTTACAATTGAAGTAACATATGGTACAAGTTACCAATGCAAACTACAACCTTTTCTTTTCATGTTCCCAAGGTACTTTTTAGACCTTTCACTCATACTTTCACCCTCTCATACTTCTACATTTTCTCCCCATCCCTCAAGATGACGACTCAAACTGATGATTCGCCATGAGTTTTAAAAGTTCTTTCAGTCAATTGCTCTGGATTTCTCGCTCTTGCTCTACATCTCTTGATTCTTCTCTCTTGGTGTAAATTGAACACCAATCAATGGGTTTGGTGTAAATGCAAAACAAAACCAAACTATTTTCAGATCGACATTTCTCTAATTCTCTAAACAATCGCCTCCAATGTTTGCTCGTTTTCCAACTACTTTTCTTCACTAGAAAACAATGGCCGGACGAGGCCAAACCCTAGGATCTGGTGAGGCAAATAAGGCCACTTCAAGAAGTAGCAAAGCTGGTCTTCAATTTCCCCTCGGTCGTATTGCTCGTTTCTTGAAAGCGACAAGTATGTTGAATGTGTCGGTGTTGGAGCTCCAGTCTACCTCATCGCCAAAGTAAGTTTCTTCGATTAAATATTTTTCTGTCAGTCCGTTTAAAGTTTCTAGGGTTTCGTTGAATTTTTAGGTTTTTTTTCCTGATTGTGAAATTAATCATCTACAGGTCCTTGAGTTGGCTGGAAATGCAGCAAGAGATAACAAGAACACTAGAATTTGTGCCGAGACACATCCAATTGGTGGTGAGGAACGATAAGGAACTAAGCAAGCTTATAGGTGATGTCCCAATTGCTAATGGCAATGTTATGCCAAATATCCACAACCTTTGGCTTCCAAAGAAGGTCGTTGGTTCATCTAAGCCATCTGCCGATGATGAATATATAAGTAGAGAGTAATGGAAGAGAATTGATCGCCATTCACATCGAGACCTGGTTTGATTTAAGTCGATTAACGTTGGAAATTAGGTTTTATGATCTTCTTTGTTAGAAATGAAATTCAATATAAAATTGTATTCGTCTTGAAAGTTAATTTTGTCTATAATTGTATTAAAAGTCATCGTGTTTGACTTTTATATAGATAGTTTGACTTTGACTTTGTTTACATGTTTGACCTATATAAAGGGTAAGTCTTTGTGTAATTTTGGTAAGGTTCCTTCATTGTTAAATTTGATTACGTAAAGAAGGTTTGACCATATTTTGAATATAGACTTTCTTTCAACTCTCATGAATGTTCTTACAAGAAATATCAAGATCTGTCATTAATCCATTGAAGCTTTCTTGAAGATTGATTAAAGTGGGATCTACAATTGGTATCAGAGCCGGAATTGCAAGAAATCTCGAAGAAGAAATCAGAGTTTTTGAAGATAATTTTATGAATTTTTTTTGTTCTTCTTATTGTTCATTGTGTTCTTAATTTTTTCTTTGAGTTTGATCCGATTTTTTTTTAAAAGATTTGTGGTTGCGTGTTAAAATAGTGATCAATTTGTGTGGAATTTCATTGTGAATCTTCGTTATTCAAAAACTTTTGTGAAATGATCATTTTCTTTCAAGTTTTATTTGTTTTAGAGTTTTTAAGAATTTTTTTAGTGTTCTTGATATTTTTTTTAAACCAGTGTTTTTGATTCATTTTAGTTTTAAAAATTTGTTTTTTAGTGTTAAATCGCTCAGCCTAAGGCCCATCCGGATTAGGCCCAATTGGATTTAATTGGTTAGCTTTACATCGCACAAACGGACTAGGTAGTTCATAGCAGACGGCTTAAGCGATTTAGTATCTAAATTGGATACAAAATTGAGTGGACAAGGGATCAACAAGCAGTCATCTTGAGCTGACAAGGGATTTAATCGCAGAAGGCTTGAGCTGACTAGGCAGTACATCGATCACAGCTTGATCGATTAGAGATTAAGCTTGAGCGATTTAGGAACCTGTTTGAGCGATTTAGAGATAAAGCTTGAGCGATTTAGTGATTAAGGTTTGAGCGGTTTTCTAAATCAATTTTCTGGGTGAAGTATAAATCGGACATCACATTGGGTGAAGCATAAATCGCTCACATTCTAACCAGTAGCAGCTTGATTGATTTCACCTTTATCACACAGGTCATTGTTCAATTTTTGTTTTGAGTAAAAATCGAAGACTGACCACTGTTCAAAATTCACTTTAATTGCAGGTTTCTTGAGCAATTTCATCTTAATCAACTGTAAATCGAAGAATTTTCCTTAACCTAAATCGCATAGGCCTTAATCGGACTTCTATATTGCCTAGCATATTATTTCTCTCAAGTGATTAGAACTTAGTCAAATCTGCAGATGCTTAACCAGATTTCTCATTCATCGATTATCTCAGGTTATGAGTCTGTCTGTAAATCGCTTGTCTTGATTGTATACAGAGTTTTCATTTTTTTTTTTTGAAAATGTTGATGACTGAGGTGCATACATGCTCATAGTGGTTTGTTTGTCCGAATAGCTTCATTTGGTTCTTGATCATTCAATTTGGGTTTCACGGAATTCAATTTGTCCATCTGAAGGCTGTGTTATACAGAATCTGTCCGGATTAGGTTCCTTCGGTCTTACCTCAAAGGTTTGTCTGTATTGCACTACTCCTCAAATTCTTGGACAAACTTCTTGGCAGACTCGGCTAAAGCAGTCTCGTGCTCCCCTTGGCCATTAAAAACAGAATCAGGATGACCCAGAATCATGTAGGCACATAGCACTTCTCTAACTTGGTATCTTGATAACTTGATAGGTATCTTGGGGACTGTTCTGGTGGTCACTTAGTTTCTTTAGATGTCTATCGCGGCTGATTCTTCTAGGTGTGGTCCTTCTACTAGGTGAAGCACATATTTCATTTGACAATTGTTA
Source organism: Cynara cardunculus var. scolymus (assembly GCF_001531365.2). Lineage (NCBI taxonomy): Eukaryota > Viridiplantae > Streptophyta > Magnoliopsida > Asterales > Asteraceae > Cynara > Cynara cardunculus. Next base: position 12,258,691 of record NC_037530.1, read on the forward strand.
CAGGTCTTGCCTACTTGATCAACAGTATATTGGAATTACATTTTGCTATGTGGAGGATCTACAATTGGCTTGTGTTTGAACTTCATTAAATCGCCTGGAATTCGCTCAGGGCAGTCAACTTCATCGCTTGGCATTTCTCACAGAATTGGTACTGTCTGATTATTCATAACTACTGGTGGGGAAGGCTCAACAACTCAAGGGTTAATTGACTTCTCTAAACCTTTGTTTGTTTGAGTTCATAACTTCTATTCACCATTCACCATCTGATTGGTTTTGATTGCTTGCTATGCTTTGAGATGTTAATGGTGCAGAAGACTCCGTCAGGTTTGTGATCATGTTGTGCCACCTACTATTCTTGACTATGCTGGTATCTGATGGTATATTCGTTGAAGGGGTATGATTTTTCATTGTAATAATCTACTGTAAATCACATTGTTTGGATTTCAGAGAACTTGTTTGTGTTTGTAAACAGGTTGTCTATCACCTTCATTTTTGGAAGCATCTTGCACAACCTGTGAGTGAAGTACTGGATTTCTTTTCATTGACTGTTGATGGAATTGGTGCAAGTTGTTCGAGAAGCCTAAAACTATAGCAGCTGTTGATTTTGTCAATAAGCATTGTGTTGTTTGTCAACAGATTATTCATTTTGTGGACAGTTTTGTTTGTTTTGTAAATTCTTATATCTGTGTTGTGTAATTTTTGGATCTGTTTGTTTTGTTTTGTGTTTAAACTGTTTGAGAATACTTAGACTATTTTACATCGCATAAACTGTTTCTTATTAGTTTTCTGTTTTTAACAGTTTTTGACTGTTTTTACTGATTTTAGACAGTTTTTCGTCATTTTTCTAATTTCTCATCAGTTTTTTATGTTTTCTGTTTGTGTTTTTGAGCTTAATTATTTTTGATTTTTTTTACTGATTTCACAACATTTGATCCTTAATCTTGATTTTTGAAAATGGCGGTTTCATTTGAGAGAGAGGATAAAGAATTGAGAGAGAGAATTGCTGAATTGGAAAAGAGAGTAGAGGATTATAAAGTGAAATATCTGAATATGTTTTACGAAAATCATGCGAATATGGAGTGTATTAAAGATTTAAAACGCGAGCATAAAGAAAATTGTGAACATATTGAAAACGATTTCATGTACAAGATTGAAAAGTTGGAAAACACTCTCAGGTCTGTCAGAAAGGATTATGATGATGACCTGAAAATTTGGAGTAAAGCTAACAAAGATTTGTTTAATAAACTTCAAGAGGTAAGAAATGAATTATCGACTGAGAGAAAAATCTAGGGAATAATACAGAGACAGAGGACTTAACTGAAAATTTTCATAAGTCTGAGAGTGATCTGGTTGAGTTAAGGAAGTTAATGAATTTAGAGAAAGAGAAGGTTATAGAAGTTGAGAATAGTTTGGATGTTGAGATGAAGAAATTTGAGAAAGAGAAGAAGGGGGTGATTGAACTAGAAAGAAAATTTGGAACTGAACGTCTATCTTATGAGAATAAGATAAACTCTCTTGAGCTGAACGCAAAAATGTTGTTAAAGCAAATATCAGATTTTGAGCAGCTGATCATCTTGGAACGTGCCAAGAATGATAAAGAGAAGAAAGATATCACAGAAGAGTGTCAGAGCCAAATACAGAAATTATCTAACAGCATTGCTCTAAAGCAGAAGGCAAATGTCTTTGATGCGGTCTGTCCGTTAGGGAGACTATCGTCGACCGACCTCAAAGAGTTCCATTGATCACTTACATAAATCTGAATGGATTAATCTAAGTGCCCTTCCTATAGAGTGGACATGAAAGTGATTATGTTGTGGTGTACTAGCATGTGTACTGCGAAGGTGAGCGATGTACTTTCCCTCTATCTATATTATTTCACTGATTTGTTCGTTTTCTGATATATCTGTCTTTTAATGTGTTTATAAAAATTTCTGACATCTCTTGTATTTTTATGTTCTTCATAATCTATTGTTGATCAATGTCTCAAACAGGTTGGTTTCCTATGTCACGACTTGGTCTCCGAAGAATTTCCTTAATTTCGCATGGAAAATCTTGAAGAACTTCATAAATGACGTATTTTAGAGTATATGTAACTTTTGACTTCAGAAACTTCATCTTGAATCTAAATAACTTTAAGTTTTCTATTGAAATTTAAAATTGACTGTGTATTGTATATGCAGTAAGCTTCAAAGCAAAGCCCTAAGAGAGGTTGTTATTCAAACCTCCCCAAGACAAACCTTCAGACATCCTTCTTTTCACCAGGTAAAGTAATCTTTTATTTATATGTTTGGGTTTTCATCATCTGGATTATGATTTTTTTTTCACATGATACAAAAATAAGACAACCAATTTATCATAAACTACTATGTACAAATAACAAAATAAAGGGTCTAGGTGAAATGTATGGTTATGCGCTTTGATTTGAGCTTTATTAGTTCAAATTTGGAAGCAGCAAAAGTTCTACCTTTGAAATTTGTCAAAAGTTCTTACTGGAATATAATCGTAGTGAGAAATTTTTTCTTCGAAATCTCTTTTGTAGTCCCAGAGGTTTATCTTTGAAACTATTCACTTACTACAGGTATGAGGTTTGTTTGTGATTTTTGGTGATGAAAACCAAATCCCCTTTTTTGACCTGCTGCTGATAGAAAACCAAATTCTCTTTAGTATCTGTATATATTTATTTATAATTCTAATATTTTACAGTCATCTAAACATGCACTTCATAGGTTTTTACGCAATAATGATAATTTCACCCTTTCGTTTGTTCACAAAATCCTTGAAGAGAACAACATCACCTTAGGTCATATAGAAGAGGTTATGTGTATATATTATTGTTTGAAATTATATGTGAAATAATTATGAAGCAAGTTATGGTGTTTTGATTCCAGAGATTTGGTGTATAGGTGGGTGGGGTGATGGAAGTAGATAAGCAAGGTGGTATTATGAGGTACATCAGATAAAACTCATATTCAGTGCCTCTTCATGGCTTCATCCTTTGTGACCACTACATGGCCCCGTGAACCTTTTGAAAACTTTGTTTTATGAGTAGATTTTGAGTTTTGATAATGGTGCTCAAAGGGTCCTTTTTCGATGGTTGATCTTGAGCAATGCTAAAACAACCTTGGATTTTGTGGAATGCGAAAGGGATTTGTAGACTCCTGGGATATATTTGTTGGTATGGATGCTTTCATGATGGTTGTTAAAATGGAGATTGGGTTATGGTGCACTTGATCTAGAGGCGGTGGGGTTTGATTTTTGGTCATTTCGGTTGATTAGGATATTGGTTTCTAATTGGGTTTGTATAAGATAAATTTATTTATTTTTCAAATGTATTAACTAGATATATGTTTCTTCCTTCATTATAATTATTTGGACACCATAATTGATTTTCATGCTTGTGTACAATAAAGTTCATCTCGATTCCTTATTTGTTACATTGTACTTGATTACAACCTGTTGCATCGCATTCGTAGTTAACTATAAGAAATCGTTTCTAAGGATTTCCCTAAAAGACCGAATGTTTCAATATAAATTTTGTACTTTTTAATGAATAGTTGCACTCTGTTGGTCCCTTGAGGGTCTACAAGATAAGTAAAACAGTTTGTAGAAGGGGGGGGGGGATGAATACAAACACAATATTTTCAACTTTAAAATGTATATTGATAAAGAAGATCAATACAAAATTTACAAGACTGTTTGCGAAAAGATAAGGTAAGAAAACCAATCTAAACAATCTTTGATTACACACAGATTTTTAGCAAAAGGGAAAAAAAGTTGTAAGAGAAGTTCCTTTACTTAAGCTAGAAAATGCTCAAACTAAGAATTAGGTTTTAGAGAGTGAGTTACGCACACTCTGCATGAAGAAGAAACACTTATATTTATACCCAGTGCATTAAATGTTCATTTAATGCAAAATGGTAGGGTTAGAGTGCGTGTCAAGCCTTAAGAGGAAGACTTGTCCTTTGCTACAGTGAATAGTATAAAAAGCACTATTCATGAGCAGATATCCTTACCTAAAGTTGGTGGGCAATAGAGTCAACTAGTCGGCTCCGTACCGTACCAACGTTTAGAAAAGTATGGGTTTGTCCTTTGTGTGTATAAGGACAAGACAACAACAATCGTGTTAAGCAAGCTTCCATTGATCGCTGAATGTTGGAATAACCTGGTGGTCTCTTCAGCATTCGCTGAGGCTTGAGCAGTCTTCACACATATGTAGACAGGTTTGTAATCACTGAGTACCGCTTCAGATCACGTACTCGCCAGTCCCTAATCTTCAGTTTCAGTCTTCAACATTAGCTGAAGGTTCTTTGGTGTGAGTGTTGTCTTCTTGAAGTATCGTTGTCTCTGATTGAATTACAATACAAGTTCTTCAGTGATCACTGAACAGGCTCAATGATGATCGCTGAAACTGAAAAGACAGAAACATAAATACAACGTAAGTGAAAATGGATTATCATCAAATCACTGAGAGAGAGAATCAATACGCTCATTTTTAGTTGTAGACTTATTAGAAAATTTGACATCCCACCGGATTGCACGGACACACAACTAGCAATAATATAATATAAACGTTTATTTAATATTCTAATGATACATTCCATTTAATTCGTATATAAGTCACACTTAAATGAATAAGTGATTCACCTTATGAAATTATTCATGTAGTGAACCATTGTTTTTCTTATTTTGTGCAATGAGCAAATCACATTTTATTTAACCATAATAACATATAACAAACTAGTACAAACAATTGATTTACAAATAAAATAGAAATTCACCTCATGAAGCTGATATTCACTGACTGAATCGTTTCACAAGATTCAGGTATATGATCATCCTTATCAAAGAGATTCATACTATAAATTCCAGAATTCAATTACATTTCAAATGCAAATCAATTCACAAGCTAAATCTTATGAATTTGCCTCATAAACATATTCAATGTTTGTCTTCATGAATAAATTCACAAGATGAATCGATGGTGATCTTTATCAAACATATTCATTGTATGAATTCCAAAAAATCGTTGTTTCAACTTATGAAACATATTCACTATATGGAATTATTTTATAAGGTAAATCAAATATTTTTTAAGTTTAAATGCATAATTTATGTATTTCATAAAGTGAATCACATATTTGAATGGGTTTTCATAAGGTGATTAACCTTAGTAAATTAGATATATAGTTAATAACTTGATAATTTCATAACACGAATAACAACAGTGATACAATTTATGAACTTAGGGTTCATGAAAATAGTAAAAATACATTTTTTTAGCCACGGTCGGATTAGAAACTTCAACTTATTGTTCAATAACTTGTTTTGTTTGATTTGCTTGTTTCTTCACTTATGTGTCAATCTTTTTTAGTGTTACGTTATCATTTCACTTTCATCAACAATGGTCAGATTCTTAGATGTGTTCATGAAAGTGAATCTTGTTTTACCTGGCAACCTCTCTTCTCCTCTGTTCAACTACTGTCAAGAAAATCGATTAAAATCTTACAGAAACCCTAAATTATATGTTTGAGTTCAATGAATTACATGTGATAAATGTTACCTTTGATTCTAGTTTTCGAAATTACAGGTTCTTTACTATTGTTTCCTTTGATCATTTGCCATCATTGATTGTCCAATTTCACTTCAAATCGAAGCTAAAAAATGTAGGTGGAGGAACGTAATAGGCGAAGTCAAGCCTCAAACCTTACACGCCATGGCTAGGACATGACGTTTTTCAAGGTGTGACATAAAACGACAAATTTGTGTGCCATATGAATTATATATATATAAGAGAGAGAGAGAGAGAGAGAGAGAGGTTGGATCAAATACTAACCACCTATTTTGTACTAACCATGTTAACCCGATCTTGGCCATTGCTTTGAACATCCAACGGTTGTGTTTTAATTAGAATAAATATTTAATTTTTTAATTAATATATTAATTAATGTTATATGAACCCTGTTATCACAGGGTAAAAAAGTAAAATTAAGAAATTGAAAGTTCAAGACATTGCTGGCGATTTCTGTAACTGATCTTCACAAAAGAAACCGACGATTTCATAAGCAAAAATCGTGAATCATTAGCTTGAAATCAGGTTCAGAATCTTCACTAAACAATGGATGATTACGAGGCATTACTGGACGACGTCAATCGTGGAAGGGGTAAGTGAACAAAATTAGGGCTTTTGTTCTTATAAATCGATTGCTAATCCTCTACATTCTTCACAAAATTTTACTTCCATGAGACGGAAAAGTGAAAGAATCATGAAAAAATACTCGTTCTCAAACTTTAAGAACACGAAGGACAACCCTGTGGATGTCGATTTAGAGCAAAGAACCCCAATGTTGGATGCTAGACGACTTAATAATCAAGGATCAAGAGAATCGAAGCATCAGTCATCAGTAGCAAACGATGCTGAAAAAGGTAAAATAGCTATCAATGGTCTTTTATTTTTTGAGATTAAAAGTTGTTATTTCGATCGGTTAAGTGGAACCAAGTATATACATCTCAATAAATGCAGAAATTGTTCATGTTTTGTTTTTTGAAATGTTTTGATAGTAATATTGTAAGATTCGTTTTAGATATGAACATGCATGTAAACAAATTGACTTCATTTGACTTGTGGGTTCATACACATTCGATGTACGAGGTTGTTATCTCGATCGGTTAGTTGGTACCAACTATAAACATCTCAATAAATGCAAAAAAAGTACATGTTTTGACATTTCAATTTAAATATGAACCTTCATGTAAACATTTGAGTGCATTTAACTTGTGGGTTTATAATCCTTCATTGTACGGAATTGATAGTTTGATCGGTTATGTGGTTGCAATTATAAGCATATCAATAAATCCAATAAATTTTCATGTAGTTACTTTTGAAAAGTTTAGATTGTTATGTGTAAGATTCAATTTAAATATGAACATGCATGTAAAACATTTCACTGTATTTGACTTGTGGGTTCAAACAGGCCCTTATTCATATACAGGACGAATTGATGTCGTGCTTCAATGTTCTTGTCATCCTATGAAATCCTTTGTAAATGCAATAGATACAGTGTGTCACTGAAAGAGATTAGCTTCATTCCATGTGTTCAGTTGACATATGCTGATATGTATAAACAGAATGAAAATGTATAAGATCATGTTGTAAACTACAGCTTTACCCTCAACATAGCACCTACTGAGTGATTTGATGGCCAATGTCGGAGTTTTAGTGGTAGCTTCATCACTTGTAAGTCCCAAGATATGGAAGCATATACTCGGCTAAARTGGCAAGACATTATCAAGAAAGAATAAGGTATCGAAAGAAATCAAGTAAGAAGGGCATGGTGTATTAAACTCGTCCTCTGGATCAACTCTATACTTTGCTCTCATATTTTTCCTTTGCAGAGATAGAAATGGTGACAAGTAAAACACGGGCGATTGAATAAATTCCATATAGTACCAAAAACTAGAACATTCTTTTCATCAAACATTTAGCATGGTGTAATATCTCAGGGTTTATAGGTTCAAATTCCCCTTTTCTCACTAAAACATGCTTCACACTCAACAACATCAAAAAGGTTTGATATGGATTTCAACAGGCCCTATACCCTGTCATAGTTGATCTTGGGGTCGTCTAAATTCAGTGCTTGAGTTATAGCAATTTAGCAATGCAAAGAAATGAGCAATTTGGTACCAACTGATTAGTGATTAGCAACTAGGTCAAAAATAAGAGTTTGGCTATTAACAAGAACATCGCTATTAGCAAATAGCAAGAAAAAACATCGCTATTACCAATCAAGTTCACCCTGTTTGGATGCTTCTGTAGTTTTATACTTCATGCCTGACCCAATGTGAGCAAATATGCTTTTAGCAGCGGACAGGGGTTGCTGCCATGCTGGGTCGTGTTTGTGAATGAGAGGAAGCCCGGTAATCAATGAGGGGGAGTAGAAGATTAAGGGATTGAGTATACATAAAATTTGTCTTTTTACAACTGAGCCACCCTGGCCTCTATGTAGCTTTACCCCTGATTGCGAGTTTTTTAGTTATGAGTTTTGTTCATTGCAGTTGCTGAAATGTGGAGTTTTGATTTAACATATATGTAGATGCAATTGTGTACACATGTGTTGCAAAAATGTTTACAGTATTAAATTTTTTTGTACAAGAGAAGTAGTTACATGCTCATAATTCCTATACTTTGTAGTCATACCCAATGTTTTGATCAATCTTGCTGTCATGTTACCTTAGTAGTTTAAGATTTAACCAAACATATGCTGATATGTATAAATAGAATGAACAACCCATATGCATATGTTCATATGCTCAGTTTCATATGTCTACATATTTTAGGGCGAAAATGCACATATAGGACAAAAAACCGCATTCAAAATTGAGACAAGGGTGCATACATTATACTTTAATGTGTTGGGTTTTTCACGTGGGTATGCATTTCTTCATATAGCTTGTGGGCTGTTCATATTCAGTTAAAATGCCTTCGCCATCTTAATATGTTCATATGTGTCACACCATGTCCGTGTTCGTGCCACCTGTACATGCATATCATTTTATGTGATTGAGATAAGGTAGTATACAACACGAGGCCATCTACTTCCAGGGTTAAAGCAAAGAAGAAAAATACCTGGACATTTGCCTGTTACACCATCACAGAAGTAAATTGGTTCATATAAAGGTGGCTTTATGATAAACTATTCAACTTATTTCTCGTTATTTCTGTAGGGTGAGGAGATGGTTCATCTACATAGCGAACAGAATATGAACACACAGTATGCATATGTATGAGCAGCATGAACACACAGTATGAGCACACATACTGTATGAAACAGTATGAACACATTACGAACACACAATATGCATATGTATGAGCAGCATGAACATAATATGAACACACAGTATGCATATGTTCATATATCAACAGATTTAACATAATTATTCGTAACTGCTTCTCTATCTTAGTAGCTAAGGCATCTCCATTAAGTTTGAGGTTTTCTAGAGTGACGTACAGTCTGCATAACACTTTATCAGGAGCTTCTTCACCAAAATCAAAAACCTTGTAG
>NC_037530.1:12268009-12270415 GCF_001531365.2 Cynara cardunculus var. scolymus
CCAACTGCAGACACATCATATAAAAATCTAGAGATTCAACAAAATAATTGAGGGTCAAAAAATCTTATTAGGTGTATGAAATAGCTTTTGAATAAAATTAGACTTTGTTATAACCTTGCGATACCTAGTATGGATTCCACTCTGGGAGCATTTTTTCAGTCCAAATAGTTATCACAAGAGGTTCAAACAGAACTGTGGAAAAATATTGTGTTCATACCTTAACTTAGAGCATAAATGTTGTCGTTGAACAGAATTATACTTTTTTCCGTTTTGCAAATCTGACTATTTCAATGGTGGTGTCTATTTTTATATTCTCATGCATTTGACCATCTGTTCACATTAAGTCAATGCTTGTACACAGTTTAACTAAGATTTGGGTTAAAGCTTAAAATTCCACTGTCATGAGAGTAAGTTGATTTATAGATTTACACACTTGTATTATGACTGTCATGAGCACGATGAATAGACGAACTTGAATTAGTTACATAAACATTGGGTCAGGGGGATATGTCAAGAATTCAAATCACAAACTGTATATGAAGGATGAAAATTCATACTTGGGCTAGCAGCAGCCACTTGCAGGATAGATGCAGGGTCGCTATAATTATGTACGTGAACAAAAAGGGTGGTTGGGGGGGTAGGTTAAGGTAGAATACAACACGAGGCCATCTACTTCCAGGGTTAAAGCAAAGAAGCAAAATACCTGGACATTTTGCCTGTTACACCATCACAGAAGTAAATTAGTTCATATAAAGGTGGCTTTATGATAAACCATTCAACTTATTTCTCGTTATTTATGTGGGGTGAGGAGATGGTTCATCTACATAGTGAACAACATAAACTATGTTCTCGTGGTTGATTCACCATATGCATCAAACAACTTGTTCAAAATACAACCTTAAGATGTTTTTTTATTTGTGTTGGTAACATATGAGTCGTTAAAAGTTAGTAATGTTACATTGCTTAATCAAGCTTGATTATAAACTTATTGAAGCGTTTATTTTCTCTAAAATTAACAATTCGTGAATCATTTATGTTCATTGTATGGCCTTGGTGCAGATGAAGTTAGCATGAGACGTACTAATGTACAAGTTAATAATAAAGGGTCTAGTGAAATGGAATACCCCACAACAGCAGCAGATAGAATTCAAAGAGGTAAAGTATATATCTAAAACCTGTTTTATTTAGAACTTCAAGCTGTGAAATACAGATGGTTTGATTTTAAATTTTTTTATTTTAATCGTTTTGGTGTAGCATTCATGACGAACATACATGTAACATCCACCATCGGGATGTATCACAAGTATGTTCATATGTCATTTATTGATCACTGATGTGGCCGTAGGGTGTTCATATCAATGTATAAAAGGGTCACAATTCGATGGATGTGACCTTCTTCGTATAATGCATATCCGAGTTTGTTTTGTATCAGTAAGGTTATCTTTGTAGGTGCTTTCCGTATATGTTGTAAATGTCTACTTTTCACTAAATACAAATACACTCATGGGTTGAATTTAATTTTTTTTTAAATCGTTTATTTATGACCAATGCAACTACCCCACGATATTTTTGTTAGTAGCCAAATTACTCCTTACGCAGACATTACATTTGCTATATAAAATGGTTTAATGATTCAAGCTGGTTCATTTGGAAGAGGATGATGTTATGTATAAACAACATAGGTCTTAGGGAATTTACTGATATGTATAAACAGAATGAACAAACGATGATTCAAGCTGAGGCACTCAATGTGTGATCATGTGAAACAGTGGTTCATGTCAATACATATGAAACTGACCATATGATCAACTGTATATTGTTCGTTCATTCTACGTATAGATTTCAGCATGATTGTTCACATTTATAAACCCTGAGTTGCACTAGATATATTTTATTCTCGATAGCCAGTTCTCATTAAACAAAATTGGGTTTTAAAACTCGTTTGACGATTTTCTTGTTAAGTTGAAATGTTCAGTTGACATATGCTGACATGTATGAACAGAACGAACACACCATATGCATATGTTTATATATGAACAGAATGAACACACAATATGCATATGTATGAGCAGCATGAACAGAATATGAACACACAATATGCATATGTATGAGCAGCATGAACACACAGTATGAACACACATACTGTATGAACACAATACGAACAAACAGTATGCATATGTATGAGCAACATGAACACAGTATGCATATGTTTGAGCAGCATGAACAGAATATGAACACACAGTATGCATATGTTCATATATCAACAGATTTAACACAATTATTCGTAACTGCTTCTCTATCTTAGTAGCTAAGGCATCTCCATTAAGTTTGAGGTTTTCTAGAGTGACGTACAGTCTGTGTAACACTTTATCAGGAGCTTCTTCACCAAAATCAAAAACCTTGTAG
>NC_037530.1:12270690-12280434 GCF_001531365.2 Cynara cardunculus var. scolymus
CCAACTGCAGACACATCATATAAAAATCTAGAGATTCAACAAAATAATTGAGGGTCAAAAAATCTTATTAGGTGTATGAAATAGCTTTTGAATAACATTAGACTTTGTTATAACCTTGCGATACCTAGTATAGATTCCACTGTGGGAGCATTTTTTTCAGTCCAAAGAGTTATCACAAGAGGTCCAAACAGAACTGTGGAAAAATATTGTGTTCATACCTTAACTTAGAGCATAAATGTTGTCGTTGAACATAATTATATTTTTTTCCGTAAAATGTTTTTGTGTGTGAAATGTGTATCAATAAAAGTGGCTTTATGATAAACGTGTATCAAAAAACGTGGTTAATATCTTTATCTTCCGTGCAATTCGTATATGCTGGGTTAACATTATCGTGATATTATATGATAAAAATTACACTTAGTATCCATTGTTATGACATCCACACTAACGAATATGGAATGTATAGGTGAATCATCATCAATGGTATTGATATTGACAAAGTCGAAGGTGATTGGGTCATCAAAACAAGCAGGTATGTCTGATGCCTACTAATCGTATCAGATAGATAAACATAACGAACAGACTATGAATCCTAAATCACAAAAAAATGTGTCCTTTCTAACAATTACTCTTTTATGTACTCAGCTCGGCTTATTAAGAATGACAACATACGAAATGTAGATCCCTCCAGTAGAGAAATTAACGTGACGATGGATCACCCCATAGAGGACGTTACTGGTGTAATAGATGCAGGTATCACCCGATACTTATGTTTCTATAATTTTACAAATAATTACTGTTTTACAAACACACCCACTAAATATATAATGATATATTTTATTCATTTGTTTACTTGTCGTAGGGGAAATGTCCATGAAAGAATTCCGGTCACGCGATGATGATTTCCAAAGGCTTGACCAGAAACGTGGTAAGGCAGCACCAATAGTAAATCAGAAGGATAAAGGCATATCAAGTAGTCACAAGAAGGAAGGGATGGTTGGGCCGACAGATGCGAAGGATATGAACTTATGGATTAGAACTCGTACTTCTCCAAAGACATTATACAAAATTGTGAAGTCACTATCCGTCGACCAACGGGCAGCGATCAAGGAAATGGGATTTGCGTCGCTGTTGGATTTGACGGTAGACGGTATCCCGGCAAAAATGAGGTTCTATGTCGTGGATAAGCTAGATACGGCAGCTATGAACATAGCGATGAACACTGCTGTAATACCTATAACACTTAAATCTATACACGACGTGTTGGGCCTGCCCATGGGAGAATTAGACCTTAATTCATTTGATCCATCACCGTCCATGGATGACATCATTAACACATGGCGAAAGCAATTCTCAAAAGACAGAATGAGGCCGAAGGATGTAATGACCGTTGTACACAAATCAGGTGATGCGGGGGCAATGTTCAAGATAAGCTTCTTAGTGATAGTCATCAACACCCTTGCGGAGTGTAGCCGGGTCGGTGTCTGCAACCTGCGTTTCTTGTCACGTATTGGGAGCTTAAATATGATTCCACGGATCAACTGGTGTAAGTACATATTTGATTGTATTGCAACAAGTAAGAAGTGTTGGAATAGAGACATCCATCTGTCTTTCTATGCAGACCCCTTGACATGTTTGACTGTAAGTTATTTTGTCATAACACATTTCAATAAAAGAGGTTTAATACTAGCGCAAAAAAAACCAACTAATCTAATAATCCTTTACAGTTGTTGTATGTCAATAATACCAAGTGTGAAGACATCCAGATCTCCAAAGATACACATCCTATGAAGGCTTAGACAATGGACCTGTTGCGGAAAAGGCAAGAGGTGGATATTAGACGTGGCGGATTTGGATGCGCCGAAATAAAACGTATATCCACCATCCAAGATCGAGCATGCGAGAAAGGTGTTGAAGTGGGTAGCGCATCAGAAAACGTGGCGGAAGCAAGTGCAAGATATCAAGCCGAAGATGGCCGTATCACTAAGGAGGTAACTTGTAAACTGTTATAATTATGTTTCTGTTTTGAGTGATATTCACGTGAGCTATTATACTTTCATATAGGGGATGTATGTGTATATTTTCTATCACAAACCACGTTCACCACATTTTTTTGATTTGGAACGTGCAAGATTCAAAAATCTGAGAATCTTAAAACCCATCATATAACTAGTATGTACAATATATGTTTTTTATGTAAGTAGTAAACATATATTGTTTTATATGGGCTGATAACGTTTATGGAATGGACATTAGCAAGTATACATTGTCTGATAACATCTTTGTATATGGGTTGTGTGTGTATATAAATATACAAATAACTCCAATGTTATTGTTAACATTTCATACCTGTTAGCTATGGGAACTTTTAAAATATATGTGTACATGCTATTGTCCATTCCATAAATGTTTTTGTATGGGAATTGTGTATCAATAAACATGGTTCATATCTTTAAATCTCGTGCAATTTGATTATGATGGGTTAACGATTTCGTGATATTATATGATAAAAATTAGACTTAGTATCCATGGTTATGACATCCACCATCCAGGATCGAGCATGCGAGAAAGGTGTTGAAGTGGGTAACGCATCAAAAAACGTGGCGGAAGCAAGAGTAAGATATCAAGCCGAAGATGGCCGTATCACTAAGAAGGTAACTAGTAAACTGTTATAATTATGTTTTTGTTTTGAGTGATATTAACGTGATCTATTGTACTTCCATATATGGGATGTGTGTATATTGTTTATCACAAAACACGTTCACCAAATTCTTCTGAGTTAGAACGTGCAAAATTCAAAAACCGGAGAATCTTAAAACCCATCATGTAGCTAGTATGAACAGTATATGTTTATTATGTAAGTAGTAAATAACTGATTTCTTCCTGTTGTATACTGTGTATTATATTTACATAGTATGAACAATATATGTTCATTATATGTATTGAATATAAAAATGGACTGTTGTGTTATATCGCGGGTACGAACAGTAGTTGTTCATTACATGATCATCGTTTTTTCTGTCCTAGTGTTCATTATATGGTGTATAGGTGGCATGAAAAGCAACTGTTCGTTATGTATACTAAAAATAAAAACAGCAGGTACTGTATGAACATATAACATCAATATGTGTTATATAACGAGTATGAACAGTAACTATTCAATACAGGCTCAACTTTATTTCTGTCCTAGTGTTCGTTATATGGAGTTGAGATAACATGAGAAGCTACTGTTCATTATGTATACTAAAAATAGAAGGATCAGGTACTATATGAACATATAACGTCAATATGTATTTCCATAGTTCATCTCAAAATCTCTGGTGTCAATTTGTGTTTCCATAGTTCATCTCAAGCTGCTAACTATTTGATAATCTATTGCTGTGTGTTCTGCATCCAAACTGCAGACACATTTGCCAGGACATATATGGGTTGGTTGGTTGGTTTGCGAAGTCATGGGAGAGGCAGGCTAAGTGAACTAATATACTGGTTTTACTACACAATCTTATAAATCAAGCACGGAACACTTTCAAAATCTCCCCTGTCTATAAGGTGAACGAGCATTTAAACATGAATGACAAATAGCTTGCATTGAAAAGTCAAGTATGATGGTCAAAAAAGTCGAATCACTTGTTTGAAAGGAACTGATCTTCAATTCTTTCTGCTTTTGTTTCATAGAAATTAAGCAATGCATTGCCCTGCTGAATCTTCCGTTCCACAGTTTGTACATCCAGGAGAAGAGAATCCTGCAGTTCCCTTGCATGCACTCCATCCAATACAAGCTGAAACAAGATGACATAGTCATATAGTGAATACGTACAGTGAATACTTTTAAAATAAATAATATCAAAATATGATTTGGAAGAATAGGTTGTCCAAAGATTTTGATGTCCTGCTTGGAGTTCAATATATTCACTATTCAGGAGGTAATATATGAAACCAAATAGTTATATGAAAAGGAACAACTTAGATATTGCAGGCAATACCAAAACACAAGCATAAATAAATATCACAATCGAAATCCAATAGACAAAAGGCTAAGCACAAATCTAACTTAAATCTGTTTCACAACAGAAGCACCTGTCAATTTTATAAAACAAAAAACGGGTGAATCTAGGAATGAAACATACTTAATTATGTCTTACTGTAATTTGATTGAAAAAATAGAAGTAGTTACCTTAATGTTACAGTCATCTCTCTGTTATTCATATATATGTTTTAATACACATTGCATATATTGTTTTTATTATCGTATTTTGGTTGTTTTTGCCAAGGAATGCATGAGGGTGATGCGGAAAAAAATTGATGATCTTTATTTGGGAAGAGTGGAGGCGGACTTGATGATGGATTCGTTCATTGAACGTTTCCCTGGTGATGCTGATTTTGATGAATTCAAGACAAAATTAGCTTCTTTGTTTAAAGGTAGCAAGTGGGATGCACCCCCTGCTACGAACCAAGTCCATGACCTCCCTATTATTGAGGTAACACCTCCTAAGATGTCAACCATTCCTGATCAAGATTTGCTTTCACCCTTGTCTCAATTCTAGACGAGCCCTTCGGTGATTGCGGAGGTTGATAGGGCATCCAATGAGAAAATGATACAGATAGCAAAGGAAAATAGGAGATTTACTCGCTCTGTCGAAAGGGAGACGGTCGGGATTCCGTCATTACAAGTACAGAGGGAGAAAGTTGGGATGTTACGGAGTAGAAGTGGTGAGCAGAATGAGTTTTGAAAAAGTAAGATATGTAAGCGAGCGGAAAGCAGTGACAATAAAATTGATTTGTATGGAGGTATCGAGCCACCATCATTTGATTTGGGGATTAGTCCATCGGGTTCACTTGTAGTTCCTGTCGGGGATGCGTTGACTACATCGTCAATGCAGAAGGCTGCGCGGCCGACGTTGTCGAAGAGGGATCCGAAGCTGAGTTTCAAGCTTCGTTCACCTTATGTTACACGTGCTGTTACATTCGACGTAACAAGTGATGAGCGGAAGTTACATGATTGGATTATGAGGGGGATTGGCGGAATACTGTAAGTTGTAATTTAACGTTTCTTATTTAATTTAAAGTATTCTTTTATGTAAATATATGAGTTCTATGTGTTCAATTATTTAATGTTTTAATGTTAATACACAGGGAACCTGTTTTCGTGACCACATACGGAAGAACAATAACACGGCAGGCGTTGCAATCTCTTGCATCCCAGTCCGTAGTATGCCGAGATTATGTTGGACGGGTGGTCGACGGTACTAAACCGGGATGAAAGATTGCGGAGCAATCAATCCCCCAGACGTTACTTCTTTACGACAAGCGTTTCGGTAACATCATTCAACATACACCTTTTTTTGTCATACCATTATATAATATCCATTCTCTTCAATAGAACTTATGGATTTGTTATGGGTGCAGATGGATCTGACCATGAGGGACCAGACTTTGGACATTCACCGGAGATATGAAACTTTCAAAAACAACCTGTCAAGTTGCACAAACAATGATAGGGAGCTCGTTAGTATGCGCAACGTTGACATGGTACGTATACAACATTTGTTGGTAATATTATCGTAAAATAAATTAAAGGTACATTGAAATTATAAACGATAGCTTACGTATTTATAATTCCAGGTATTCTTCCCGGTTGTGGAAGAATCATTCTATTACATTGTTGTGTTTGATCTAAAATGACCCTCAATCGTTATCATTGACTCAAAGGATCGCGATGGCAATGTTGATGATATATACGGTCCTAGTCCGGTAATTTTGGTAAGTTACCAGTATTAGTTATCGCATTCTACATGTTTCATGAGTACCATATTTATCTTGTCAAATTTATTATTTATTCAGCAAGACATGGTGATACTTCACCTTTTGAGAGAGGGCCATGATGCGGGGAAGGTTTATGCTGAGATGGATCAAGAGCGAATAAGGACAAGGTGGCAGTCAAATGAGAGCTCAGTTGATTAGGGTGTAATGATGATGCGACATAAGGAGACCTATTTTGGAGGCGATTGAGGGAAATGGGAATGCGGTCTTTACAAAGAGAGTACTAAACAAAAAAAACAGTTGAAGGATCTACGAACAAAGTATTGTTCGAAGATCCTATTGAGTGACGAAAACATACAAAAGGCATCAATCATAAAGGAAGTGGAAAGATTCATTGCGATGGAGACGTCATTTAATTCGAATAAGACACGTGGGGCTACCCGAATCGGTCGGGGGAAGATGTAGACGGCACATGTAGATGGATTTCTCAATGCTTTTTGAATCTTTCGTATTTACCTTATTTATAGTACACTATATGATGCTTCTGATAGTGCCTTCGGTGTTATCGCTACATCGCGTACATCTTATGGTGTTTTTGTTTTTTTGGTATCTCAAATTATGATAAACACTATTTCTACGTTTTAGTTACTCGGTGAAATGATATATGAATAGTTGGAATCAGGTTGATAATAGGGACTAAATTGATTCTTTTAGCATTGCACTTACTTAAAGTGATCCTGCTTGTTTTTTTTTTTTTTTTGTATTTCATGAGCTGCATAGTTTTCTTGGTACCATGCTTTTTTCTATGGGTTTTTGCATGTGTACTACTATCTGATTGTTCTCGTACGCTGCATTTGTTACATGGAATTTATTGGATAGGGCAAAAACTTTTCATTCCATGTATATAACTATTATATGATTTATAGATACGTTAGTGGGCAATATTTTCTCTTGTTACAATAATTGTTATTATAGTCTTTCAGTTACTGGACGCAACTGAATTGTAGTTGCCTTTGGTTAGGATATCCATATTTATGTTCGTGCTATAAATAATGATTGTTAAATTATTACAATGTTTCATTTTGAAATCTGACAATGGCTTAATTTTCAACAATTCATGCAGCAAACAATCATCGGGATCCTGGCGTCAAGTCCGTGAAATTGCATGTTGAAGTTGCAGTGGAACTGCAATAGCGCAACACTGCTGTACGGGTCTCCACGTTGAATACGAAATTGACTAAAGAAAAACTTTATAACTTCCAGGTACTATTCCAACTTGATCGCATACATAATGCATTAGTTCTTAAAATAATCACATATCTATGATAGACCAATACGTAATGCCTAACCTTAATAATGCACAGTTTCGTGTTTATGCTACGAAATAGAGCATTGTTAGTTTGTTGTTGCAATGGATAGCTGTTGTGATAATATATAATTAGGCCATGACACAAAAATCTCCCTCACGTGGAATTTGCATTTCTAAATCATATGGCATCGACAGCATAGATTTTTGCAACATTCAAATGAGGATGTTGTTTGTTAACTGATCCAAATCTAGAGATTCCTACATCATGCATGCTACAATGAACATAGGCTACTTTCTCCATGAAAATGAAGGCACTATCAACAACATCAACTGCTATATACCATAAATATTATAATTCAATTCTCATATGTTTAACCAACTCTATTAATAAGATAAGGACCATCAAAAACCTTCAAGTTCCTAACAAGATAATGTTTGTGCCAAGTATGTGATAATCGTATCAAAAAACATACCCCGAAAATGTCGAACGAACAATACGTCAGCAAATTATAACAAAACGATAACACTCCTAACTACTTGAATGTAACTAATCTACCAATTCTGGGTAATTACGTGAGTCATGTCCACTACGTTGTCCATATGTTGCACATCTTCGTTTTGATTTTTTGCTATTAGTCTGGATTTTTCAGATACACTTACCAGTCTTTTACTAGTCCCGCATCCCTTGTTCCTAATGCCAGAAGATGTTAGAATATCCACCTCATCCAGTATTGAAACACCTAGATGTTCCCTAATTGCATCCATCCTCTGTTGAGATGGGTCTTCATATGGAACTTCCTTCGCTATATCAACCATAAATGTGTCGAGATTTCTCTCCAGTCTAGCCAATATAGACTTATCATTCTGGGCGATGCTTATGATCTCGTCAACCTTTGAATATACATCAATAATGCACTTTTTTTTTCGGCATCAACCTCGCCGTAACGAACCCTTGCAGATTGTATCTGTACTGGAACTGTCTGTCGTTTCCATCGCCGTAACACATATCTATCCGGTATGAATTCAACTTCATCGTTTATCAATACCTTGAACGCATGACGACAAAGATAACCATTACGCGTGAATAGGTTGCACTCGCATTCGACGGTATTTGTTGAGTAATTACGGTTCACCTAGAGTACAAAGGTTTGCAAACAACCACAATCAAACAAAAACTTCGAAAACATAAATAAAATTGTTGTGCGGATTAGGAATATTATACCAGATATGTGATGTTCTCAGATGATTTCTTCGTCTTGTGGCTTATCACGAATGTCTTTAAGACATCCTGGCATTCGACATTCTCTATAGCACAACACCATACAGCCTTCTTTATCTCCTTTTGTATGTCAAAAAACACATTCCGACTGTATATTCTTGATGCATAACTTTCTAAACGCAACGGAGTAACAAATTTTGGATTAGCGGTTCTCGTTACTGTCTCATGAACAGATTGTCTGTATCTTTGCTTCTCTATAGCTACGTCGTAATTATTAAGGATTTGAACCAAATTAAACCAGTACGATTCGTATATATTAATATATGAATTCGAACTCTCGGATCTTGAGGTTGTTTTCATTAGACCAGACATTGGAGTGTCCTTGTAAAAGGCAGGAATCCACGAGTGTCGAATTGCATACATATCTGTGAACCAAGTATCACCCCCCAGATTGTATTGCTCGATCATCTCATGCCAACGACGCTCAAACTCCGCTGGTCCAATATGTATGTTCCATACGATCTTGTTGATTACTTTATTAAAATTAGGATCTTGATTTAGTGCGACACTGACCTGCGTGTATATGGCAACCATTAATGAAGCAAATTAAACATAAACATCATTTAAAATTACATAGCATTACATACATACAACTTACCTTTGAAGGCACTTTCTTCATAATGTTCCACATACAGAGTCTGTGTTTGGCTTCCGTAAACACCATCGGGATAGCTTGCTTCATTGCAGAACATTGGTCTGTAATGACGAAAACTGGTTGCTTCTCATGACATTTTATGAAAGCCTTTAAAACCCATGTAAAGTTCTCGATTGTCTCGCCACTGATTAGAGATTTAGAGCGGACCCGACGACAACGGAAGCCTTGTGATTGTCAACGGCCCAAAAAGGCACGAAAATCATGGCATGCCTGCAACACAAATTAGCGAATTAGTTTTACCTATTTATTCCCACGTCATGATTCCATAAAAATATAATGTGATAACCAGATCCTGGTTATTACCCAAGGTAAATTTATACGTGATTATCTGATTTAATAATTACGTGATAACATGATAATTGGTACATGCCGGTTTGAAAATTTGTGAATTAATTGGTTATGTATATATATATATATATATATATATAAATATGTGCATTCACTAGGAAGTCATATTTTGTATGTGTAAGTACATAAATATAATATATATATTTATGTGGTTAAAATGAGGGCATGTATTATGCATACGTGTAGGTATGCATGTGTATGTATGGATATGTATGTATGCATATGTATGTATGGTATATGTGTGTGGGAAAAGGGTTAGCCGACTTTCCCTTTTGGGAAAGTATAAAAAGGGGCTTCACCCCTACAATTTGGTTTCTTACCATTTTGAGAGTTGAGAGGTTTAGAAGTGTTGTCCGGCTTAGCAAAAGAAGTGTTTTCAAGAGGTGATTTCTA
>NC_037530.1:12280534-12292796 GCF_001531365.2 Cynara cardunculus var. scolymus
TTCCAAGTGTTTTAAACCAAACGGTTGTTGACCGGACTTGTTATGTTGACCGGATTTATTGAGCGGACTTGTTGACCGGATTTGTGATAATGTTTTGTATTTTTGAAAGAAATTATTATTTTATTATAAAAATAAAGTTTTGATATAAATGTTTTCAGACTAATAATAATTCCAATGACTGAGGTCTATTCGGAATTATTTTATAAATGTTTTGATGAAGTGATAAGGGTGGCATATCAAGGAGAGGTGTCCATTTGATATAATGGTGGCATATCAAGGAGAGGTGTCCATTTGATATAAGGGTGGCATATCAAGGAGAGGTGTACATTTGATATAAGGGTGGCATTGTCTGTGTGTGATATTATATAACACTTTCTATTATATATCCCTTAAGACTACCGTGATCTAGAATCTTTATTTCTTTGTGATTTAAAGATTTAGGATCAAGGTTCTTATTGGAAATCATAGTCTGTATGTTATTGAGAAGGAAACGTCAGGTTTGGCCTGAATCTTTGTTTAAACCTTAATTGATAAAGAAACGGTTTAAAATGGTATTAAATGGAACCCGATTGGTTCAAATATATGAAGTTTGTATAACTACGTGGTTGGCTTGAAAGTGGATAAGGATTTGATATTACCTTCATGTATATTCATATATTTGTGATATATGTGAATAATTGTTTTATAAAGGTTTTGGTGATCCTCCACCCTGCAATTACATGATTAGGGTAACTCACTAGACTTTTCAGTCTAACCCTCGTTTTGTGATTTTAAAATGTGTATTGCAGGAGGAATAGAAGGTAAAGGAAAGGAGAAGATTTAATGTTTTTATTATATGCATTCGACTGCAGAATTGCTTTTGATGATTAGTTTTGTTGTTTAGTACAAGATATGTATTTTGAATTTTTGGACCTTGTATTTGGTCATAATAGTATTCTTGTACTATGGGACCCAGATGTATATGAATATATATTTCTTTGGTATGAAATATGTGTTACATGCAATGTGTGGGTTGGGGCGTTACATCTGATTATAATTTTAACTCAAATTACCATAATTATTAATTTCCTAATTTATCTGTTGATTTGTGGTTTAGATTGGATCTCACAATTACCACAAACTAATCAGTTCTCATTTAATTAAGCCCCTATATATATATATATATATATATATATATATATAAACGTTCAAATAAAAACCACTCAATTTATACAAACCGTGAAAACCTCATTCAATCGATCATAATTTTTCATTTTGTTCATTTTTTTTGTAATTATGAGAGGTTGATTAACCATTTTTATTGTGCATGGTGTTAATCATGGATATTATCATCTTCATTATTTTAAATTTAGAGAAATACATGAAACAGTTTCATTAAAATTTCATTAAATATTATATGAAACAATTTCATAACCATATATGAAACAAATTCATAAAAAAAAGTATTATATGAAACAATTTCATGAAAAAATTTCATTAGATTAAACAATGAAATCGACGTATGATGGTAGTTTGTACGATTTGTACAAATGAGGGTGGTTTTCATTTGTTCGCTCATATATATATATATATATATATATACTTGGGATCATGTGAGACCAATGGTTTTTCGTGAGACCCGTAAGATCAATTATCAACCATTGGATAAGATTTACAATCTAAACATTCATAATCACAAAATTGCCACCATGCAACTTTAGACCATTAAATCATTAGCTTATAAAGTTGATCAATGAACATAAATTGGTTTTACGAGTCTCACGAAAAACCTTGGTCTCACGTGAACCAACTATATATATATAGGGTTGGGTTCACGTGAAACCAAAGGTTTTTCGTGAGACCCGTGAGACCAATTTATATTCATTGATCAACTTTATAAGCTAATGATCTAATGGTCCAAAGTTGCACGGTGGCAATTTTGTAATTATTGAGAAATCTCGTGGCAATTTTGTGATTAAGAATGTTGAGATTGTAGATCTAATCCAAGGGTTGGCAATTGGTCTTACGGGTCTCACGAACAAGCGTTGGTCTCATATGATCCCAAGTCTATATATATAGGTGGGTTATGGGTTATTATACAACACTTTACATTTGTACAACCAATACAATCCAATCTTAACCGTCCATTTAAATTGATGAATATGTGATTTCATAGAAGTTTTGATTGTTTCCTAATATAAATTATTGATCATAATTAATGAACCCTATTAATCTTTCATAAATATTCAAATCATAATAAATGAACTCCCATCATTTTTATAAATATCTCAATTAATTGGGTTGTATTGGTTGTACAAATGAACATGGTTCTATTTGAAATATACTATATATATATATATATATATATATATATATGTAGGAGCAATAAAATGCAAACCACTCATATTTGTACAAAACCGTGCAAACCATCATTATCCGTTAGTTTTATTGTTTAATTTAATGATTTTGTTTTATGAAATTGTTTAATATTATGAAATTGTTTCATATAATACTTTTGTAGATGAAATTGTTCCAATTGTTTCATATAATACTTATGAAATTTTTAATGAAACTCTTTCATGTATTTTTTTTTTTAAATTAATATAATGAAGATGATAATATCTATGATTAATACCCTCTACAATAAAAATGATTAATCAAGCTCTCATAATTACAAAAAATGAAAAAAAATATGATTGGTTGAATGAGTTTTGTAGTGTTTGTACAAATAACATAGTTTGCAATATAAACCTCCTAAATATATATATATATATATATATATATATATATATATATATAAGACAAATAAAATGAGAACCACAACAATATTACATATCCATGAGAACCGATTTTAAAAAGATTTTTTATATGAATTTTTTAATCAAATTCTAGGATCTAAGATATTGCTTTAATCCAAGATGAACGCTTTTTTCATTCGCTATAAGCTGACTCGATGAGATTGATCGAGGAAATGCCAAAGCCAAGGCTCACTTTCTCTCTTGCGCTAGTCACATATATTTGTTTCATAATGTGATAATTTCACATGTATTTATTTCACCACGTAAATATTTTTCATGTATTTTTTGTTTCACCAAGTGAAACAGAAAAAAAAGTTTAACATATAATTTGTTCATAATATGAACACAAACATATATGAAACAATATTTTAAATCATCGTTTTTGATGAAAAAAATCATATAAAAAATATTTTTATGTCGATTCTCTTGAGTTTATAACATTTTTGTGGTTCTCATTTGATTACCGCTATATACGTATATATATATATATACACACACACACACACACATATATATATATAGGGGCCTAATCAAATGAAAACTAATAGTTTGTGGTAACTGTGAAGTCCATTATGAACCAATCATTTTAGACAATTATTGTTATTTATTAAAATAAAACAAAAGGTAAATTAGTAAATTGTGTTGATTATTCAATTTACTTTAATTAGTTTAATTATTTTAATATATGTATATATACACACACATGGACGCACATTGACCAAATCTGCTGGCCTTCTCCGGCACCCACCACCACTCCGGTGACTTCCTCCGGTCATGTTGCAGGTATCACAATGGTACCACAGTTGGAATCACAATGGTCTCAAAGTTTACGTGGTGTGTTTTGGGTATCACATTGTATGTATTTTGGGTATCACATTGTGTATCTTGGTGTATTTTGAGTATCACATGGTGTTCGTTGGAGGCCGGAGATAGGAGAGAGAGAGAGAGAGAGAGAGAGAGAGAGAGAGAGAAGATATAAAAATTTAAAAAATCTAAAATGCCTTTTAATTATGACTTTAAGTCAAATTACCAAAAATATTAGTTTCTTGATTTATATATTGATTTGTGGTTGAAATTTGATCTCACAGTTATCATAAACTAATTAGTTCTCCTTTGATTGGACCCCTATATATATATATATATATATATAATTAGTTCTCCTTTGATTGGACCCCTATATATATATATATATATATATATATAGGAGTTCAAACGAGAACACATATGTTTTACAAAAAAAAGGAGATTACTTATGGGCCTCCAAATTAATTAACCATTAATAAAAATAAGAATAAAAAATAAATTAGCATTTATTAGTATTTTTATGTTATATTATAATATAATACTTCTTATGTTGATGTCTATGCAGTCGAAAATGATGTGATAATGTTATGATTAAACTTTGATAACAATATGATAATGTTTTGAGAAATCAAAGGCTTCCTATGATGTGATTTTGTTATGTGATTTGCAGTTTTTTCTTCTTATTTTACCCTTGCATGCCTTCAATATTTTTAAAAAGAGTAAATATTTAATATTTTATTTTTTCCAAAATCTTTCTAAACTTGTGTCTTGAAATAAAATTGATAGCTTATAAGTGTTCTCGTATTTGTTAAATCACATGTGTTCTCGTTTGAACCTTTTCACACACACACATATAGTATTGGATTCCAGTTAAAAGGGAAGTTATAGCGAGAAACGTAAGAAGAGATCTTCACCCTTGCATTAATCATAATTGAATGTCAACACTAATTAGGTGCATTGTGCCAAATCAATTCCCTTCCAAAGAGCAATTCATGGGTGGGCATAAGATTAAAAGTGATCAATGGTTCATATATCTTCTTACGTTTCTCACTATAACTTTCCTTCTAACACGATCATTCACCTATATATAGTGTTGGGTTGCAGTGAGAAGGAGAGAGTTAATGTGAGAGGCATACAAAGGGATATGAACCATAGGATGCACATTAGGATGAGATGTATCAGATCAATCCATGTATCAAGCGTCATTAATGGGTGGGTTTGAGATTAAAGCTGATCAAGAACATAGATCCCTTCTTACAATTCTCACTCTCTCCTTCTCACATGATCCTTCGCCTATACATATACACGTCCTATACACACACGCACACATATATATATATATATATATGTATGTGTGTGTGTGTGTGTGTGTAGGGGGGTTCAATAAATTTAGAGTGTAAGTTGGTTCAATGATTAAAAGCCTTCAGCAAGTCAAAGATATATGAAGATAATATAGTAGAAGGATAAAGCAAATAAACAAGAACACGATTTGAAATCAAGACCAACTAGAAATTTTACTAGTTTAAGAAGTTCACAAACACTTCTCATACTGAATATCTGAAACTCATGGAAGTCCGATATAGCTAAATGGAGGTATCTAGTTGAATAGTAGAGCAACTAACATTTCTACTAGTTGAGAAGATTAGTAGACATCTCTCACTAAAGTTGAATAAAGACTTGGCCTTCTAGTAATTTGGCACCCACTACTTTGTCGTTTTTTCAATACCATACGCTATTTGGTCAGATAAAGGATGTTTACTTTACCTATTCTGTTGTTGCTTTATACAAAAAGGTGTTTGTGCACACAATGTCAAGCCTTATCAGGGACGGTGCTTCAACATGTTCAATGACAAGCACATTGGTTTCCAAAATTGGAATCTATGCCATAATGGCATGTGCCAAAAACAAGTAGCCACATTTATTGTAGACTAGTTGATAAGCATGGTTTATTACATGCTTAAAGTACCCATTTCCTTTGTTTAATAGGTAGATTCTTCTAGTTTATCCCAACCTTGAGTCATTTTTACTTCCTTATTTTTCATTTATTATGTTTGGAGCTAAATGTGGTAATGGACTTGTTTTTACAACAATTTGGGAGTAGATGACATCTTTAACTTACAAATACTGCACTATGATGCTGCAGCATTCCAGCAGCATTGACCTGACCCGGTTCGGCTTTTTGGAGAAGTGCTTAATAGTTCAGCCATTGTCAAGGAGGAAGTCTTAGCTTAAGGAACCGTCGATTTTTGCCCTTAAACAGCTGGTGAAAAGGACTTTGGAAGACTTTGTGTATGACCTTTGGTGATGGAGTTGATGTCTCCTTTTATGTCCTTTCATGATTACCTTTTACCTTTCCAATGCTTTTGTCCTTTAGTCTAAGTTTGTGTGTATAAAAGGGGACCATGGGTGCTCCTTTAGAAATCATCTCTTATCCCTTATAATCCCCTGAACATCTCTCATCTTTTGTCCTTCATCCTTAAACACTTAAACTTTTATTAGTTTTATATTTATGCAGGTTCTTGAGTTTTTATTTAAATATTGTTCTTCATCTTGATGTGCTGCAGCATTATCAGTTATTTATTTATTTACTTTTATCGTCATTTAATTTCCGTCTTTACTTTATGTCATTTATATTCAGTCATTTACATTCATGTCTTTACTTTATGTCATTTATTTTTTATGTCATTTACTTTCCGTAATGAGTAGCTAATTCCATTAGCTCGGGTGTAGGGTAAAGGATGAAATATTAAACCGATGAAAGTGGACGTTGTTTCGCAATAACAATGTTCCACTATTTCATTCAAGTTTTATAAAACCAAGCACACTTCTTGACGAGTTGATCACTTTGAAAGTGTTAAAGTGCCATGGACTTAGAGATAAGCCATTGATAAGCACGTCAGTTTGAATGATATGAGAGGTAGACTTGAGAAAGTTACCGACAAGGATACTTGTAATTTATGTTTTTTAAACTTAACTCCCAACGGGTTGGTCACTCTCTAAAAGTGTCAAAGTGTGATAGATTCAGAAATGAACTATCTTGAACACGCCAACTTGAATGATATGGGAATAGGTTCGAAAGAGTGATTTTTAACAAAGAGATTTGTTTAACCATATATTTTGAAGACACCATTTGTCACTATCCCTGGTCTGAACACCACATAGAGATATGGGTGCAAAGCTGTAATATAGTGCAAAGGTGAAGTCCGAGAGGAATACCTTCAAGATAGATGGTGGAACTAGTTCTTTTGCAGCTTTGTCTGCTGGATTTTGTGTTTACGTTTCACCCCAAGTCTTACACCCGTGCTACCTTTATCATTTTGTTATATTTCCTTTGTTAACTCAGAATCAACCTGAAGTCTTCATTTTCGTCTTCTAAAATCTTTTCTTTTATTGGACTCTTATTTAACTTTTGCTACAATCCTCGTGGACGATAATCCGGTACTTGTACCACTTTATTACTTGGAAATACGATATTGAATCATATTGTATACTTGCTTTGTGGCCCAATTCTTTTGTCTGAAGGTGTAAGATATGACCGATCACGAGTATAAATACTAGAGTATGTCTACTGACTTCAGTGTTAGAAGTATATGTACAAGAATGTGTGTAAATGTGTATAAATGAATTAGTTAGTCGAGCTAACCAAGCGGATATTGAGCAAAAAAACTAGTAGATCATATAATATCATTTTCACACTAGTGATAAATCTAAAGATCATCAAAGTTCGCATGACCACCAACACTAGTTTGCAATAGATCCTTTTACATTTCCATCTGCAGTTGACGTAGTTGAAACTACTGAAAGGAATAAAAATAGACAGATGAGATCGGAGAAAAGAGGAAATGAGAGGGATCTTCCACAGAATTCTGGATACCCAAGTTTGTGAAATCTAAAAATCGTCCAGTTCAAAGGATTAATGAGAGACCTTTTCCAAGATGTCACTGTGTCCACCAAGGTGACTGTAATGTTGAATAGAGAAGGTGTTATAGATATGGGGAATTGGGGCATCTTTCTAGGGACTATCGAATGCCTCAGCGTTGTTTTCATTGCAACTTTCCTAATCACATTAAACTAGATTACTTGTAACTAAGAAATCAAAGATCAAACTTGGTTGGTAACACTCAGTGCAATAAAGAGGGAATAAGAAAGGGCCAAAGGACGATCCTTCCAAATGTCCA
Organism: Cynara cardunculus var. scolymus; assembly: GCF_001531365.2. Classification (NCBI taxonomy): domain Eukaryota; kingdom Viridiplantae; phylum Streptophyta; class Magnoliopsida; order Asterales; family Asteraceae; genus Cynara; species Cynara cardunculus. The sequence goes on from NC_037530.1 coordinate 12,288,294, forward strand.
GAGGGGAAGCGGAGGAAATCCCATATGTGGTAACGGGTTCATTTCTTATAAATTCCGTATATGCTAAAGTGCTATTTGATTATGTGGGAAATATTCTTTCGTGTCACCGTTATTTGTTGGATGTTTATATTTGAAACCTGTACCCTTAGATTGCGCATTAGTAGTTGACACTGCTAATGATGGTCAAGTCTCTATTACCAAAGTGTATAATGATTGTCAAATAGAAATAGAGGGTGTGTTATACTGATCCGATTATTTCCTATGCCAAGAAAGGAATTTGATGTGGTAGTGGGTATGAACCGTGTTGTCTGGAACCATCTGAGCTTAAAGAATTGATGACACAATTGAAAGAATTTTTAGATAAAGGCTTCATCAGACCTAGCACATCTCCTTGGGGTGCTCCAGTTATATTTGTTAAGAAGAAAGATGGGTCAATATGGATGTGTATAGATTACTAAGAATTGAACAAGCTGACAATAAAGAAAAATTGTCTTTTACCCAGAATCGATGATTTATTTGAGCGATTAGTCGAGGCAAGCTATTTCTCTAAAATTAACTTACGGTCAGACTATTATCAATTGAGAGTTCGGGATGAAGATATAGCCAAAACTGTTTTCTGTACCAAACATGGGAATCATGAGTTACTGGTTATGCCGTTTGGTTTGACTAACGCACCAACTCCTTTTATGGATTTAGTGAATAGAGTATGTAATGAATATCTCGATAAATTTGTCATTGTTTTTATCGACGATATTCTTATTTACTCTTGATCAGAGGTAGAACATGTTGAGCATCTTCGTTTAATTCTTGAACTCATGAAGAGATAAAGGTTATATGCTAAGTTGTCAAAATATGAAATCTGGTTGAGAGAAGTTCCATTCTTGGGTCATATAGTTTCAGAAGCAGTTGTTAAAGTTGATCTTGTGAAAATTGAACCTATTAAGAAATGAGAGATACCCGCGAACCCCCATAGAGATCCAAAGTTTTTTGGGTTTAGCTGGGTATTACCGAAAGTTTATACAAGATTTCTTTTGTATCACGGCACCGCTGACAAAATTAACAAGAAAGAATGTGAAATATGAATGGGAGGAAGATCAAGCAAAAGCCTTTCAGTTATTGAAAGACCGATTGTGTAGTGCGCTAATACTGTCTTTACCAGAAGGGACAGAAGATTTGGTGGTTTATAGTGATGCTTCAAGGCTGGACTATGTTCTAATGCAACGAGGAAAAGTCATTGATTATGCTTCCAGACAATTGAAAGATCACGAAAAATAATACCCTACTTATGATATGGAACTTGTAGCTGTTGTTTTTGCCTTGAAGATTTAGAGACATTACCTGTTGGAAACTAAATTTCAGATTTATACAGATCTCAAAGCATTCAACATCTGTTCGATCAGAAGGAGATAAACATGAGACAAGGACGATGGATAGAATTGGTGAATGATTATGACTACGAGATTCTTTATCATCCTGGAAAGAAAAGAGTGGAACAATCAAATCCATTGCATTACGAGCTAATTTGATTCCTAACATTCTCGATGAGATTCTGAGATGTCAGAATGAAGCTGTTAAAGAAAGAAATGTAAAGGTCGAAATAATCAGAGGAAAGTTATCAAACCTGGTAAGGGACAATTGTGGAATTCTACGCTTTGAAGGCATAATCTAGGTGCCTTATTTTGGTAGCAACCGAGAGATAATATTGGATGAAAGTCACAAGTCTCATATTCAATTCGCCTAGATACTAATAAGATGTATAGAGATTTGAAACCATTTTACTGGTGGCCAGGATTGAAAAGGATATTGCATGATACATAGAACGGTGTTTGACGTGTCTACAAGTGAAGATAGAACATTAACAACCCTATGAGAATTTGCAATCTTTAGAAATCCCAATATAGAAGTGAGATCATATCATGATGGATTTCAAATGACACTGCACCAACTCCGAAAGGGTACGATGCTATTTGGGTTATTGTAGATCATTTGACTTAATCTGCGTACTTTTTACCGATTAAAGAGACTTGTCCATTGAAAATACTTGCAAGAATTTATATTGATGATATCGTGACTCAACATGGTGTTTCGTTATCATTTATTTCAGATAAAGATTACCAGTTTACTCGAGATTTTGGGGAAGCTTCAAAAAGCAATGGGATCCCAAATTAATTTGAGTACGACGTACCACCAACAGGCTAACGGGCAAAGTGAACGAACGATACAAACCCTTGAAGATATGTTGCGATCTTGTATTATTGACTTTGAGGGTTTATGGGAAACCATCTAACCATTGATCAAATTTGCCTACAACAGTTATCATTTCAACATTCAAGCGACACCTTATGAAGTTTTATATGATAGAAAATGATGAACTCTGTTATGTTGGAATGAAGTGGGGGATAAATAGTTAGCCGGTCTAGAGATTGTACAATTAACAACATAAAAGATATATCAAATTAGGGAAAGAATAAAAAAAAAAAGTTATGCCGATAAGCATCGTAAATCGATTGAATTCCAGGTGGAAGATTGTGTGATGGTGAAAGTTTCACCTTGGAAGGGGATTGTACGTTTCGGGAAGAGGGGTAAATTGAGTCCGAGGTACAATGGGCCGTTCAATATTAGTAAACGGGTTGGTGAAGTAACGTATCAGTTAGAGCAACCAGAAGAGCTCAATGTTATTCATAACACTTTTCATGTTTCTAATTTGCGAAAGTATTTGGCTGACCGAATATGGCCGTACCATTACTCAAAATTTAAATTGATGAAGAGTTGAGTTTTGTAGAAACCCTAGAACTCGTCATTGAACAGAAGATTAAAATGTTGAGAAATAAAAAGATTAGTCTGGTGAAAGTTCAGTGGCAATTCCATAAGAAGCAAGAAGCCACGTGGGAGTTAGAATCTGATATGAGAATGAAATATCATCAATTGTTCGATTGATTGAATTCTGGGACGAATTTTTTTTAAGGGGGGATAATGTGATAACTAGGTTTGTTGTTAAAAAATTTGGGGTTGCTTTTGGATAAATGTTGAAAGTTGAAGGGTGAATTCTGAAAAATATTTTAAGTGTTCCACCGCCTCTTTTCTTTCTATTATTGGAAAATAAATAGAAGAGAGAAAGTTTGTGTGTGCTTTGCTCCCTAGTTTGAAGAAAACAAAAGAAAAGAAGAAAGAAACTACTTTCGTTATTTTATCTGATTTTGTAGTTGTTTAACATCTTTATCTACGTGTGATTACAAGGTGAGTTATTACTTTAAAGCATCATTTGATTTTCTTGGATAAGGAAACGTATGGGTTCCTGTTTCATACTTGGGATGTTCTAAAAAAATGATTATATGCTATTATTTGCATAATTTGAGTTTTGATACGTTATTATCAATTAATTGGAATAAGAGTCGTATAATCAGGAGAGGTATATTTTTGGATAAGAGTGTCATGATCAGGAGAGACATATACTTGGGATAAGGGTGACATAATCAGAAGAGGTGTATTTTAAAATAAATGTGGCATAATTAGGAGAGGTGCATACTATGATAAGAGTGGCATAATCAACAATTTTGTGAAAATTGATATTTTAATCATATATTATATTGTTAACGTAGTTGTGTGATGCGATGAGTTGTGTATATCGCATCAGAATGATGTGACGAAATGAGACGCTCACATCAATATGGTGCAAGGAGATGGGTTATCGCATTAGTATGGTGCGAGGAATAAGTGTATCGCATCTGCTTGGTGCGACAATTGGTGTTTATCACATCAATGTGATGCGAGGAAAATGGTCATCGCATATTTGATATGCGACAAGTGGGGTTATCGCATGTTTGGGATGCGACAAATTGTGTTATCGCATCTGTTTGATGCGACAAGTGAATGTGTTATGTATTTGATGCGATAAAAAATTGGGTTGTCTCGTTTGTATGATGCGACAAAAGAGGTTGAATATAATAAAATGTTATTTACATGATATCATTTCAGTATTGATTTTCCAAAAAGTGTTTTGATGATTTTGACTTTGTAATTGCTAATAAATGAATTACTCACTAGACCTTGTGGTCTAATCCTCATTTTATGTTAAAAAATGTGCATTACAGGACGGACACCGATGGAAGGTAAAGGAAAGGGAAAGCTTTGAATGAGAGTATTATTGCTTTATATCTGTGGATTTTTGGGAAAGTTGAATACGTACATGATTTGTAAATCTGTGTTATTCAAGTCATGTAATTATATGAGCAAAAAAGTTTATAGCTACTTTGTATGTACCAATATATGTACAATTGGGACCAGGGAATATGTGGATTTTATATAAATATTGATTGGGGTGTTGCATAAGAAGATTTGTATACAACGATTTATCTCATTAACATTTAAAAAAACATGTTAAAAATTTATTATTTGAACAAGAAAAAGAAGAATTGTATGGTTTTTACAAATAAATTATTAATCTTGAAAAGAATACATTATATTTATTTAAAAAATTAATTTGTTAAGGCAATATTTAAAAAA
>NC_037530.1:12292900-12294547 GCF_001531365.2 Cynara cardunculus var. scolymus
TAAATAAAATATTTATTTTAAAAAAATATTTTATATTTTATTTTAAAAATATGTAACTCTAAAATATTTAATTTGTATAAAATTTAATAAGAAAGAAAATTTTCTGAGATGATTTTTGAAAGAGATGGATAAAAAAACATAATTTTAGGTGGGATATGAATAATCCGAAGGGAAAGTGCGGAAATTATTAAAAGAAAACGAAAAGAGTTCTATTTTTTTTGCCACGTGATCGGAATACAGTGTCTTCCATGTCAGCTCGTTTAAGTCATGTAAGCAAAATATATGTGAGATTAACCTGTTTAAATGATATCAAGTTGCACATTGCTATGATGACTAGATTTTTCAATGACAATTCCCTAATAAAAAGTAATTTGAATATGCATTGTCATAATTATAAAAAAATGAAAATACAATGTTATAATAAGAGAATTTATAAAAGTATGTTTTGCTATTTCATGCATTTAACACTTTTGAATATTCATATACTTTCATGTGTATGTAACAACTCATACCGTCAGTCTGTAACTCAACATCACCTATTTCAACATAGTAAGTCCATTACCCGAAAATACCTTCTTCAATGTCGTAAGCCCGTAACCTAATATCATGTTCTTCATCAACGTAACTCAACACTCATCAAGACCAATTAAGACTAATTGGGAACTTATCCATTGACTTCGTGTGTGATTCTCTGTAAAAACATAACCTATCACTTTCATTTTCTATCGAGAACGATCGAGAACCAAGACTGATAGAGACCAATCAAGACGAAGTGAGATCCCATCCACTGACTTGGTGTATCATCTGTGTAAATAATAACCTACCACATTCATTTTCTATTGAGGCCAAATTTAGAGCCTATCAATTAATTTATTATGTGTTTTTGTGTGTAAAACAGTAACCTACTACTTTCAATTTTTATCGAGACGGATGAGGAACCCATTGAGAACCCAATAAAGAAAAAAGAAAAACTAGGAACCTACAACTAAAATGAAGAAATCGGTTTGAAAATTAAAAATCAATCATGATTTACTAGGGATTGTTGGTTAACAATAAGCATTTACGTAAAGGGCAGGTTCCGTTAGGCCTAAAACTGATTAGAACCCGGGAACCACTCACAACGCGACATATGAAATATGACATATTCATTAAAAATATGGACGTGTTATTTATCGTGAATGTGTTATTTGTAATGAATATTCATCTTGAAAGTGAATACATGGCATGTTGTGAATGGTTCTAATCAATTTTGGGGTTTTAGCGAAACTTCCCTATATTGCTTAACTAGTAATGGTTTGATAAAGAAAAGTGAAATTCTTATAGTTTTATATATATAACAGATCGGGTCCTTCTTCTAACTCCTTCAATTAAATTTCCGTTAATGAGGGATAATTTTGTTTATTCACCTTGCTCTTAGCTTTCAATTTCAATAACGGATTTGACCTTTCAAACTACTTTTCGTTTTATAACATATTTGGTCCCTCAAACTATTTTTATTTTTTTATAACAGATTTGATCTTTCCCTCGATGCTCATTTTTTGGATTTGGTCTCTACGTTTAATCAATAAAATTTGGTGGTACAAACATATATTTTGAAGTTTAGATTTTTCCATTAAATTTTTATGTTTTAAAAAATATTACTTCCAT
>NC_037530.1:12294848-12313409 GCF_001531365.2 Cynara cardunculus var. scolymus
ATTTTTAAATAATTATTAATTTATCAACTATAACAATTTTAAGTGTATATAATAGTTAAAATTATATTTTTAGATCTTATTTAGCTATAATATTTTTGCTTGTATATTCATTAGTTTTATTAAATTTTCTTAAACTTATGCTTTTATAACCTACTAGAAGAGTACTCGCGCAATGTAGCATGATATATCTTGACTCTAATGTTTCGTTTTATTTTGTCTGTGTAGATGTTTTAATACAGTTTTTATGTGGTTTTGAGAAATGGATAATGTTTTTATTTTTGAATAATATATAAATTTGAAGATATCATAAAATTTTTGAAAATAAATATATCAATATTAATATCAAATTAACTATTTAAAAGTTCTTGTTTTTTGTGTAATTTCTTTAATTTAATTTTTTTTTAATTATAGATTTAGATTTAATAACGGAGTAATTTATTTTTGATTTAATAATATATAATTTTTTATAAGGATAATAATTAAGTATTCTGTTATATTTTAGATTTAAAATGAAATGTTTATCTTGTAGTTGACTATAATTATCTGTATTTAGTTACACGAATTCAAACATGAAGCTTTAATAAGTTGTACTTATGCACAATTTGTTTGTAACCTTGAATTTTAAGTAATATGCATCAATAAACAGTACTTCAAGCATAAAAAATAGGTTTGAAGAGTTTCTGTCAAATGTTTTATAATATAGTATATACTAACTTATTTACCCTAGTTAGTTTTAAAACTTTTTTTTTTTAATTTTCAACTAATTACAACAAAACATTTGTCAAAATATTTCATTTCTAAAAAAATTTAATTACTTTTCTAATTATATTTAAAAGATATATGTTTGTACCACAAAATTTTATTGATTAAAAGTAGAGACCATATCTTAAAAATAAAAGTTGGAGAGGGACCATATCTGTTATAATAATAAAAAAAATTGTTAGAGAGACTAAGGGGCTGTTTGTTTTTTAAATTTTCCACTTAATCTCCTCTTATGTCTGAATCGGTCAGACATAAGAACTTTCAGATCGTTTGTTTTTTTTTTTCCAAATTAAGAGTTGAATTCATTTATTTTCCTCTGAATTTTAAGTGGTAACCCTAGCCCTTAAAATCTCTTATTTCTATCGCCTCCTTACGTCGCTTGTCCGCTCTCGTCCCATTCATCGATCTCTCTTGGTTTCTTCTCAAACAAAGGTAATCTTCTCGATCTCTCTTGGTTTCTTCTCGATCTGCTTCATGAATCATATCACATATTCTTTATACGTCACATATTCTGCTTATTGACGGCAACTGTAGAGTGGAGGACTGAGTTAAAAACCCAGCAACGACTTGTAAGGTTCTTTTCATCCACTTTTGTTGTTTGATGTATTCATTTGCTTATAGCAAACCCAGTTTTTGATGGCTTCAATGATGCATAAAATTTCAGTTTTTGATGACCAAATGGCCTTAAAAACAGTAAAAGATGAACCAGTTTATCCAAGTATTTTGGAATCACCCAAGAACCCATTTACAAAAAGGGAACCTGCCATCACTATAGAACCCTAATCCATGAATCTTGGGATCAGCCAAGAACCCATTTAACAGATTATTAAACCAATTTAAGGTTACATTAGAGCTGTTACTGGAACTTGAAAACATTGATCGATGCCTTTGTGTGTGTAATCCACTAGAGCTGCAATTAGAGTTGGTGGTTGTAAAGCATTTTTTTCTTAAATATGATAAATAGGAACCTTCAGGCTTCAAGAAGCGAACTATAACCGAATAAGTTTTAGACTTCAAACGTAAAAACAAACAGTTTGACTGATTCAGATTTCAGATTTCAGACGTAAAAACAAACAGTCTCACTGATTCAGATTTCAGACTTCAGCACCACCTCTTAAAAATCAGAAGTGAATTCAGATTTCAGACTTCAGCTCCTCTTAAAAAACAAACGCCACCGAAATATGTTATAATAATGCAAATTAGTTTGAGGGACTAAATATGTTATACAATGAAAAGTAGTTTGAGGGATGAAATTGGTTAATGAAAATTGAATTTGAGGGAGAGAAGAATGAATTGACAAAATTGCTCCTTATTAACGAAAAATTAAGCGAAAGAGTTAGAAGTATAGAAACATCCCTCATTAATAATCATTTAAAAAAGACCTTACTTGTTAATTTACCAAATACTCTAAATATATAAAATCAAATATTATAAAATTACCATGAAAGCCACTTTGTAAAATGAGTTGAAGGTTTCCCACCAACCAAGTTGGGATTTTAATTAGCTTTAAGCTTTAAGCAAATTATTTCCATGTGACTCCTACTTTTGACTCGTCAAAAATGAGTTGACCAGTTAATACTGTAATGAAATATTTATTTTTTATTTCTAATCACCAAAATTAATTAAACGTTGACTTTGGCCACCTTGGGTTGTTGGATCCAATTCAATTCATATTTCAAAATGATAATTACAAGGATAACCTTATTTGTCAAATGTTTAAGAAAATTCATAACATCGTACTCATTCACAATATTTTAGAATAAAAGCTGTGACATTTTAATAATGGTAATCCATGGTGCTGATGCTTGCTTCTAGGTTGTGTATGCGTATGCATGACATATTCCACGTGTTTTCATCCATAGCCGGTGGGGGTGGTATATCTTTGGTTTCAATTATTTGTTTGCTTATAAGTTGAAGGTTTATTTATTTATTTATGATGGCATACCATACACTATCAAACGGGTCACCTTTTTCAGCTGTCAAATCCGTCGGAAATCAGCTACAAAACATAGTTTTCGGTAGATATGGCCGCTGGAAAATTAGGCACTGGTGATATTCTCCCTGGCAGATTTATCGGCGGATTCTTGGTTTTTCGACGGAAAATGACCGTTGGAAATTCGCCAAATTTTTTTGAGTTTATTTTAGAAAATCTTAATTAAATTAAGGAAATTATTGATAAGATTTAAAAAAAATTAAATTAAATTACCGGCAAAAGTATCCACCAGAAATCTGCCATTAATATCTCCATCAGAAATTTTGTTTTATTTTTAAAATTGTTATTTTTATTTTTTAAATATTTGTTGCGGATTTTTCTGCCGGAAAATCATCCAGCTCCAGAAAATAGGTTTCCCGTAAATATTGAAAACCTGTAAATCCTGTAAATAATAAAAAAATGCTAAAAAGATAAAATACAGCTAAACAACATACATTAAACTAAAAACAAGAAATGTCCAATACTATTATCCCAACCAAAATATCACACAATTATTGTACCACCCCATACCACACATTACATGTAACACATATTTATACAGAAGAAATACATGATATTATACCATTCAGGTCCCTTAGTACAAAAATCTATCATTACCAAATACAAGGTCCAAAAATTCAAATACATTTCTTGTACTAATCAATGTTTATCAATCAAAACTATACATCATAAACCTTTCTTCATGTAGAAATGCATATAGGAAAATATCACATTTTCCCTTTCCCCTTACCGTCGGTACCTCTTGCAATACATAATTAAAATCACAAAACGAGGGTTAGACCGAGAAGTCTAGTGAGTTACCCTATTTATGTTATTGAAGGGTGAAAATCATCAAAATCTTTATGAAAAACAACTTTTCATATTTATAACAAATGGAGCAAAATACCAGTTCTTTCCCCCTTTCATGCCAATCATTCATCTATTCCAATAACGTACCTTTGAACCAGTCAGGTTTTATATAATGCCACTTTTAAACCTTTTCTAATCGAATAAGGTTTATATAAAGTTTCAGGCCAAACCTGTTATTTTCTCCTCAATAACGTCCAAACTATGATTTCCAATAAGAACCTTGATCCTAAATCTTTAAATCACAAAGAAATAAAGGTTCCAGATCACGGTAATCTTAAGGGATATAATAGAAAGAGTCACATCATACAACACACATACAAATGTCACCCTTATATCAAATGTATACCTCTCCTTGATATGCCACCCTTATCCCATGGTACACCTCTCCTTGATATGCCACCGTTATTTCCTCATCAAAACATTTCACAAAAATCATTCCACATAGACCGCAGCCAATGGAATTATTATTAATCCAAAATCATTTATATCAAATTTCTATTTTATGATAAAATAACAATTTTTATCAATCAAGCACAAGACATAATACAAATCTGGTCAACATAGGCTTGGCCGGACTTCATCTCCGGTCAAGTCTTAGCCGGTTTACCAAATCCGGATAACTCATCGCCCAAGGCTTGTCCGATTTAACACTTGGAATAAATTCCAACACCTTTGTCCGGATAACAAGTCCGGAGAATACATCGCCCAAAGCTTGACCGATTTAAAAATAATCCGGTCACCACATGGTCGTATTCCTACTTCTCAGTTCAAAATGTTTACCATACTTATCATTCATAACTCGCTCAATGCTTAACCGGTTCAAAACTAAACCGCTTAACGCTTGTTCGGTTTAGGGCTTAATCGCCCAACCCTTGTCCAATTTAGACTTAATCCGGTCACCCTTTGTCCGGATAAAACCCTTAAGCAAATAAATGATTTTTTTCCAATAATAAACAACATTCAAATAAAACCAGTAACAAGTTTTATGCAAAAAGGTTTAGAAATTACTCACCTTAAAAAGCCTTTTGAAAACAACCTTCTTGTAATGCAAAAGTAAGAAAATCCAAGCAAGCTTTGCCTTCTAAATCGCTCAATTGATCAGAATAGCCAAGAAGATAAAATGGGGGTCAAACCCTCCTTTTATACGTTTCCTTAACAGGAAAGTCGACCACATGCACACACCCACACACCATGCATTCTCATAACATGCATGTGTGTATAATTATATATATATATATGTATATATATATATATATATAGTTCTACATATACACATAATCATATACATGCATCTACATTATGCACATAATTTTCACACACTAGCATGATCAAATATAACAATTTATCATGCTATCACGAAATCATTTAATCAAATATTCACACATTAATTACCTTGGGTGATAACTAGGATTCGGTTATCACAATTGTTCATAACAAAAACTAAATTGTTCTAAAACAAACATATATTCATTACTGTGGCGGCGAGAATTGCTGAGATTGACTGAGCAGTTTGACCAAAGTAGCCATCTCTTCATATTGTTTATCCTATCTCTCATCCAACACCCGCCGATGCTCATCCTCCTCCGCCCGACGTCAGTCCTCCTCATCTACCCACCGTCGCTCCTCATCTGCCCGCCGAAACTCCTCCTCCACCCGTCGAAGTTCCTCCGTCCGTCGGCGCTAGTTTTCTTCCTGTAATCTCTAAGTTGGGTCCTTAAGGCGTCAATTTCCTATAAAATAAGGAAAACGTTATAATATTTAATATGAATTATAAACTAAATTGATAAACATCATCAAAAGAAAAGAGGCACACACCCGGCTATTTGAGGACGATGGACCACCCTGTATGGAGTTTCCAGTCAAGACCCAATTGGGATCCTGACTGTACCTAAACTCAATTAGACGTCTTTCTTGCTTTCCCAATCGCCTAATCCCATAACTCTATATCAACTAAGGGATATGTGGAGGGGTTGTTGGCGTATCTTTGGGTGAGACTCATTGAATAGTCATCCTATGGTTTAAAAAACATTACAAGTCAATTTCGACAGCATGACGGCTGTAAATGAGCCGTTTCCAACCAAAACAATCCTAACATTTTCCCAACAAATGGCAACCCAAACTAAATAGTGATGCATACAAAATGTCTAGCCAAAATAATCTTAACGTTTCCCAACAAATGGCAACCAAAACTAAATATTGATACATCATACATACGAAATTTCTAACTTAAACAATTCTAATGTTTGCCCAACAAATGACAACCCAAACTAGATATATATACACACACACACATACTTAGATTTTAATTTAAACGACTCGAACATTTGCCCAAAAATTAATTGCAACCTAAACTAGATAGATAGTTACGTACCCAATTATAAACCTTAAAATAGATAGATACTTACCATGACATGGCTACACTTAGAGGTCACGTACCCCTCCGAAGATGCGACCTCTCCACTCAACCTCTTCTTATGTGTATAAATGAACAATTTCATAATAGTCGGTGGCACGTCGTCTTTTGTTTTTGCTTACAAAGGTCAAATAATATGAACATATGTTAATTATAACATATTAAAAATCAAGTTACTAAAGTAATGGGTTTTAGGTCCTACCAAGCGAGCACCATGCTCTGAAAATGGGATCTATCTATTGGTGTGTAGCGTAACTTGGCTATCATGATTCTCACAAGCCACCCTGGAAACAATCTTCTAATTGTCATTGTTCCAATGATTGACCATGTGGCTCCACACATCTGAAGAGACCCAACTGGGGGAAGTTCTCCACCTTTCTTCCTCGCAGGACTCAAATCGTCATTATATGGCTTTATCGCCTTTCTTTCCCATGTCTATTGCATATCTGGGCATCCAAAGCCGGATCCCAAGTGTAGTAGCACTGTATGTAAAAGTTTAGTCGATTCTTAGGTTCAAAAAAATAGCAAAAATATAACAAGTTGAATATATACAACGAACCTAGAACCGCTTCCACATTCGGTGCCTCACGTCCCTAGAGATATTTTCCCAAGTGATTCATGGTCCGTCAATCAACTCTCGCTTTATCTTGGTGATCTGACTGATGACTCTGGTGTCACTAAAGCTATATAATGATTTGAATTAGCATTAATACAAACAACAATTATTTTTATTAGTTAAAAGATAGAAATGTAATTACTCTTTGTTGTGGATGCCAATAACCATCATATGCTGTGGAAGCGGCTGTGGAAGCGGCTCTGGAGCAGCGCTACTACGGCTAGACTCTAGCTCCTCCGGGTAAGCGAAGCACTACTAGAGGCTCTTCCTATACCGTGACTAGGAGGTATACTGCCACTACCTCGACCGGTAATCCAAGTATGCGACATTGTCGATTTTTCTACAAAGCAACATTAGAAAACATAAAACAATAATTCAAGTATACAACACAATGTTAGATTTCCCACAATAACAGATGTTGAATAGTAGTTTACTAAGATCTAAAACATGGAAACAATAAAGATTTTAAAACTTCTAGACAAAGTATACTAAAACTTAAATTGACATAGTATTTAATCATCTGAGGAGTGATCAAACAAGTTAAGTTCTTCGTTGTCAGAGTCACTATCCGAGTCTTAGAACTTCGATGTCGTCTTCCCCTATGACAAGATGGATGGGTTCTTGCACATCTTCATTTCCCCCATCTTGGTGGTTATTCTATCATTTTCCTGGAAAAACTGTTCCTCGTCCATATTTTCATCCGATGGCACTTCAGGTGTATTCGATGCTAAGTCACAGACCCCTCTTGGCTTTGTCCTCACCACATACCACCAATATTTTAATGAGTCCGATGGATATGGTACATAAATAGACTTGTTCAGTTTGTGATGCTAGGATAAACAAGTCGTCTAAACGAAGTTTTGATCTGTATTTGCCGTCCACAAGATTATGTTGGGTCAACTCAGAAGCCGTTAACTGCATCAAACCATATGCATCTGAATATTGGGACAACACAGAGGCCAAGTTCATACCCATGATATTCTATATTTAGGACTTCATCTAACAATCCATAATAGTTGGCCTCGTAATCTAAGTAACAAGACTCTCTCATGAATACTCCACTATTATGTCTGGTGTGATTTCTACCGTGAGCTAGCATGTGGAACTTGTAACTGTTTAAAAATAACCCCGGTGTCTTTAAATCGTACGTATCGGTTTGTATGCCAAAATCGTTACATGATCGAAAGCGGGGTCCGATCGAGACATGTAACACCTGAGATTTTCCCCCTATTCTCTGCATCGTACATGTTTATGATTTCCAACCCTTTCATGAAATGTGCATTTATATATATGTATATATATATGTAATGATATACTTTTCTTGTGAGCTTAAAACTTTTATTTACTTAGTCTTCTTTGGCTTAAAAGAAAAAGGGGGGGGGGGTATTTGATGGCTTTGGTTTTACCCGGTAGACCTTCCTTTCCTTTTCTTAGGAAGGATTCCTTCCCTTCCATACCTATCCTTAGTTGTTGTGTTAAAGAAGGGGAGAAAAGAAAGAAAGGAAGAAAAAGAAAAGGAGAAGCAGCAAGCTGTTGTTGGTGAGTGCAGCAGCAAAAAACGAAGCAGCCGTAGCTGCTGTTGGACGCACGCAGTAGAAGGATCGAAGCAGCAACAACATCAACAATCTACTATTTGACGTGCGCGGTAGAGAGAAAACGAAGTAGCAGTAGCTGCTGTTTGTCCTGCTGTTTGACGCGCACGGTAGAGAGGAAACGAAGCAGCAATAGCGGCTATTTGCTGCTGCACCAGTCGGGAAAATAGGCTGCTGTTTGGCCTGTTGTTTGACGCACACAATAGGTAGGAAACAAAGCAGCAGCAAGCTGCTGTTTGGGCAAAGACAAGAGGCAGAATCGAAGCAGTCTTCGCTGCTAGGTGACGTACGCAGCAGGTAGAAAACGAAACCGCATCAAACTGCTGTTTGGCCCACGCAACGGGCAGAAAACGCAGCAGCCTTAGCTGCTGTTCGACGTGCGCAGAAGGCAGAAAACGCAACAGCTATAGCCGTAGCTACTGTTCGACGCACACATCAGACAGAAAACTGAAGCAGTCCTAGCTACTGTTTGACGCACGCAGCAGAGGGGACCGAAGCAATAAGCAGCAGCTAGGTGAGTTCATCCCATTTCTCCTTTATGAAACCTTATACTAGATGCGACAATGTGCGTTACTTACGATACACTCTAGTCCCATGAAATTTACTTACTTAGATGAAATGAGGGTTTTGGGCCAAAATTATGTGAACTTGAGAATCCTGTTGATAATGATAGGATGGGTTTGAAACCGGTTTATTCACTAGGTGGAATACGCATTTCAAGTATTGTTAGCCTTTAAATCTTGAAAACCCCTATGATCTGTCTATGGAGTTCTTCCCTAGTAGCAAGGGGATATTTTCATTGCTTTAAGTCTCATGTAAAAGTCTTATTATTAAAAAGAAAGAAGTGTTATTATGCTTAAGACGTCGCCTTTAACATATCACTGGGATGTAATGAGACAAGGGTTCGAAAGTCGTTTTATTTAATTGTGTGAAGGATGATGTAATTGGATTTAGGCATTGTGATTATATGTAATTTCCAAAATCATCTTCTCACTCCCACTCGGAAATAGGCATTGCGATTATTATGTAATTTCCGAGATAAAGAGCTTATGATCACGACCGACTACATGGATGGTTTAGGTTGATGTCAATGGTATTAAACCTGTAAGTGATGCTCTACAACGTGGATCTATGACATACTTTGTGTTCCGTCATAATCCACGGTAAATCGGATCTCCCCCGTCTTCTTCAGACATTTTGGCTCCACCGTGTGATATTTGGAATTGCTTGTTCCTTGAATAATTGTTTAAAGTTATGTTATGTATTTTGATATGTATATATATATATATATATAAAGGTTTTATGGTTTATTTATCTCACTGTTTGGACTCACTAGGCGTAAACCTAACACTTTTTCTTGAAATGACTTGTTTATCAGGTTCCTTTAGCGGCAGGGCTATAAAGGGTTGAGGGGAGCGTTGTCTCGTAAAAATGATTTTTTTTATGTAGACAAAGCATTTGGTGCTTTGAGCGTTACAACATGAAATGTGTACAGTATTTTGTTGGAAACGGTAGAAACACCCGTTCTTAATCTAGGCATATAATTGTTTAGATTAATAGGTTGTTAATTATCGTCTTGCTAGATATTTTTTTGTAAACGCTACATTATCTTTCTTTGATGGGTGAATCCTTGTTAAACTCTAGTTTCCACTATGTATTTCCGATCCATTTTATCCCCTACCTTATTATTATATATGCATTTTTTTGGGTGTTACAAGACATAACCTATAATCATCTCATTTGTAATATTTTATTAGGTACATAAAAATAATGATGAATAAAAGTTCATATGTATACACTTAAGTGGGTATGAAACCATCCAGCAAAGTAATCGCCTCTACGTTTGTTGAGCCCTGCTTCATCAATATATGGATATCTACTCTTAATCTCTATATTGAAGATGTCTATGAATGGAAAAACTTCTTCACCTTTCAGTATAATGTATGTGTGAGCTTTGTGCAAAATTTCATCAGATAGGTTAACATGTGTTCCGCCATTATCGAATCATCCTCGATAGGGAGTTTTAAATATCTTTAACCCTTGTCCAAAAATGAACAATCAGGGGAAAAATTCTGAGGCTCACGATTCAGCTGTGTCTCTACCGTTGTTCCAAAATACAAGGAGCATTAGGTAGATAGTTCATTAACCAAATATGTTTCTACAATTGACCCTTTCTATCTTTGCATTGTTTCTCACTGTCATTTTCACGACCATAGACGTCTCTCATAGAGATACATCCATCGATATTGAACCAGACCTCCAACTATTGCTTCACATGCCAAATGTACCACAAGGTGTTCCATGGAATCAAAGAATCCAAGTGGGAGGACTCTTTCCAACTTTCAGATAGTTTCCACTATACTTGTCTGCAATTGAAGCAAGTCGTCAATGTGTAACACCTTCGAGCATATTGCACGAAAGAATGTGCACAGCTCAATGATAACATCTCATATCGGAGTCGGTACCATCCCTTTATAGAAAGAGGGAGCAGTCTTTGCATGAACACGTGACAATCGTGACTTTTGAAGCCATAGAAACTACCATCTTTAATGTTTACTAATGCACCTACGTTAGAAGCATAGTTGTCTGGAAATTTCAGCTTCTTCAACCATTCACACACATTTCCCACCTGCTCTTTGTTCAATGTGTAGGAAACTTTTTGTTTAAAGATTTTATTTCGTTTCTCCCATATATGCAACTCTGGTCGATTGCAGTATTCTTCATTGTCTTTCGGATTATGTGTTTATATATAGGTTATGTATTGCATACATCTATGTGTGTTGGACTCAATAACAGGATTATTATCCACTATACATACCATGTGGAATATAAGTAATGTTTTACATACACATAAAACCTAAAGTATGAAAATGGAAAACAAAACGATTTTTCAAATATCCACCGGAAAAGTGCCGCTGGAAATCCACTGAAAAATAGCCGCCGGAAAACAATAATATTTTTTTTAAAAAAATCTTGAAGAATTTATTATTTTAAATCACCGGCGGATTACTGCGGCCACCAGCATCTATTGGTAATTTAAAATAATAAATTTTAATCTTTAATTATTTTCCAGTGGATTACCAGCAAACGTTAACTTAAAAATTTAATCAAAAATTCGTCGGAAATCCGCCGGTAATTTATTGTAATTAGAGTTAATAATTTTCCAAATATTTAATTTGTATAATCCGTCGGAAATCCAGCGGAATATGAATAGTGGTGGATTTCCGGCGGAAGTCAATGGAAGTCGACTTTTTTTATGTCCGTCGGAAATCCGCCACTATCGTTGTCGACGGATTTTTCTGCCAAAAATAGTCAGTTTTCTAGTAGTAGCATACCTTTAATTTTTTTAATTGTGGCTTGAAGTTTTAAATATAGGAGGTGATTAAGAATGATTAATGCTAGTATTGAGGTGTGTCTCTATGTTTTGAGCCCTCACCACTTTTTTTTTTTGACCATGAGTCACATTGAATGTTTGGATGCACACTAGTTAAGGTTTCATATGAGCTTTTCTGTGAAGTCTTTGATGTATTTTTCCTATAAATATTCACTATGTTTTTATATGAATGTTCGGTTTTTTCATGTGTAGGTTCCTTTTTTCATGTAAAGGTTCATTCATGTGAAGGTTTGAAGTTTTGTTGTGAAGACGAGGCGTGGTGTTTTTGTATTGTGAAGGTATATTGTTTTGTTATGAAAATTTGAAGTTCGATTATGAAGGATCAATGTTTTTTACTGTGAAAGTGTCCGTTGTTTTTCCAGTGAAAATTCAGAGAAATAAAAAACTCATTCAATGGCTTACAGTGTATATCAAAGAACTTACAAAAACTATTTTGTCATCATATGATCCTAAGTCTAATACATATGCGTACATGGATTAATACATATAGAATATAGGTGATTTATTTTACAAACTAAGTCATTAATAAGATCTTCGTAAAAGTCACCTCCATCCAATATTTTGATCTACAGTCACTGGTATATTTATGGAAATAAATTTCATTAAATCACACAGATTGATAAAAAAAAATGGTGGTCTGCAGGGTATATTGATCAATCTAATATAGATGAATCGAATGAACATAATTCTCACGCAAAGTCTTGTAGGCATCAAATCAACCGGTTGTCGAGAATATAGTACATCATTGTTTTGATGGAATTTCATTGTTTTCACTAACGTGGGGGTTTCATGTTTCATTGTTGAAATAGTGGGTTCTACAATGTGGTGGTTCCATATTTCATTTCAGAAATAGTGAAATCAAAGTTTTTTGTAGGTCAATGAAATAATTGTGGTTTCATGTTTCATTGCTGAAAAAGTGTGTTTCATTGAATGTAAATCTACCAAGATGCATCACTAGGTTCTATCGATAAAAGGGAACAAAAACGCAAACGACAAGATCAACAAAAAATTTGAAGATATATTTCTTAAATAATAAAAACAGTTACCGTGAATAAAAAAATCTCAATAAAAAAAGGTAAATGATTCCATCTAATAACTACGATAACTAATTTAAGTTATCCATCTATCCGATAACCACCATAATTAACTTAAATTATCCATTCATCAGCAAAAGACTATATGGACGGTTAGATTAAGTTTGCTAAGTTTGTACTAATGTGAAGATTTGTAAATGATCCGTCCTTTATGCACTATGTACATACATTAACATCGCTACAATTCTGAGTGGTCTCACCTATGGACGCAACCATAGGTGATCCATTAGTATAGGTATCAGCAACGGATATCACCGAGAGATCACTGTGGGACCCTAACATCGCCGACCACGAAGAGATAAGTATCGCCGACAGATTATCAAAGTCTCTATCCATCATCATGAACGGGGTTCCGTCGGTGATTTGTCAATGATTACAATTAAATATTAAAAAATAAAAGATGTAGTATTTTCTGTATATTTATACAAAACCTACATATAATTATCAAAAATACCAAATATTTCCATGCAATTATCAAAACATTATTGTTAATACAGTTTCAAACGTATGTAATCTTACTAAGGGCAGCAGCGGAAGGGGGAGGGGATCCAAGGAGGTCCTTTCCTAAAGAGACGGCTCTTTCTCCGGCCTCCAACAATCACCTCCCATAACCATGGCTCATCAAGAGGTACAATATCAGGATCTTCCCTGGCATGCACCTCATCCCTAAGTTGCACATATGCACATACCAAAACAATAATAGGTAAGCTAATATTTTTGAAAAATTCAGCAACATAACGACGGTAAATCCAACATATTCTTTACATGTTTTCAAAAATTATATTATTCTAATTACAAATTGAAATCATAATTCCAACCAACCTATCTTATTAGTCTAGTGTTTGTCCAACAATGGTATCCCATACTAATAATATCACTAATTTATTAAAATGTACTCTAAATTACCAATGAACATATGAAACAGAGTAATTATTTTAGAAAACTTACTGTCACTCTATCCGTGTTGATCTTCTCTCTTAGTGATTTGATGATAATCTCTTTTCACTTATACGTTGTATTTAGGTTTCTGTCTTTTCAGTTCCATCGATCATCACTGAACCAGTTTAGTGATCGTTGAAGAACTTGTATTGTAATTCAATCAGAGACAGCGATACTTCAAGAAGACAACACTCACACCAAAGAACCTTCAGCTAATGTCGAAGACTGAAACTGAAGATTAGGGACTGGCGAGTACGTGATCTGAAGCGGTACTCAGTGATTACAAGTCTGTCTACATATGTGTGAAGACTGCTCAAGCCTCAGTGAATGCTGAAGAGACCTCCAGGTTATTCCAGCATTCAGCGATCAAAGGAAGCTTGCTTAGCACGATTGTTGTTGTCTTGTCCTTATGCACACAATGGACAAACCCATACCCTTGTAAATGTTGGTACGGTACGGAGCCGACTAGTTGACTCTATTTCCCACCAACTTTAGGTAAGGATGTCTGCTCATGAATAGTGCTTTTTGTACTATTCACTGTAGCAAAGGACAAGCCTTCCTCTTAAGGCTTGACACGCACTCTAACCCTACCATATTGCATTAAATGAACATTTAATGCACTGGGCATAAATAGAAGTGTTTCTTCTCCATGCAGAGTGAGCGCAACTCACTCTCTAAACCTAATTCTTACTTTGAGCATTTCCTAGCTTAAGTAAAGGAACTTTTCTTACAACATTTTTTTCTCATTTTCTAAGAATATGTGTGTAACCAAAGATTGTTTAGATAGGTTTTTTTATCTTATCTTTCCACAAACAGTCTTGTAAATTTTGTACTGATCTTCTTTATCAATATATATTTTAAATTTGAAAATATTGTGTTTGTCATCCCCCCCCTTCTACAAACTGTTGTACTTATCTTGTAGAACCTTAAGGGACCAACAAGTAGTATCAGAGCAGTGTTCTCTCTTCTCTAATCTGTTTGGTTGTTTTTTTATATTTGTTTATCTCTTTCCTTGGATAATTTTACTGTTTTCATATGGCTTTACAAATTTCAAACACACACACAAAAGATAATGGCTCTCTTGCCAAACCTCCCCGGTTCGTCTGTTACAACTTTAGTCTCTGGAAGAACCGGATGTCCCTCTTTCTTGAAGGTGTGGATCCTGAAATTCCACATTACATAGAAAATGGACCATATATTTCATTTGCTATTACTCCGGCTGTTCCAGTAACAGCTACGACTGCCGCGATTTCTGTACGGCAGATTCCAAAGCTCCCTCATCAGTGAAGCGATGAAGACAAGAAGAAGATGGCTATAGACGCATGCTCGGTCTATAATAGCTATGTCTCTTCCTGATGAGATGTATCACTCTGTGATGAAGCTCAAATCTTCTAAATCCATGTGGGACACACTTTGTGTTCAATATGAAGGAACCACTCAGGTTCAATAAACCAGAAAGATCAATTTAGTAAGATAGTACGAAATCTTTCTCTGTGGAAAGTCTGAGACGTTGTTCGAAGTACATCACCGTTTTAATTGTCTTCTTATTGATCTTAGGGCTGTCGACAGCGAATATTCCAATTTTGAAACTTTAACTAAGTTTCTGGAATGTCTTCCTTAGTCTTGGGTCACCTTTTCCATGTGTCTTAAGATGTTCAATGACATGTCCACTCTTTCTCTCTCTACTTTATATGGGATTTTGCTTAACCATGAACAATCTCGTCAACTGAAGAGGAATCTTGTAAAAGATTCCAGGGAAATGAAAAACTCTCCTTTAGCTTTGATCTCTAAAGCTTCTTCAGCTAAAACTTCTTCTACCCCTTTTGTCTCTTCTCTTTTGCCTATTGTTATTACAGAGATAGACTCTTCTATCTCTGAGGATATTCCAGAATTTGATTTAGCAGATTTTGATGAATCCCTGGCCCTCTTGTCTAAGTCTTTCAGGAGATTCGCCAGCAAAAGCAACTTCCGTAGATCTCCTCAACTTTCCCTCAGGGAAAAGCCAAAGTCTGAAAGAATAGACAAGGCTTTAGCTGTTTGCTACAATTGTCACCAGCCCGGACATTTTGCAGGTGAATGCAGATCGGAAAAAAGCTGCGACGCCATCTTCCAAAGCTCCTTCCTACTTCAGGACCAAAAATGAAAAGTACTTAAAACTGAAGGAGAAGTACAGGAAGGTGAAGAACAACCTGCGAAAGGCTAAAGGCCTTGTCACTGAAGAGCATGACTAGGCTGAATCATCCGATGAATCATCTTCAGATGAAGAGGATACAACCTATATCTGCTTGATGGCCATAGATGCAGCTGAAGGGTCTTCAGAAGCATCTACTTCCTCTGAGCCATCTACCTCTTCTACTACTTAGGTATGTTCCCTTAATGAATCCTCTTCTTCTTCTAGTCTTTCTGCACTGGATACGTTGACGGTTGACCTTTACAATTCCCTCAATGGCAAATCTAAAGCAGAAATGTTTAATGTTGATCTTCAAGAACAATTGAAGATTTTCCATTCTAAGATCAAAGAACTGACCTCTGTCGAGAAAAATCTTAAGGATCAGGTTATTGTAAACCAAGCCATCACCGTTGAACGTGAGAAGGGTATTGCTGAGCGTGAGCGAGCAATCGTTGATCTTAAGGCTGAGAAAGCTACCATTGATGGGTGGTGTAAAGCTTCCATCAAAGCCTCTGAGATCATTAACGCTCAGATTCCCGCCAAGATAACGACTGGTTTAGGATTCTCCTATGATCAGGAAGAACGTGTTATAGACAGGTGCATGCTTAAATTTGGCACATTTGTCTCTTCTATTCCTAACACTTCTTCCTCTTAGTATCCTTTTTCTGAGAGTCATCTTGAAGGAACTCCTTCGAGTTCTGGTTGCAAAGACAAAGGTAAATCCATTGTCACAGCATCCCTTTCTAAGAAGTCTAACAAGTCTAATAGATCAAGGTCTATTCCTTCAGCTTGTAAAGCTTCTTCTTCTTCAGGGACTAGGAAATCTTAACCCTCTCAGAAGTCCATGTCTCAACTCAAGGTGAACTTTTCACCTAAGGAATCCAATTCCTCAAAGGTTCCTCCTAGAACCAATGAGAAAGGAATCCTTAGAGCTGGTCCCATTTCAAATCTGATACTTCCTGGCCCTAAAGCTACCCTAAGCTTTAGAAAGTGTAAACACTGTGGTGAGAAAACACATATTGCCAGCAAGTGTCCTTCTGCCACCAAGGCTGGTTCACTAGCTAAGGGCAAGAAAGTAGCCAAGGCTGAGAAATCAACCAAGGTGAAATCATCGACTAAGGCTGCAAAAGCAACCTAAGTGAAGAAAACCGCTGGAGCCTTTTCTTCAGGCTCAGCGGAAACAACTCCTGCTGAAAAGTCTTCAGCATCAGACGTTGTAGTTCCAACCACTGAAGCCTTTTCGTCAAGCTCAGTGAAGACTTCCACTAAAACTACTTTAGTAATGTCAGAGGTTGTTCCTCTCTCCACTCAAACCTTTTCAAGTTTAGTGAAGCCATCTATTGATACTGATTCTTCAGTTCCATTAGATGAAGCCTCTAACAAAGTTGGACCCCAATAGTTGGGTACCAATAGCATTCTTAAATTGTTTCCTTGTGCAGGGCGTCAAAAGTACATGGTATCTTGATAGCGGATGTTCAAGACATATGACTGGAGATAAATTCCTTCTAACTCATTTCAAGGAAGAAAGAGGACCTTCCGTAACCTTTGGTGGTAACAGAGAAGGATATACCGGAGGTTTTGGTATATTAACCAATGGTGTAACTGTGATAACCGGGTTCTGATTATTACCCAAGGTATTTATTATGTGAATTAATTGTGTATGTGGATACATGCTTACATGGGTTAAATGCGTAAGTATGTGTATTTTATGTGCATAACATGTTATATATATATATGTGAATGATATGTAATATGTGCATGTATGTGTGTATATATATATATGCCTATACATGTATGGGTGAATCTGGTGATGCAAACATGTGAGGGAAGGTGGTAGTAGCCGACTTTCCTATTTTGGAAAGTATAAATAGGGGATAGGGTTATCAGGCAAATACTTCTTGTTTCATTTTGAAAATTCTGAGAGCATTTGAGAAGTGTGTTGTCTGGATATTCAAGAAGTTTTGCCATCTTCTTCAAATTTGAGTTCTTACTTTAAGGTGAGTGATTTCTAAACCTTTTTGTATAAAATTTGTTACTGGTTGTACTTGAATGTTGTTTATTACTGAAAAGAAATCAGTTATTTAATTAAGGGTTTTTATTCCGACAAAGGGTGACCGAATTAAGTCTAAACCGGACAAAGCTTGTCCGAATTACTCTTAAACCGGATAGGAGGTGTCCGATTTATTTATAAATCGCTTAAGTATTGTGCGATTTAGGGTGTTAGTGAGAATTTTGAAATATGTGAACCGGACAATGGTTTTGAACGGAGAAGTATGAATACGACCAAGCATTGTGCGGTTTAACCTTAAATCGCCTAAGGGTCGTACGTATTAGTTATAAACCGATCACGTATTGAGCGGTTTAGTCTTAAACCGATCATGTGTTGTCCGGATTGTTTTAAACCGGACATGAATCATGCGATTTAGTCTTAAATCGACCAAGTGTTGTCCGAATTAGTACATCGGACAAGAAGGGACAATGTTGTCCGGATTGTATATCCGGATAACTTATCCGGGTGATTTATATTTGATAATTTTCAATATTGAATATTTTACACATCTATATAATTTAAAAATATCTATTATTGGGTTTAATTATGGATTTATAAAAGGGGTATTTTATATCTTTTTAAATAAAAAGATATGTTCCTACCAAACATGGTGACGTATGTCTGTTTTGGTATGGAACTGGATTTGGGAAAATGTTTTCACCAAGCGTAGTGACGTAAGTCTGTTTTGG
>NC_037530.1:12313624-12316323 GCF_001531365.2 Cynara cardunculus var. scolymus
TATAACTCTTATTATTATTACTAATTGGATTTAATAGCTTTGAGTCATCATTTTTTTGTGACCTGATGAATTAGAGATATTCTTCCTATTAGAAATAATAATTTAGACGTTATTGAGAAGGGGAAAATGATTTGTCATAAGGGGCAAGTATTTCCTTAAATCTTTTCAGAGGAATTTTGGCGTTTTTAGTCTGATGATTCAAAGAATCTTTGGTTATAATATTTGTTTCATATTGGGAACATTGGATCTTTTAGCAGATAAATTTTATAATAGAACTGAGATTCTTGAGTTTATTCTATACTTGTCATTGAGGACTGCTTTATTTGATTGTATTGCAATTATTCCTGAGCAAAGATACTTTATTATATTTTTGTGTTCATCACCCTGCATTTGCAAGGAAGAGATTTACTCACTAGACCCTTCTGGTCTAACCCTCATTTCCTGTTTTAAAATTATGCAATGCAGGAATGGCGGGGTCTAGGGWTATTAAAGGGAAAGAGAAAATGTGATTATTTTTCAAACCTGTTATCTGCTTTTGAAGATCTGCTTAAGATTACTTATTTGAAGATACATGTTGTATTACATGTGTTAGTACAGGATTTGTTTTGGAATTTTTCATATGTAGATTTTGTACATATAAGAATGCTTGTATTAGTGGGACCTTGTGATGTAAACTATATTTCCATATAATGAAATATGTGTTATATGCAAATGTGGTGTTTGGGGGTGTTACAGTAACAACGTTCAAACGTGTTGCATATGTTGAAGGACTGAAGCACAATCTTCTTAGCATCAGTCAACTGCGTGATAAAGATTATACAGTTAAATTCTCGAAGAATTCATGTCACGTTCTTGACAAAGATGATAAGGTTGCCTTAACCGGTTCTCATATAGAGAATGTACATATCATCAATATGAATTCCTCTCTCACTGAGAATAGCTGCTCCTTCTCTAAAGCCTCGTCAGATATTAACTGGCTATGGCACAAACGACTTTCTCATCTCAACTTTACGACACTCAGCGAGCTGTCAAGAAATGATATTGTCACTGGTCTTCCTTAACATTCTTTTGCAAAGGAATCTTTTTGCTTAGAATGTGAAAATTGAAAACACACAAGAGCTAGCTTCAATTCTAAGCAAATCTTTTCAGTGACTGCACCTCTTCAGCTATTGCATATGGATCTCTTTGGTCCAGTCAACATGCAATCATTAGCTGGAAAGAAGTTTACACTCGTCATTGTTGATGAGTATGCCAGGTACACTTGGGTCTTCTTTCTCAGATCCAAAGATGAAGCACCTGAAGAAATCATTTCGTTCATCAAGAAAATAGAAGTACTCAACAATGTTAAAGTATGATCTATTAGAACGACCATGGCACTGAATTCAAAAATAGTACTATGGATAACTCCTTTGAGGACAAGGGAATCTCTCACAACTTCTCTTCAGTGAGAACTCCTCAGCAGAATGAGGTCGCTGAAAGACGAAATCGAACAATCATTGAGGCTGCTAGATCAATGCTTAGCGAATCCCATCTCCCTACTCAATTCTGGGCTGAGGCTGTCAACATCGCTTGTTTCACTCAAAATCGATCGCTGATCGTGAAAAGATTCAAGAAGACAGCCCATGAAATTTTTCATGGAAGAAAACCTTCTATAAGTTTTTTCATATATTTGGTTGTACTTGTTATATTCTCAACAATCGCGACCAACTTGAAAAGTTCGATCCCAAAGCTGATGAAGGTATCTTTCTTGGATATTTTTCAGTATCCAAAGCCTTCAGAGTATTCAACAAACGAAGACAGACAATAGAGGAATCTATTTATGTCACCTTTGACGAATCTCAATCAGCTAATTCAAAACACATCTTAAATGATGAGGATGAATTAGAAAACTGGATGTTCTCTCACTATGGACAATCTGAAGCTTCCTACAGTGCTCCTCTCAACACTGAATCTTCTGAAGCTGAAGATGATCCACTCATCATTCCAGTTACAGCTAGTCACTCCAACGCATCTTCTTCAGAGATCGTTTCCATGCCCATTAGCTATGTTCCTCTTTCTACTTCAAACACTGATCAATCAGTGAATGAAATGCCTTCAGTTTCTGAACCCGTTTCAGTTGCTGAATCTGAGGCTCCTTTGGCGATAGTTCCTATTGCTGAAGATACTGCAGCTGAAGCCACATCTTCTAATCCTGAACTTACTTACTCAGATGAAATTCCTCTACCGGCTCAGTGATAGACAAAAGACCATCCAATTCATCAAATTCTTGGTGATCCAGATGCAGGTATCAAGACACGTCGTGTTGTAGGTAATATCTCTCTCTTCGTCAACTTTCTTTCTTTAGTTGAAACCAAAAAAATTAACGATGCTATCTCTAACCCTAGTTGGGTCCTTGCCATGCAAGAGGAGCTCATTGAGTTTGATAGGAACAAAGTCTGGTAACTTGTCCCATGTTCATCTGACAAATCAGTGATAGGCACCAAATGGGTCTATCGCAACAAGTTGGATGAAGATGGTGTGGTAACCCGCAACAAGGCTCGACTAGTTGCTCAGGGTTATAGACAAGAAGAAGGGATTGACTATGATGAGACCTTCGCACTAGTGRCTAGACTCGAAGCAATTCGACTCTATCTAGCCTTTGCTGCCCATAGAGACTTCGAAGTCTTTCAAATGGATGTAAAGAGCGTTTTTCTTAATGG
>NC_037530.1:12316443-12324742 GCF_001531365.2 Cynara cardunculus var. scolymus
TCTTTTCTCATCTCTGAGAAATTTTCTCGTGGAAAGATTGAGCAGACCTTATTTCTTAGGAAAGTTAAAGGTCACATCATTCTAGTCCAAATTTATGTCGATGATATTATTTTTGGTTCCACTAATCCCTCTTTATGTTTTCGATTCGCTGAACGCATGAAGAAATAATATCAGATGAGCATGATGGGAGAACTAACATTCTTTTTAGGTCTCCAGAACAAACAAACAGATAAAGATATCTTTATCAATCAAAGTAAGTATGTTCGAGACATACTGAAGAAGATTGATCTATCCAACAGTTCATCTATGAAGACTCTAATGGCTCCTCCACCTTCTCTCAACAAGGATCCAAATGGAAAGCCTGTAAAACGTTACTGTTTATAGAGGAATGATCAGCTCCCTGCTGTATCTAACAGCTAGCCGACCCGATATCATGTAGTCCACTTGCTTATGTGCAAGATATCAAGCTGAACCAAAGGAATCCCATCTGATTGTTGTCAAACGCATATTCAGATATCTTAAGGGAACTCCTAAAATAGGTCTTTGGTACCCTAAAGGTTCAGGTTTTGACCTAATCGGTTATTTGGATAGTGATTTTGCAGGTTGCAAAATTGATAGGAAAAACACCACTGGAGGCTGTCAGCTTCTAGGTGGTAAGTTGGTGAGCTGGACAAGCAAAAAGCAAAATTTAGTGTCCACATCAACAGCTGAAGCTGAATACGTAGTCGCTGATAGTTGTTGTGCCCAAATTCTTTGGATGAAAAACCAGCTAATGGACTACGACCTTCATTTTTCAAAGACTCCTATCTATTGTGATAGCACTAGTGCTATTGCTATTGCAAAAACCCTATACTTCACTCCAAGACCAAACATATTGAGATCCGATATCATTTTATCAAAGATCATGTTATGAATGGTGATATTGAACTTCACTTTGTTCAAACTGAGTATCAACTCGCTGACCTTTTCACCAAGCCTCTTGATGAGACAAGATTCAACATCTTGATCAGCGAATTGGGGATGTTAAACACTGAAGATTAATCTTCAGCTATTAAACATCACTCAGTAAGTGAAATGATTCAGTGCTCTATCTCTGACACTGAACTTTTGAGTAAATATATATATTCTTTCTCAGGTATGATTACTTTTCTCTTTTCTTCGGCTTAAAACCCTTACTGAAGCTTTTTTTCTTCAGTGACTAAAGTTTTAAAAGTTGGTTTCAGTGATTCTCTTATCACTGACCATATCTATAAGTATATCTTTATATTTCTATTAAAAATCAAAAATGATCACTGAAACTTTCTCAATCAGTGATTAAAATGTTTGTTTCTAAATGCTAGTTTCAGTGATTCTCTTATCACTGACACTGATGCCTTAAACTCACTGAAATCTTTTATTTTCAGTGATAAAATGTTTTAAACGGTCTTTTCAGTGTTTAGTTAAACACCGTATGACTCTTTGTTTTCTTAAAAACTCTTTGTTTTTAAAAGAAAATAGTTAATGAACCGTCTTAATGACGACATTCTCTATTTACTATGCGCAATGCTTCGAGACGCGCAAAAGGTTCTGTCATTACGCTACCTCATTTAATGTCATCCAATCATAGATGAGAACGTGGTATTTTTCCTCATGACCTCTTTCCCGAACCGTCGTCTTTTTACCTTCTCATATTCCTTCTCTCTCATCCTACCTATAAATTTTAGACTTCTTCTCCAGTTTTCTCTTTACGCTTTCAAATTTCTTAGACGAACCTCTGCTAAGATTTCTCCAAAGTAAGAACTCTCTCAATCTTCAAACTTCTCGACCTTATTTTCTAATCCATTAAGATGGTCGCCAAGAATGTCAACTTCTCTCTGGATGAGGTATCCTTCAAGGCCAACAACTACATTGTCTTGTTGGATATCCCCTTATCCAAGGAGGACTACCAAGAAATGGCTGACTTCCTCAAACAGTCGTCACCGGACTTCGCACTCAACCATGAGCCCATCATGGTGAAAGAACTACTTCAACAGTTCTGGTTCACTGCTGAAGTCATCAATGTCAAGGTCAAGCCTGGACGCCAAGTGGAGCAGGTTAACTTCACCTTCAACCGCATGGAAGTGAAGTTTGGCGTCAACATTTTGAGGACCACTTTTCGCCTTCCTAAAGGCCCCTACGACAGCGAACCCTCCACCGCCGAGATCATCGAGTGTCTCGACGCCATTGGCTATCAATGGCCAATGAAGAAGGACTCAAATGCTCCCATGAAGTCCTTGTCCAAGATTGATAAGAACA
Organism: Cynara cardunculus var. scolymus; assembly: GCF_001531365.2. Lineage (NCBI taxonomy): Eukaryota > Viridiplantae > Streptophyta > Magnoliopsida > Asterales > Asteraceae > Cynara > Cynara cardunculus. The sequence continues at coordinate 12,318,718 of NC_037530.1, forward strand.
GGATGTCAGCTGTCTTGGCAATACCTGTTCTCTCATTTCATCCAGTTCATGGGTGGAAAAACTGGAGGCCAGGACCAGGCCTCTAGGATCGCCTTGACCATAGGCGTATCTGCGATTCAGCATCGCAATATAAATTATGTTGCAGTCATTTTCGATGACTGGTGCTCAAGCTGAAAAAGCGCCAGCGAGAAAAGGTGGTTCCTTACACCAGGTTCCTTTCGATGATCTTCGCGAAGATCTTTGGAGATAATTACTCCACGAAAGGAAACCTCCAGGTTTCCAAGCTTGGATCCAGCATTCTGGATCATAAGCTGAGGGACAGTGATGTGGCACTAACTTCTATTGTGTCCATCACTACCTCTTCTCCTCAGGTGGCCAGGACAAGGGTAAACCCCCCCGAGTCCAGCCAAGCCACCAAAAGCCCTTCAAAACGACCATCTCAACCAACTCTTGGTTCTCCTCAAAGAGCAAAGAAATCCAAAAAGGGGACAGCCACGTCTCCGGCTGAAGTCTCTCGAAAGGTTTCAACTATTGAAACTAGCCTTAACCCCGAGGCGTCTTTAGCTAACCCTCCTAGCTCTTCAGTGATTTCTCCCATCACTGTTGTATCAGTGGCACCTACCCTAATCGCCTCAGTGACCCAAATCACTAAAGGTGAATATCAGCGCTGCCACCGTTGAACACCCACGTCTCTTCTCAACCATTTTCTCTTCTCCTCCTTCTTTGGTCTTTACACATGTCGATGATGTATCAGCGACTGTGCTCCCTGATACTGAGACACACACCACTGGACCTGAGGTTGCTCCTCTCGATGCTATTCAGCATACGGATGTCCATCCTCTCGACGACATCTTTGCTCACGCCAGTGACAATCCTTTGGATGTCATTGATGGCCCCTCAGGTACTCCATCTTCCTACCCTTTCATTTCTACTAACCTTGAGCCTTTTGCTCACACTACCTCTCTTGCAGGTCCTTTTTCTACGCATCAGCCTGATGCTGAGGAGGAAGAAGAAGAGGACGGGGGAGAGAAAGAAGATGGAGGGGATGAAGAGATTGATGATGACTATGATATGGCATCTGACATCAAACTTCTCCTCCAAGCCGTTGATTCAGTTCTCTATAGGATAACTGAAGTCCACCAAGAGATGTCCCGCCAGGCTGACCTTGATGCGAACTTCCTCATAATCCAAGCGAACATTTAAGAAGTTCAGAGTCACCTCTTGACTCTCCAGGAAGATGTTCAAGCCAATATCGATGCCATTGTTGTTCTCTCCAGCAGGGTGGACGATGCTCAGGCTCTCGCCGTTCAACAAACTGGACTTCTTCAGTAGATCCTAGATGCTGTCCGTCAACCAGCTCCAGTGATCCCACCTTATTTCTCTGCCGATGATCGCGCCCAGCTCAATGAGACGCGTGAGGCAACGACAACTCTAATCGGTGCTCTGTCAAGGCTACAGAAGGTAATAGTTCTCCAGCGTCAGCGCTTGGACGAACTCTCTAGCCAATTCTCTCAAGTCTTAGCAAGAGAGGGAGAGATGAGGTCCAACGCTGGTGGATTATCTAATGCTATTGCTGCTCTTCCTTCTGTTGCTGCTCCAGTATCAATTACAGTTGAAGCTGAAGCTGAGGCTCCTAGAGCTGAAACTGAGGCTTCTAGAGATGAAGCGGTTGCTGCTCCTGTAATCTCGACCACCGAAGCTATTCCAGCTGAGGTAGTCGATGCCATCCCTAGGGATGAGGCTCCTTCCATCACTGCTGCTGGTGATGATGATGAAGAAAATGAAGATGATGAACCTATCATCCCAGACCCCGGAAGTGACCTAGATGGTGACGACGACGATGATGAAGATGACTTTACCATCAAGTACCAGAAGCCATCAACCGCCACCAAGGGAGTCACCCTCAGGGATTCTGCATCCTAGGGGGAGCGAAGGGAAGAAGAGTCTGCTCCATCAAGGAACCAGGACCCCAAGTCTAAAGGCAAGGCAGTCGCTGAAGAAGGAAACTTGAAGGTATAGTTTAGTATCCCTCAACAACCTTTATTTGAAGACTCTACCTCTCAGTTAGTAGTTACTTCCTTGTATCAACTTCAAATTCCATCAACCACCTACGGTCGACTAGAGTGGGTCCCTGATCACCCTGTCTCCAGTGCTCCTACCGACCAGCAGATGACTCAGTTAAAGGAGTCACTCGACCAGACTAGAGTAAAAATTCCTCTTCGTACCTCTAGTGGTGGTGAGTTCGACTTCCTTTCTGAAGATGAAAGTCTCGAGGCATTAAGGGCTGAAGAAGAGCTAGAGCTTCAGAAGAAGCAGACTGAAGACAGCTTGAAGCTAGCCAAGTCACTAGCTGCGAAGGTTCTCCCCAAGAGAGAGTCCAAGAAAAAGGTGAACGCTGTCCAAGACCAAGCTAAACTTCTTTCCATTGCAGAAGCTGAGCATGAGAAGAACCTGAAGCTGAAGAAAAAGGACAAGAGGTGGAGCGAAGCAAAGCTGAAGAAGAGAATCAGTCCCCACCCAATTATTAGCGTCAGCATCAGTGGATGTTCAAAATACGGTGGAACGTTGGTCTCAATGCTCATCACCAGGGACAATCTTGATGCCATCACCGAGTACCCTTCCTACCTTGGCCGATATGGATACAGCGAATGGATGGAGATCAGGCAAGCCATTCAGCGATCCAAGTCAAGACATAAGGCGATTATCGAGGACACCATCAACAATCTCATCAAAAGGATGTCCAGGTATGTCGTGGTCCCTGACAGGCCATCTCTGAAGAAAGGTGGGAAGAAGAAACTCAAGCTCTCTGATCCTAATGATGGACCATTCTTAAGGAACGAACATGAAACAAGGTTCTCCTTAGATGAAGTCCTGAAGGGTCATTAGAGTATAGATATTTCTATGCTGAATCTTGACTTGCCAGATAAGGGTCCCTTTACACCCAATGCTGTGCATTTTAAACCTGAGTTAGGAGTTATATTCTTTGACTATGACGGTGAAGTCAGATTTCAAAGAATGTCAGAGCTACATCTATGTCCAATGGGTCATTTGGTTTACCTCTTGCTCTGGATAGATGATAGCATGCCTGGAAAAGTCATTGATCTGAAGATACGAAGGGAATGCCTACATCGAAGAAATCTTGGTGAAGATGTACCTACCTACATATATCTAAGTGTTCTAGAATTGTTTCTCTTTGTAACATCAATCTACTTTTCCTTGTAAATCTTTTTGTACTATGTCTACTTTTAGTGATTATTCTTATAGTCTGTAAGCATTAGACATGTACTGAACTACTTGTAATATTACCAATGATAATAAAATGAGTATTTCATGTACTTCACTGAAAAAGATCCCTGAAAAAAGTAATAGGGACACAAGTCTATGAGTTCCAGTGTTACTTTTTACATTCACTTACAATCTATAAGTCAGTGAATAAGCTTTCAGTTTCAGTTTCCATACTTGTAGTTTTCTCTTAGATATAACTTAAGGAAATTCTCAAGCAAAGACTGACTCACTGAAAAAGATCCCAAAATAGTAAAAAGGGACATGTATTTTATATAACTTTTCCTTACTATTATTTGATAAGACAACTTTCTTTATGTTGTCTTGTTATCATCAAATAGAGGGAGATTGTTGATCCTCTCTCTCAGTGATTTGATGATAATCCATTTTCACTTATACGTTGTATTTAGGTTTCTGTCTTTTCAGTTCTAGCGATCATCACTGAACCTGTTCAGTGATCGCTGAAGAACTTGTATTGTAATTCAATCAGAGACAACGATACTTCAAGAAGACAATACTCACACCAAAGAACCTTCAGCTAATGTCGAAGACTGAAACTGAAGATTAGGGACTGGCGAGTACGTGATCTGAAGCGGTACTCAGTGATTACAAGTCTATCTACATATGTGTGAAGACTGGTCAAGCCTCAGCGAATACTGAAGAGACCTCCAGGTTATTTCAGCATTCAGCGATCAAAATAAGCTTTCTTAGCACGATTGTTGTTGTCTTGTCCTTATGCGCACAAAGGACAAACCCATACCCTTCTAAACGTTGGTACGGTACGGAGCCGACTAGTTGACTATATTGCCCACCAACTTTAGGTAAGGATGTATGCTCATGAATAGTGCTTTTTGTACTATTCACTGTAGCAAAGGACAAGCCTTCCTCTTAACGCTTGACACACACTCTAACCCTACCATATTGCATTAAATGAACATTTAATGCACTGGGTATAAATAGAAGTGTTTCTTCTCCATGCAGAGTACGTGCAACTCACTCTCTAAACCTAATTCTTACTTTGAGCATTTCCTAGCTTAAGTAAAGGAACTTTTCTTACAACATTTCTTTTCTCATTTGCTAAGAATCTGTATGTAACTAAAGATTGTTTAGATAGGTTTTCTTACCTTATCTTTTCGCAAACAGTCTTGTAAAATTTGTATTGATCTTCTTTATCAATATATATTTTAAATTTGAAAATATTGTGTTTGTATTCATCCCCCCTTCTACAAACTGTTTTACTTATATTGTAGACCCTTAAGGGACCAACAATCCGCCTTGGGGTAAATGTATATGGAAGGATCAATAGGCGATGCCAATTCACCCTTAACGGTTTTGTTGTTTGGGTACTGGATCCTCTCAAACACTTTAGAAAGTTATTCAAATTAAGGGAAGGGAAAACTTGGCAAAAATGATGGGGATAAATGGATACTTATTGAAATGGAGAACAAAAATGGTGATCATGGTGGTGAACTAGGGTCGTGGTAGTGGTGAACCCATATCCAGAGCAGAAATGGTAACGGTGGTGGTGGTGGTAAACTCAGGTGGTGAACGATGGAGGTAGGCCATCAGATAGTGAATGTGCAAGGCGTGCTTGGTCGCTGATGGTGGTGTGTGCCGACCGATTTTTATCAGAAGTAGGGCGGGAGGGTGACAAAGGGATTCGACTGGTGGGTGTCGAGTTAGATTCGATGTGGAGGCTAGTTAAATATTTATTGCTCTTAAAGGAGCCCTTTAAGCCCCCTCTCGCCGAGGTCTTTTTTAATAATAAATTCAAATTCTCGACAGATTTCCAATGAGAAATAGAAAAATAAAATAAATATATTTGTCGGAGATTAGCGACAAAATACAAACGGAAAACATAAAAAATTAGAAATAAATAATTTGTCGGTTATCCCTTGGTAATTACAGATGGATTATCGAGAGCCTTTTGAACATTTTACTTTAACCCCCTTAATTTTAAATTTATCTTAAAAAACTATTATTTGATCATTTTATTCTCTTTGATTTGACATGCATCTCGATATAGTTTTTTTGTTTCAATTGTTTGTACCTATATCTGTGTAATATTCATTTTGAATATTTATCGACCTTAACGCGTATAAAATAACTCTTTAGTATTCATACATTAAAATAATATTCATCATGAATATAAAACTTACTATAACATTGATAATCAATAGTTATATATTTTCACGAGTTTGGAATATATCTTCCATATTCATATATCACCATGATATTCATCATTAATATAAATTTTCACTATCATATTCATCATGAACATTCAGGTACGTTGATAAGTGTATATTCAAACCCATTTTAGTGTGTTGCTAGGATATTATTATATGGTTTAGGTTTATCCCAATCACAAAATTGAGTCATTCTGTTTATATTTTACCCTCAAGATTGAATAAGGCTTTCTTCTTTTGGGTAAAAGGGATGTCCATATCTCATTTTTTTCTATAAATTGAAGCATTTACTCTCATTGGAAGACACATCTCTTGGAGCATTTACCCTCATCTGAAGATCTGGAGCAGTAGTTCAAGTTTAACTTTTTGTATTTACTTCTTGTCTCATATTTAATTTTCAGCTACATTTATGTCCATTGTATATCCACTAAGGGCAACAGTTTTAGTAAATTTCAATTCAAGTATTTCTTCTTCTTCTTCTTCTTCTTCTTCTTCTTCTTCTTCTTCTTCTTCTTCTTCTTCTTCTTCTTCTTCTTCTTCTTCTTCTTCTTCTTCTT
>NC_037530.1:12325052-12329434 GCF_001531365.2 Cynara cardunculus var. scolymus
TTCTTCTTCTTCTTCTTCTTCTTCTTCTTCTTCTTCTTCTTCTTCTTCTTCTTCTTCTTCTTCTTCTTCTTCTTCTTCTTCTTCTTCTTCTTCTATGTTCTATAAATTTATTATGAGCTAATCACCCTTTTGGATGTGGGTGTGAGTCAAACTTAAGAACTTGAAGCCACACTTGGGTGTTACCATTGTTATTAATTCTTAAGCTTGGTAACTTTAAGTCGAGACTTAAGGTCAATGCGGATAAGCCGATCAATTTGAAATGTTAATATTATTTTTGATCTTAAGATGGATGGATTCGAAATACGGCTAAAGTGATGCACAAAGATTTGAGAGAGTCTTTGATAACCATGTAGAGATACGGATTTTGCATGTTTTTAGCTAATGTTCAAATATTTGTCGAGATTTATACTACAAAGAGATTTGAGTATAAAACTTCAGGCTAGTGGAACTTGATATCTTTTTATCTGTTAGCTAATTCAGCAAGCTTAAAATTGATAATAGTGTGCACTTTGTGGGCATTCCGTGGGCACAATATATGAAAATTCACTTTCGAGAGATTGGAGTATTTATAGAAGTCCCATGAGTTTCCGACCATACTGTTCCTACAATCTTCTTAAGGAAAACTTACACTTATACCCATCTCTTAATTTGAAAAGGTTTATTTCATATTCTAAGCTTTTTACCAACAAAATTCAACTTTTATTCACAAACCGAAACATGCTCAAGAAGTTCATGAAACTCTCTGATTCTCAGTAGTCCAATCCCTGTGGAAATGATCTTGGTACTATACCACTTTATTACTTGAAGCGATTATAGTGTCGGCGTGCACTTGCACTGCCACTGTGGGACTTTGTGCCCACTGTGTGAACACTTACGATTCCAAGCCATCAAGTTTTTAGCACCGCTGCCGGGGATTGGTGCGATTTTTATCCTGAGATATTGAATTTCGTTAGAGCCTTGGTCATTTGTTTCAATCGCATCTTCCGTGTTGTACACCACGGATACAACAAGGTGAACTTTTAACTCTTGATCTTGAGTTAGAAAGAACCATTAGCAGACGTAAAAGAGGTAGAAATAATCGGCGAAATCCCACTTTAAACCGTACCATGGGGGATAATCTACCTCCTAGGGAAGCCACGATAAAATTGCCAATGACAAAAATAGAGGCATACGGGACTACGCAACTCCCGTATTTGGTCAATTCGTCGCGGGAATAGGTAGACCCGAAATGACAGAAACACCTTTTGAACTAAAACCGATAATGTTTCAAATGATTTCCCCGATGGATCAGTTTGGGGGATTATCGTCGGAAGATCTACACTCTTATTTAAAATCTTTTATAGGAATGACGGATCATTTTAAAATTCCCGGAGTCACACAAGAAGCCTTATGCTTGGCACTTTTCTTTTACACATTAAAGGATAGAACTAGAGCATGGCTAAATTGTCAACCACCAAACTTGATCCTCACTTGGAATGATTTGGCAGAAAAATTTCTAAAAAAATACTTTCGTCCGACAAGGAATGTAAAAATTAGAAATGAAATTATGACGTTTCGCCAAGAAGAAGATGAACCGGTTTTGGACGCATGGGAGAGATTCAAAGACCTTCTATGGAAATGTCCTCACCATGGAATCCCGCATTGTATTCAAGTGGAAACATTTTATAGTGGATTTTCTAGTGCCGCTAAAATAATTCTTGACACTACAGCTGGTGGCGCTTTCACAGCTAACCTATAACGAGGGATATGACATCTTGGAACGAATTTCTAATAATAATACTGAATGGTCTAACCCTCATGCTGTTGTTACTAAATCTTCCTCGGGCATTCATGAACTTGATGCAATCTCTTTTTTAAATGCTCAAATTTAGCTTTAACTAATTTGGTTAAAAACAATTTAAACTTGAATGGGGAAATCAAGTTCAATCCATAATGTCTAATCCATCTATGACCGAATGTTGTGTTTTATGCGGTAAGAGCCATTCTTATGAATTTTGCCCAAGAAACCCCGTTTCGGTAAATTATGTTGGAGGTCATGTTAGAAATAGCCCATTTTCTCCCACATACAATCCAAATTGGAGAAATCACTGAAATTTCTCATGGGATGGAGATCTTGGACTTCAACCCCCCGAAGCAACCCAAGCCTAAAATCAACCTTTAAATTCCTCGGGATTCCATCAAGGTGGTCATCACATGTACCAAAGTGGGCAATCCTCACAATCACCTGGACCTAGACAACAAAGTTCATTGAAGAGTAATGGTTCACTCGAATCTTTACTTAAAGATTTTATAAACCAAACCAGTGCCACTTTGAGAAATTTTAAGACCCAACTCGGCCAATTTGCCGCTGATCTCAAGAGTAGACCTCAAGGAACCTTGCCTAGTGACACATAAACACCTAAGAAACATGTCAAGGCCGTGACTTTAAAGTGTGATGAAAACTTGAGAGAATCTAATAACACAAAGGAAACATCTAATGCATCGATCTGTCAAGAAAATAATTCACATTCTTTTAACAAATCAAAATTTATGATTCTGTTTTCTCTAGCTGAGGTAACACAGAATCCAGTTTATGTCCAAGAAACAGTAGCTCTTCGCAATTCCAATACTACCCAGTCTCTAGCTCAGACTGCCCACAGTGGATAGAAAGTGCCCATTCCCCAACAGAAAAAGACCGGTCCAACAAATTTAGATCTAAGAGATTTACCTTTTCCAGGTAAGATGAAAACCAAAAATGTGGATGTGCAATTTAAGAAGTTCTTGGACATCTTTAAGCAACTCCCCATTAACATACCTTTGGTAGAAGCTCTCAAGAAAATGCCTAGCTATATTAAATTTTTTAAGGACATCCTTAATAAAAAGAGAAGACTAAGTGAATTTGAGACCGTGTCTTTGACAAAAGAATGTAGTGCTCTTCTTACTTGGAAAATTCCCCCCAAGTTAAAAGACCCGGGAAATTTCACCATCCCGTGCTCAATTGGAGGGAAGGAAGTAGGTAATGCCCTTTGTGACCTTGGAGCAAGTATAAATCTCATGCCTTTGTCCATATTTAACAAATTGGGAATAGGGGAAGTCCGACCAACCACTGTGACTTTGTAACTAGCAGATAGGTCTTTGACATATCCAAAGGCAAAATTGAAGACATTTTGGTTAAATTGGACAAATTTATCTTTCGAGCCGAATTACTAGTATTAGATTATGAAGTCGATAGGAATGTTCTGATCATCTTAGGAAGACCCTTCCTTGCCACGGGTAGAATATTGATTGATGTGCGAAAAGGATAGCTAACAATTAGAGTAAACGACCAATAGGTGACTTTCAATGCGTTTAAATCTCTTAAGTTCAATGGAGAAATTGAGGATTGTTCGTCTATTTACTCAGTAGGTGATGATTTAGATTTAAGTTTGATAAACTATGTCCACAGTAGGGACACTGTGGGTATAGCAGAAGACATTTATGATGAAGACCTACTTGAGGATATAGCTGCCTTTGAACAGTTAGATTTTAAAGATAGGGCAACCCAAACCCCATCTATTGTAAAAGCACCTGACTTAGAGTTAAAACCACTTCCTTCACATCTTAAGTACGCATATCTTATGGAAGGAGAAAAATTGTCTGTAATTATTTCTTCCAACTTAAGTAGTGAACAAGAAGAAAGGTTGATAGATTTTTTGAAAGATCATAAGAAAACCTTTGGTTGGACTATAGCAGATATTAGGGGAATAAGTCCGTCTCTTTGCCAACATAAGATAATTTTGGAAGAAAATAGTGTTGGAAAGGTGCAACCTCAAAGAAGACTTATTCCATCATGAAATAAGTCATTTAGAAGGAAATTTTGAAGTGGCTAGACGCGGGTATCATATATCCCATTTCTAGTAGTGGTTGGGTAAGTCCGGTATAATGTGCCCCAAAGAAAGGTGGTGTCACGGTTATCACCAATGACAAAAACGAACTTATCCCAACTAGGACCGTCACCGGATGGAGAATTTGCATGGACTATAGACAATTGAACTTAGCTACTAAGAAAGATCATTTTCCTTTGCCTTTCATTGATCAAATGCTAGATAGATTGGCCGGAAAGGAATTTTATTGTTTTTTGGATGGATACTCGTGATACGATCAAATTCACATTGCACCTGAAGATCAAGAGAAAACCACATTCACTTGTCCCTTCGGAACTTTTGCTTTTCGACGTATGCCATTTGGTTTGTGTAATGTGCTGGCTACTTTCCAACGTTGCATGATGTCAATTTTTTCAAATATGATTGAGGATACCAGGGGTGAGCATAGGCGGGTACCCGCCCTTTTTGACAGGAACCGGAACTGGAACCGGCGGTTGTTGAGATATTGGAACCGGAACCGGTTAGAGCGGTTCTTGAATT
>NC_037530.1:12329774-12354828 GCF_001531365.2 Cynara cardunculus var. scolymus
GTATTGAAAAAAATCAATTATTTTTTTATTGAAAAACAACCGCCGGTTCCGGGTACCCGGCGGGTAACGGTTCCGAAAAACTGAGAACCAGAACCGGAACCGTTCTCAATCGGTTCCGTATTTTAGGAACCGGAACCGGAACCACTCATATCGGTTCTGGTTCCGGAACCGGCGGTTCCAAGGCGGTTCCGGTTCTGCGAACGGGTACCCGATTCCGCTGCTCACCCCTAGAGGATACCATGGAGTTTTTATGGATGATTTTTCGGTTATTGGCACCAATTTTGAAAATTGTCTTGAAAACTTAAAGAAAAGTTTGGAAAGATGTAAGACTCATGACTTAATTTTAAATTGGGAAAAATGTCATTTTATGGTATAAGAGGGAATCGTTTTGGGTCATATGGTTTCTAAAAAGGGTTTGGAAGTTGACAAATCCAAAATTAAGGTAATAATGCAATTGACCAAGCCAATTTCGGTCAAAGACATTCGTAGGTTTTTGAGACATGCGGGTTCTTACCGTCAGTTTATTGAGGATTTTTCTAAAATTGTAGAACCCTTATGTAACTTATTGCATGTTGACCAAACTTTTGAGTTCATCTCCGAATGTAAAAAGGATTTTGAAACAATCAAAACTGCTTTTGTCTCGACACCCATTATCATTACCCTAAATTGGGCCATACGTTTTGAGGTGATATGTGATGCAAGTGATTGGGCCGCAGGTGCCATTTTGGGGCAAAGGCAAAACAAGATTTTTCACCCTATTTACTATGCAAGTAAGACTCTTGTTGAAGCTCAATTGAATTATACCACAACGGAGAAAGAATTACTTGTAGTAGTATTTGCCTTTGATCGTTTTCGATCCTACTTGATTGGTACTAAAGTCACTGCGTACACAGATCATTCTGCCATCAAATATCTCTTTAATAAAACTGATGTTAAATCATGGCTTATTAGATGGAATCTTCTCTTACAAGAATTCGATTTAGAGATTATTGATCGCAAGGGAAGTGACAACCAAGTAGCTGATCACCTTTCTAGAATTGAAGGGAAGGTATCAAGTGGAGGAAGTCATGATATTAAGGAAATTTTCTCGGAAGAATATGTTTTGACCATTCAACACTGTTTTCAAAAACAATATCCTTGGTATGCGGATACTACCAACTATCTTGCATGTGGCCTTAAACCATATCATTTTCAGGGAAATCGGTTAAAAAATTTCTTCATTATTGCAAGCAATATTTGTGGGACGATCATTTTCTTTATAAAATGGGAGCGAACCAAATTTTGAAAAATGTGTCCAGGATGATAAAATCCAAGTTTTGTTAAAAGATTGTCATGCATCACCATATGGTGGCCATTTTGTTGACAACTTACGGCCGCAAAAATTTTACAAAGTGGATTTTTTTTGGCCCACCATATTTAAAGATGCTTTTGAATTTATGAAAAGTTGTGACCAATGCCAACGAATGGGAAATTTGTCCGAACAAAATGAGATGCCCTTAAACAATATTTTAGAAGTTGAACTTTTTGACGTTTGGGGTATTGATTTCATGGGACCATTTCTTATCTCTTTCAATAATCAATACATTTTAGTTGCGGTTGCTTATGTCTCAAAGTGGGTAGAGGCTAATGCTTGCCCAAGAAATGATGTCAAAACGGTAGTATAATTTTTATATAAAAACATTTTTGTTCGTTTTAGAACTCCCCGAGCCTTAATAAGCGATGAAAGGACTCATTTCATAAACAAAATTATAAGTGCCATTCTTAGCAAATACAACATCCAATATAGAGTTGCCACCGTTTACCATCCATAAACAAATGGTCTTGCCGAACTTTCCAATCATGAGATTAAAAATATTTTAGAGAGAGTTGTCAAGCCAAACCATAATGATTGGTCACTCAAGTTGGATGATGCATTATGGGCTTACCAAACCACCTTTAAAATTCCTTTAGGCATGTCTCCGTATCAACTGGTTTTTTGGAAAAGCATGTCACCTCCCGTTAAAATTAGAATATAAGGCATTTTTGGCAATTAAAGAATTTAATTTGAATGCAAATTCTGTGGGAAATAAAAGAAAGTTTCAACTCAATGAGTTGGAAGAATGGAGGCATCAAGCTTACGAGAATGCCAAGATATATAAAGAAACAACAAAAGCATGGCATGATCGTAGGATTAATCAGCGAGTTTTTGAAAAAGGTCAAAAAGTTCTTCTCTTTAATTCTCGATTAAAGCTATTTCCCGAAAAGCTTAAATCAAGATTATTGGGACCTTTCACTATTGTTGAGGTGGGAAAATTTGGAACAATAGATCTTTTGAACCCATAAGATAATAGTGTTTTCAAAGTAAATGGGCATCGGACCAAACATTTCTTCCCGGATGGAATGCAAGATCCAAGCCAAAAGTCTTTCTAATTTTTTTAGATCTGTTGGTCCCGTTAGGATCTACAAGATGTGTATAACAGTTTGTAGAAGGGAGGGGATGAATACAAACACAGTAAACTTTTCAAATTTAATATATATTGAGAAAGAAGGATCAATACAGATGTTACAAGATTGTTTGCGGAAAGATAAGGTAAAGATAACCTATCTAAGCAATCTAAGTTACACACTAGTTCTTAGCAAAGAAAAATGATTTGCTGTTTAAGACTAAGAAGAAAGTAAGTTCTTTCTGGGTAAGAACTATTTAGAATACTTAAAAAGAGATTCTAACTTGCTTTTGAAGATAAGCTTATTGTGTTCTTAGATGTGTGTTCTTTTACTTATGAACGTAAGTTAGGGTTCAAGAGTAAGTGTAAGAGTATCTCTGCATAGAAATGGAACATATCTATTTATACCCATTGCATTAAATGCACATTTAATGCAATACAGTAGGGTTTGACACACGCATCAAGCCTTTGAGAAAGACTTGTCCTTTGCTACAGTGAATAGTACAAAAGCCTATTCATGAGCAGACATCCTTTCATAAAGTTGGTGGGTAGTAGAGTCAACTAATAGGTTCTATACTGTAGACCAGGTTGTAATCACTGAATACCGCTTCCGATCACGAACTCGCCAGTCTCTAATCTTCAGTTTCAGTTTTCAACTTTCGTTGAAGGTTCTTTGGTGTGAGTTTTGTCTTCTTAAAGTATCGTTGTCGCTGATGAATTTACATTACATGTTCACAGCGATCACTGAACAGACTCAGTGATGATCGCTGGAACTGAAAGACAGAAAAATAAATACTTCGTACAAGGTAAAAGAGATTATCATCAAATCACTGAGAGATGATCAACAAGATCAATGGTTGTATATAGTGTAAATACTTCTGTCTCTTTGCTCAGTATTTAATTTTGGCAGGTTTGCTTGCAGTGGGCACTTTGTGCGCATAGTCCGGATTATTCAATGTTTGGGCGGGAGTTTGTAAATTAATTTTTATTTCTCTTAAAAAAAGAAAAAAAAGTGGAAAAATGATGAATTCTTCTGATTTTGGCTGCTGCTAGCTTTGCAAAGTTTTTCTTTTTTTTTATTATTAATTCCTCAACCGTTTATACCCAAAAGGTTTATAAAATGTTTTTTTTTTTTTGAAAAACCGGTTATTGGGTGGTTTTCTTTTAGAACCGTCAGCCAAAAAAGGGGGAAGGGGGTTTCTTCTTCATTACTTTTCACATCCCTTCATTTCCCTAGTGCCCTTTCGCGAGAAAGGTATGTACTTCTTTACTATATTTTGAAGGAGATGACTGTGGATTTGGGACCTATCATGCACACTTCCATCTCGGCAGCCTCTCAATGGGCTACTTCATGTTTTGTTTTCCCGGCTTTGATCACAAAGCTTGTGGTTGTCGCTAAGGTCCCGACTTATGACTCAAATACTATTATTGTTGGATCACCATTTATTGGCCAAAGCATATTGAATCGTAGCCAGCGTGCTTCTCGGCCTTCTAACACTTTGCAGGATATTGTTTCTGCACCTGTGGATGATATTTTGGAAAATTCGGTTGCCCCGATTCCAAACCCTCAACCCTCTCAGCAGCCTGTTGCCACTGTTGCTGGACCATCATCACAAGCACCTCAAGAACCTACCACTGTCGTTGCTAGGCCATCACAACAGCCATCTAAGTCACCATTGGGATCCGGTTATGGTTCCGCTATGTGGCTATCAATTTTAGCACTATAATGGGAAGAAAGCAACCATAAGTTAGACGCCATTCTGCAGAAAGTTCAAGGTGTTGACAACCGAGTAACAAGTTTGGAGTAGAATACATCGATCACCACTGAGTCTATTCAATGATAACTGAACATGTATTGTAACAGCCTTAGAACATAAATATTCATCAAAGACAAAACTCACACCAAAGAAACCTTCAGAAATGTCGATGATAGAACTGAAGATAGAGACCAGTCTATTCGTGATCTAAAGCGGACATTCAGTGATAATAAGACAATCTAAAACAAAATGTTTCATTATTATTTTTCTAATAAAATAGATTGTTAAGGTTTTGTTACTAAATTTGGTTCAAGAAAAACAGTTTCATCAGATCAAAGCAGTTTCATCACATGCAGTTTCATTAAATGAATGATTTCATCTTATCAAACGAATGGTTTCATCAGATCATGGCGATTTCATCAAATAAACAGTTTCATCAAATGCATAGTTTAATCAGTTTATCAATTCATCGCTTTTTCGGTGAAATCTGGTCATGAAACCCTAAAAACTTACTTTCAAAGAAAGTTTCCACATTTTCAATCATTTCCATGAATATAGATCAATAGTTTCCATGATTTCACTAGTTGCTATCAATAAGGATCAATAACTCATCATGTATCACTTTCCTCGGGATCTCAGTAGTTGCTATGAATAAGGATCAATTTTTTTTCCAATTTTGCCATTTCCGTGCTATTTTATTTAATGAAGTGTATTAATTTTTTTTGTTGACATAAATATGCTATTTATGCTCCTTTCATCATAAACCTTAATCTATGAAAACATCATAAACCTTAATCTATGAAATCGAAAGTTGTAAATAGTTTGTATGGTTTGTAGAAATTACTTGATTTGCAAATGAAACCACCCCTACATATGTGTGTGATGATAGGCAAATGAGAACCATCAAAATGTTACAAATCAGTGACAATGAATATAAAAAAATTACATGATTTTTCTCACCAGAAGCTATGATTTAAGATATGTTTCAAATATATTTGTCTTCACTTTGTAAAAAATTACACGTGAAACTTGTTTTCGTTCACTTAGTGAAACAAAAAAATACACATAGAAGACTTTCAGATGGTGAAACAAAGACGTGAAATCATCACCTTGTGAAATAAATATATATGAAACAATATCATGAATTTTAGCATTTGATGTAAAAAAAGTCACGTCAAAATATAATTTTAAATCAGTTCCTACAGGTTTGTAACCTATTTTGTGGTTTTCATTTGATTTAACTTATATATATATATATATATATATATGTGTGTGTGTGTGTGTGTGTGTGTGTATATATATATATATTATAAAGCATTTGACAAGATTTCTTAAAAACCATTTTTATGTACGAAGTACTGTTTATTAATGTATATTACTTAAAATTGAAGATTACAAGTAAGTTGTGCGTAAGTACAACTTATTAAAGCTTCATGTTTGAATTCATGTAACTAACTGCAGATAAACATAATCAAATATAGGATAAACATCTCATTTTAAATATAAATTTAAAATATAATTAAGATAATTATTGAATTCTAACATAATACTTAATTATTATCTTTATAAAAAACTATATAATTAAACCTAAATTAAATTACTTCGTTACATTAAATTAAAGTATAATAAAAATTTTGAATTAGAGAAATTACACAAAACAAGAACTTTTAAATAGTTAATTTGATACTAATATTGATATTTTTTTTCAAATTTTTATGATGTTTTTAAATTTATACTTTATTAAAAAATAAAGACATTACCGCTTTATCAAAATCACATAAAACCGTATTATATCGACATATATAAAGAATAAAACGAAACATTGAAATCGAGATGTGTCTCGATGCATTGCACGAGTACCCTTCTAGTATATATATGTATCTATGTATGTATATGAAGAAGTTTCAAACAAGAGAACTTTCATTTTACCAAAAAATGAGAACAACATTTTACTATATTCAATCAGATGTGATATTGTAGTCCATCACATGTGATATACACGTAATACTAAATCAGAGACGCAAACGACATTTAGCATGACCTAGGTTGCAGCCAAGTCGTGCACACACTACTAGGCCTCGTTACATATATTACCACATGTGATAAGGGTGTTTTTAATGATACTATAATCTATCACATGTTATACTATATCAGAGGCATACACGACCTTTGATGCAACCTAGATCGCAGGCCAAATCGTCTGCACACCACCACGTTCCCTCACGTATATTATCATATGTGGCAATGGTGTTCTCATGTTTGCATAAAAGAGAGGTGTTCTCGTTTGAGTTTTCACATGTATATATATATGTGTGTATGTGTGTGTATGTATATATATATGTATGTATGTATGTATTGTGTAGGGGGTTCAAAGGAATTTAGAATTAAAGTTAGTTCAATACTTAAAATGCCTTCAGAAAGTCAAAGTGAAAGATGAAGATAATCTAGTAGAAGGCTGAAGAGCTTAAGCGAGAACGGTGGGTTTAGCACAAGTGTTCATCCATCAGGTGCTCCCCCCTTTATTCTATAAAGGGGTAAATAGTCGCAGGAAAGATATTCCAATAAATAGAAAGCTTGTCATTCATTCATGAGCAATATATTAAAAGAGGGGAGATGGAGAATAGGGAATGGGAGGAGGGGGTGAAATTGTGTTTTTAGGTTCTTGCATCCCTGTGCCCAAAAGGATGGGTGGATAACAAACTTGAAACGAGAGTACATTTCGCCCTCTAAGTCAGAATAAATATTTTTTCAAACCTTCTCTAATTAAAAGGTTATTCCCGTAACTTTATGCATGGGCAGGCAAGGGGAAGGGTGGCATGCAATTTGCTTTCGTTCAAGGCCCTGAGTTCCAAGGCAATGTTGTTCCATTGTTTTTTGAGGATGTTTTTCCAACAAGCCTTACATGAAGCTCTAGGAACTCTGAATTGTTGTTTCAACAGCGAGTTACATTTACCCTCACGTCACGTCAGGTTTGGAGGACGGGGATCAGGTGTTTTCACATCTCACCGTAGTGCCTGGTTTATCTTGATTTCCGATAAGATTTCAGCACTCCAATTCAAAATGAATCTCAGTTGTAACTAGTTTAGCTAGTTGACAAACACTTCTCATGCTGAAAATCTAAAACTGGTAGAAGTTTGGAATAGCTAAATAGAGGTATCTAGTTGAAGAGAAGACCAACTAACATTTCTACTAGCTGAGAAGATTAGAAGATCACACCCTCAATGAAGTTGAGCAAAGGCTCGGTCTTCTGGTGATATCTCACCCACTACTTTGTCGATTTTCATTACCATATGTTGTGTGTCAGATAAATTATGTTTGTTTTACCTGATCTATTGTTGCCTTTTACATAAAGCTGTTTGTGCACACGATGTCAAGCCTTATCAGGTATGCTGCAAGCACATTGGTTCCCAAAATTGGAACTCATGCCACAATGACATTTACCCAAAGCAAGTAGCCTCATTTATTGCACACTAGTATAAATACTAGAGTATGCCTGCTGACTTCAGTGTGCCAAGTGTGTATACAAGTACGTGTGTGTATATGTGTATAAATGAATTACTTAATGGAGCTAACAAAGTGAATATGGAGCAAAATTGGTAGATCATTTAATGCCATTTTCACACCGGTGATAAATCTCAAGATCGTCAAAGTCCTCGCGGTTACTAATACTACTTTGGGTACTAGTTTTGTGGTTCCAATCACAACTAGGTCTTAATTATAACACCCTTAGCTCGAAATAACAAGTTGACCCAATGAGATCCAAATCAACATATAATTATGATTGAAGTTACCTGTAGCCCACAACTTTGAACTTATAAGTAGCTCACAAATCTACTTTTTCCTGCATATAGGGCATGTTGTTACACTAATCATCATCGTCAACAACTATCTTCTTGGAAGACTGGTACTTGATCCCTTGCTCTAACAACTGCTCTAAAGAGTGAGTCTCGTTTGACTCGTACCTATTCATATACAATCTATACTTAATTGAAAATTTTACCATACCCACGATTATTTGTAACTAAATTAACTACATGTACAACTATATATGATAAAAAGTAAGGTTATCATAAGGTCTTATATTAGGGCAAATATATATAGAGTGACTTGAAATTAAATGAGTACAAATCATATAATGAAGGTGAATCGCTACCCACGGAATTTAAAACCTAAAGTAGCATCCTTTGCACTCGAGGGTCAATCTTCGTCCGGCCGGAGGAAACCTTTGAAATAAAATGACCACAATTTTAGGTATTTTCACTTAATCTTGTTTTTTTATCCTGACTCGGATTAAAGCAAAAATGGGATATGAAAAAACTAATTTGTATTTTCTCTTGTAACTATGTTTACCTTACACGTTACATGATATACCAATAACCTACTAGGTATCTTTAAATAACAATCAAAATACGTACGTATATACTATTCAACAAAACAAACAAATAAATTAAACACATTTTTTAATCGGATAAAATTTGCATTTTTTGAAATACTTCAAGGTGAATCATTCTAGAAGTCAATTAAATTACAAAAAGGGCCAAATCACATGTAATTATTATTGGAGATATTTGACCGATCGTATTTTTAGCAAAGATAGAGTTTTATTTTCTTTCTTATCTTTTCYTTTCTTCTAGRTATGTTTGTTTTGCTTTCCTAGTTTCTAGCTTGCCTTATRCTAGTATATATCCCCTTGATCGATTGGAATGTTTTGGAATAAGAAAATAGAGAGAAAGTTTATCTCTCTGATTACCAAATTCTTCATGGTATCAGAGCGGATTCGACACAATTAAGATCATTAACAGCAAAACTCTCATGGCCAGCGGCGATTCGGAAGGCTCCAAAACCAATGGAGAGTCCATCGACACCAATTCTCCATACTATCTGCATCCTTCCGACTACCCAAAACAACTCCAGGTAAACAAATATCTCCAATATCTTACCGATAACAACTTCAATGATTGGAGCCAAGAGATGACCAATTTTCTATTCGCCAAGAACAAGATTGGTTTTGTTGATGGGTCCCTCATTAAACCCGACAAAACCGATCACAGATACATGTACTGGATGCGGTGTGACGCCATGATTAAGGGATGGCTAACCACTGCTATGGAGAAAGAGATACGAAGCAGCGTAAAATACGCACATACAGCACTTGAAATCTGGAATGATTTGCATGAGAGGTTTGGAAAAGAAAGTGCTCCAAGAGCATACGAACTAAAACAATCAGTCACGCAGACTCGTCAAGAAGGTACGTCTATTTCAGCATACTTTACCAGATTGAGAAGCATATGGGATGAAATTGATTCTGTTCTACCGACGCCACGGTGTGAATGTGGTGGCTGTAAATGTAATGTCGGAAAAAGAATCACGGAACTCAAAGAAAAAGAAAGACTCTACGAGTTTTTGATGGGACTTGATACCGAGTTCTCTGTCATGAGAACCCAAATACTTGCCACGAAACCAACACCTAGCCTTGGAACGGCATATCACCTGGTAGCCGAGGATGAGCAGCAGCGAAATATTGCTACTGGAAAGAAAGCGCCACCTACTTCTGATGCGGCAGCGTTCCAAGCACAGCAGATGGGTCGTGAAAATCAAAACCATAAGAAGACTTGGCAAAAGACCGACAAGGTAGGCGCTAGCAATAAAACGGGACACTGCATTTTTTGTGGTAGAGATGGGCATGTTCGAGATGGGTGTTTCAAGCTCGTTGGTTACCCGGATTGGTGGCCGGGAAAGGGAAAGAAAGAAGCAAACAGGCCGAAAGCAGCTTTGGCCGAAACTAACACCAACAAAATACCAGGGCTAAGCGATGAACAATACGAGATGTTTCTCAAAGTGTTTGGCAAAACCGGCGATCAAAGGACTAACGACATTCCAAGGGCAAACATGGCAGGTAAATTTAACAACGAATGTGACTGGATACTTGACTCAGGGGCTACCGAATGTATGACCTACGATCAGGAGTCTCTTGAAAACCTTACCACAGGCAGCAAAGAAACGCCAGTTATCATTCCAAATGGTGAAACTGTCCCTGTAAAAGGGAACGGCGAACTTGGTTTTAAGGGGGGGATCAAAATCAAAGGGGTTCTCTTCATACCAAATTTTAAATGTAACCTTCTGTCTGTTAGTCGACTAACAAAAGATTTACAATGTGCTATCACCTTCTTTCCGGATTTTTTTGTGATGCAGGGCTTGAGGACGAGGGACTTGATTGGAATGGGTAAGTGCATTGGTGGACTTTATAGAATGGGGGGCATGCACGAAAATCGCAAGGCCATGGCAGTTATCACCTCAAACCAATGGCATAAGAGACTTGGCCATCCATCGAACGATAAGTTGTCACATATTTCCTTTTGTAAGGCTGCTAATTCCGAAGAAGCTTTTTGTGATTCTTGCTTAAAGGCAAAATTGACTAGATTTCCCTTTCAAGCAAGCACTATAAAGACAAATGGTTGTTTTGATATGATTCACTGTGATATTTGGGGTGGCTATAGAACTTTTTCGTTTACGCATGGTAGCTACTTCCTCACTATTGTTGATGATTATAGTCGGGCCGTTTGGGTTTACATAATCAAACATAAACACGAGGCTAGTGACTATTTGATTGCCTTTTGTAATCTTGTTCAAACGCAATTTCAAAAGAATGTTAAACGGATTAGATGTGACAACGGAGGAGAGTTCACTTCCAATTGCATGAGAAACTTCTATGCCGATCATGGCATTGAACTAGAAACAACCTGTCCACACACCCCGCAACAAAATGGGGTTGTAGAAAGAAAACACAGACATCTTTTAGAAGTTGCTCGTGCCTTAAGGTTCGAAGGAAAATTGCCCATAAGGTTTTGGGGGGAATGTGTTTTAACCGCAGCCTACATCATCAACAGGTTGCCTTCCAAGGTGATCAAGTATAAAACACCTTATGAGATSATATTTGGAAAGGAACCTYCTTATGATCACATGCGCGTTCTGGGATGTTTGGCTTACTTCTGGAACAGTGAAACAAAAGGGGATAAATTTGCTCCGAGAGGAAAGGCCGGGGTATTTCTAGGATACCCTTTTGGCACAAAAGGTTATAAAATCTATGATTTAGAAAAACGAAAAATCATTGTTAGCAGGGATGTGAAATTCATAGAAAGCAATTTTCCTTTCTCAAGTGATAAGGAAGGTACTGACTTGGGAGATAATGAGATTATTACTCAATACCAAAAACTCCTTGAATATGAGTCACATGAAAACAATGGGGATTGTGATGAAAGTAACGTGCAAAACAAGGAAACTATTGCTTCTGAGCAAGAGTCTATCGATGGTGTAGGCACCCCAATACAAAACGATGGGCCTAGTAGTCCATTATGTGAACCGACGCAAGTCAATGAGCCCATCGATGATCAAGAGCCAAATGTTGACAACTTGCAGCAGCCAAATAACGTAACTCTTTTGGGCCGCACGTCTCAACGAGCCAAGACACAACCAGCCCGTTTCAAGGATTACGAAGTCAACGTTCCCCCTTCTGTCGATCATGCACACCCAAGCTCCAATCAAGCGTCCTCTACGGTACACCCTCTAGCTCATTACATTTCCTATGACAAGTTTTCTGACAAACACAAAGCTTTTCTTACGGCCATCACGTCACATGATGAGCCTAAAACTTTTCTTAAGGCAACACAAGATGAGAAGTGGCGAGACGCCATGAAACGAGAGATCAAAGCTCTTGAAGAAAACGAAACGTGGTCTCTCGAACAACTGCCTGATGGCAAGAAGGCAATAGATTCCAAGTGGGTGTACAAAATTAAATATAAACCCAATGGCGAAATCGAGCGTTATAAGGCTAGGCTTGTGGCAAAGGGTTTTACTCAAATAGAGGGTGTAGATTATCACGACACTTTTGCACCCGTTGCTAAGTTGGTAACCATGCGAACTCTCCTTACTTTGGCAGTAAAGAAGGATTGGATCATACACCAACTTGACGTTAACAATGCATTCTTACATGGCGATCTCGATGAAGAAGTCTATATGAAGCTTCCGCAAGGGTTTTCAAAAAATGGTGACACACGTGTTTGCCGGCTCAAAAAGTCTTTATATGGTCTCAAACAAGCCTCGCGAAATTGGTACCACAAGTTTACAAATGCCTTGTTAGACCTCGGGTTTATCCAATCCAAGGCAGATTACTCGCTGTTTGTGTATAAGAAAAAGGAAATTTTCGTGGCAGCTTTGATTTATGTCGATGATGTAATTATTGCTGGAAATGACATGAGCATGATTSAGTACACAAAATCTCAGCTACATGACAGGTTTAGCATAAAGGATCTTGGCACTTTAAAGTATTTCTTGGGAATAGAGGTGGCTCGTACTAAGGAGGGTCTAGTTCTTAGTCAGCGAAAGTATACTCTCGATATTCTGGAAGATAGTGGTTTACAAGGATGTCGCCCAAGTAATTTTCCCATGGAGCAAAGCCTCAAATTGAACAATGGTGAAGAAGAGGAGAAGGTTGACGCAAACCAGTATAGACGGTTGGTTGGAAGATTACTTTATTTACAAGCCACACGTCCAGATATTACATATTCTGTCAATGTGTTAAGCCAGTTTGTCTCTGATCCCCGAAAAAACCATATGGACGCTGCCATTCGGGTTCTGAGGTACTTAAAGACCACGCCAGGCCAAGGTATTTTACTACCACGGGAAGGAGGTCGGCGTCTTGTTTCTTATTGTGATGCTGATTGGCTTGGGTGCCCCTTCTCGAGGCGATCACGTACGGGGTATATACTTCTTCTTGGTGGTGCACCTATCTCGTGGAAGTCTAAGAAACAGTCGGTTGTT
Source organism: Cynara cardunculus var. scolymus (assembly GCF_001531365.2). Lineage (NCBI taxonomy): Eukaryota > Viridiplantae > Streptophyta > Magnoliopsida > Asterales > Asteraceae > Cynara > Cynara cardunculus. Next base: position 12,342,772 of record NC_037530.1, read on the forward strand.
TCACGTTCCTCGGCTGAGGCGGAGTATAGAGCTATGGCCACTACTGTCAGTGAAGTGTTGTGGGTTCGCTCATTACTCACAGAACTCGATGAAACCCCTATGGAAGGTACTACCTTATTTTGTGACAATGAGGCTGCCAAACATATCGCAAACAATCCGGTTTTTCATGAGAGAACAAAGCATGTGGAAATGGATTGTTATTTTGTCCGTGAACGTGTAGAATCAAAAGAAATTCAGCCAACGTATATTGATACGAAGCATCAAATAGCTGATCTTCTCACCAAGCCGCTGGGAGCTCAACACCTTCGAAGCCTGCTAGTCAAGTTGGGCATGCAAGACTTACACGCTCCAACTTGAGGGGGAATATTGGAGATATTTGACCGATCGTATTTTTAGCAAAGATAGAGTTTTATTTTCATTCATATCTTTTCCTTTATTTTAGGTTTGTTTTTTTAGCTTTCCTAATTTTTAGCTTTCCTAATTTTAGCTTGCCTTCTGCAAGTATATATCCCCTTGATCGATTGAAATATTTTAATAAAATAGAGAGAGTTTATATCTCTGATTACCGAATTCTTCAATTATAGAGTAAACTCAGATGCAAACAACACATCTAAAAAGAGCCGCATAAGAGACTTGGCCAAAATAACTAGTAAATGCGACTTGTTTGGATCATATATGTGATGTTACTCTAGAATCATATGTGATCTGATCCTTCTTACATTTCTCGTAAGTCGAATTCGTCTCTATTAATATAATGCATAAGAGGACCATGTATTCTCACACAATTACAAATTTCAAATGAAGAACGTAAAGATTTGATATAATTAATATATATATATATATATATATATTTTTTAAAACTATGTTACCAATAAGCTGAGAAAATAAACAGAAAATAGAAAAGACACAAGCATAAGAACATAATTGAGCTTAATGGCAAACTCCATCTTTTCTTCTTCTTTTTTCATCCACTCACTTCTCTGCCTTTTCATTTGCTTGAACTCCATGTACATCTTCCTTACTTCCCCATCACCCACCACCTTTCTCTTCACTTCATCTTCACCCAAAAGTACCCCTTGTGTAATTACCAAAAAGTCCCTCCCATTTAAGCAACTACAATCCAGATCCTGTAATTTTAGTGTCACCTCCTTCACATGCAATCCCACACCTCCTTCACCAGCTCCTAATACCACCTGTATTCTACATTGTACCACTTCGTTCGGCTCACGTCCTGGTAAAACGGTGACGTATCTGAGGAGGGTCTCGTTGGTCATCCAGTCCTGCCGTGCACTCACCGCTTTGATGCTGGATAGGTTACCTGCCCGTTTCAGGGTCGGGTCGATTAGGATCCAGTTTAATGTTACGGATTCTTTCAGGTGTGACAACGTTTCTTGGTCGGCTCCTGCCAGCTCATCCACTTTCAAGTTGATGGATTGGAAGTTCTCTTGTTTGTTGTTTAATTCGATCCGAAACGCCGGCGATAGAAAATCATTTGTGGTGTTGGTGAATTCAACTCGGGAGAAAATAACATTGTCCTTGTAGCGTATATCAACGGCTGAGATGAGTTCAGATGGGCATGGATGACGAGATGAAAGGTGAAGATAACAATCTGGTTTGGATTTAGACCAGGTGCGTCGGCGGTTACGGTGGGTGACTAGAACCGGAAAGGAATCGTCAAAGAACGAACGGTAGCCGGCAGGGAAAGTGGAGATGAGGCGTTGGACACGTGGATGGGTTATCGAGGGCCAAGTGGCGTTGGAGACGTGGGCCCAGAGATGGTCGTCGGAACAGAGAGCTTGCAGAAAGGATGAGGCGGCGGCGACGGTGGAGAGAGATGGGCCGTCGAGTCGTGGTAAGATGTGGGTCTGGATGATGTGTGGGTGAATGTCATGGAGAGTAGTGGTGGACATGGCAACAGTTGACGATGGGAATTGCTGGGAACTAAAAGGGACGTATTTATTAGGAAGCAAGTGGCCTGCTTCTGCTTCTGCTTTTGCTTTTATTATTATTAATTATTTTTTCGCAATCACAAAAACATGGAAACATAAGTATCTTTGGTTTTCCTTTGATTCGTTGGAATTGGAATTGGAATTGGACTTGGGGATTTGAATTTAAAATCTTTGGTTTATTGGATTGTCCGGATTTAAAATACTACAAACATAAGATTTTTAAAACATTTAAGAGGTGTTCAAAGATTTTGAAATCTTTGATTTATTGGATTGTCCAGATTTGAAATACTACAAATGTTGAGAACATGTGATAATTGTATGTTGTCGCCCTTTGTACATTTTTATTTAATTAATGGAAATTGATGATATTATGAAAACCATTTCTTATCTTAGATTGACAACTTTTCTTTTGGTAGTAGCACCTACTTATTTTTTCTTTGCTATAAAGAAAGGATGTTAACCTTAAATCATAGCATTCATACTTACCTAACATATATGTCTTCCCTTTTGTTTCTGATTTCAGATCTCATTTCTAATTTGAGTTTGGAAACTTCTCTAGTTTGGTCCCTATGGTTTACATTCAACTAAAGAAATGAAAATATAATTGATACTTGAAATTCACGTGCTCTTTCGAGTTTTAATTTTCTGCTTTTTTAAGAGTAAATTACAACTTTGGTCCCTATGGTTTACATTCAACTAAAGAAATCATCCCTAAACTTCAATAACTACACTAGTAGTTACCATGGTTTGTATTTTGTTTTGAATTTTAAAGACATTGTCCGTTGTTGGGTGTAAACTACAAGGACCAAAATCGTACTTTCCTTTTTTTAATTAAAAAATTTTACCCCAAAAACTTTAATCTAAGTTATCTTTAAAATGATTAATATTTTAATCAATCAAATTGCATTAAAAAAACGAGCATTTTATTCTATTTGATTTGACATTTATTTCGATTTCTTTTTGTTTTTAATTGGTGCGTCTTTGTAATGTCGATTATGAATATTGATGTATTTTTATGTGTGTACAACAATTTTCCAGTGTTCATACATCCATACGATATTCATCAATACTATACATTTTTACTCTAGTATTTAAAACGAGTAAATATACATCTTCAGTATGATAATTGTAAAAATTCAGTATTATATTCATTAATATACATATTATTTATCATGATATATAGTATGATATTTATCAAGAATATTACATCTTCATGACGATATCTTCAAAGTCATATTCATCATCCACTTACGTAATATTTTCCTACATTTAAATAAACCGGTCAATTTATGTAGATCCTTAAGAAGGCAAAGTCTTTGGGTTCCTCACTCCTAATCTTTACGATTTACCGTAGATGATGTCTCTAGGTTGTCGGCAATCGTAGGATTGCCCGAGTATCGCGGTTTGGTGTGCGAAGATCAAAACCGAAACACATGTCGCCGAGGGTGTCTTACAAGGACCGTCTTTTCAACATGATCGAGGCCGAGTGCTTTTGAAGTTCGTCATAGTTTTGGTTAGTATATGTCGAGCCCAACCATAGCATGAAATTATCGGTTGTGAGGCAATGATTGTCATTTTGGACTCTCTCCGTTTCTAATTGCATCTTTAGAAAAATTATAAGAAAATCTAGGGTTGTAGAACACTAAATTGTCTATAAAACTATCAATATCAATTTTGTCGTTATAACAAATTTTAACATTATTTATCGTCATATTTAGAGTGATTTACATCAGTTTGAAAATTTATTTCCTAGGGCTGGTTGGTTATAAACATATGCTAAAGAGCAGGTTCCATTAACTAATGAATTAAAACCCGCTACAAATCCGTCAGTGAAATTAATGAATTAAATTATTATTATTTTAATTCTATAAATTTGTTGTGGATACTTTTAAAAATTAGAAACAATTAAGTAGTTCACAAATCCATGGGAAAATAAATTGAATTTAATTTTTATTTTTATTAGAATAATTAGTGGAAGTTAATGAAAAGTTTTTGACGATTAGTCACTAGTTTCCATCGGGTAATTTAGTGTTTTATTTTTATTAAAATAATCAGTAGAGGATTTTAAGGAAGTCAATAAAAAGTTGATTTTTAACAATCCGTCATCGACTTCTATCGAAATATCCATCAGTAAAATTCCTTTTTAACAGTGTGTTTAACTGGTAATGTTTTGATAAAAAAAATGTTTGATCGTTGATTAAAATCAAAATGACTCGTAGAAAATAGATTAATATATTGAGTTTTAAATTATTATTTTTTGTATATATATATATATATATATATATATATTTTCACGTGAGATCAATGGTTTTTCGTGAGACCCGTAAGACCAATTTATGTTCATTGATCAACTTTATAAACTAATGATCTAATGGTTTAAAGTTGCACGGTGACAATTTTATGATTATTGAGAAGTCTCGTGGCAATTTTGTGATTATAAATGTTTCAGATTGTAAATCTAATCCAATGGTTGATAATTGGTGTTACAGGTCTCATAAAAAACACTTGCTCACATGATCCCAAGTCTATATATATATATATATATAGAGAGAGAGAGAGAGAGAGAGAGATTATATGATGCAGGGTTGGATTCTGATGAGTGGAGAGTTAAAGTGAGAAGCGTAAAAAGTAATCTTCACCATTTAATATAAGTGTGGTTTATGGGTGAATTTGAGGTTAAAAGTGATCAAGAATACAGATTCATTTTTATACTTTTTATCTTACATGATTTTTGGTTATACAATTACATAATATGTTTAAAATTAGCTTGAAAACCAGTTACAAACTTATTTATAACATGAAGATTTCCCACCTTGCAAGTTAGCATTTTCTTTGCTTAAGCTCTAAGCAAATTATTTCCACATGACTCCTACTTTTGATCCCTAAAAACCAATTATTTTGAACTTAATCATTTATTATTTTAAAAGCATCTCTCTCCATATTTAAACTTTTAACCACCAAAAACCACGAATTTGGCCACCTCCGCTTGTTCCATTTCATTCATATTCATATTCATATTCATATTCATATTCATATTCACTTCATCCAAGAACGTGTATAATTAATAAAAAATTCAAAACTTTATTTGTAATTATACCAATATCTAATATTCTACATGTATTTATAACATTTATTCATAAATGTACTTGTATGTTTATTTTCAATTATAAATATACTTAAGGCGATTGCGGGTATGATAACAAGCCTCGTTTTTCTAATGTTTGTTAAACGAATTTATTGTTCATCGCTTTTGTGACTTGAAGACAAAGATCGATGGCAGGGTTCAATTTTATCTATGTTTGGCTTTAAAATACCGTTTAACGACAGTGATGGTGTTCGTTTTGAGGTTGAGACATATATAGAAAAAGATTGTTTTTGTTTTTGTTTTTGTTTTTATTTTGATTATCTATATTATATTATTTCAGAATAAATAAACAAAATAATCACCATAAAGATAACATTACATGTAATTCTTGTCAAAATCCAGGGAACTTTGTAACGTCATACACCGCATTGTATAATAAAAACTGTTAGTTTTCTAATCGATCTGTGATCTCGATTTTTTTTATATATATTTCTTAAAAATCATTACTAGTATAATATGAAAATGGTAACGGGTCGCTTGCTTCTAGGTTGTGTATGCGTATGCATGACATATTACACATGTTTTGATTAATCGTAAGTTGGTGGCATTTGTTTGGTTTGAATTATTAATTTGTTTAATTATTTATTTATTATTCAATTGTTGCTTGAAGTTTTGAATGTAGGAGGTGATTAAACACATAGAGGTGGTTTAACCAATCACATTCATCTCATATTTTGATCTAAATATATTTATAGGAATAAACTTCATTAAAACACATGGATTAATAAAAAAAACAGTGGTCTCGAGGATATATTAGTCAACGTAATATAGATGAATCGGATGAACATAATCCTCAAGCAAAAGTCTCATACTGCACACGTCAAATCAACTGATTGTCAAAATAAAGTAATTTCTTTATTTTGTGGGAATCCCATTGTTTTCACTAATGTGGTGGTTTAATGCTTCATTGATGAAATAATGGGTTCAATGATGTGGCGGTTTCATGTTTCATATTTCAAATAGTGGAAATCAAGGTTTTTTTTTGTAAGTTATATTTCATGGTTGATATAATGAAATAGTAATGGTTTTATGTTTCATTGTTGAAATATTGCGTTTCATTGATTGAAAACCAACCAAAAACAGGTGATGCATCACTACGCTCAATTGATGAAAGAAAGCAAAAATGCAGTTCACGAGATGAATAAAAAAAATTGAAGATATATTTCTTCAATAATAAAGACGGTTATCCGTTGCTAATCCGTTGCTGAAAGATTTCTATCATTAATCAGTCACTAAAGTATTACGTCCCTAATATGTCGCTGAAATTTCTCCGTCGCAAATCCGTCGCTGAAAGTTTTCCATTGCTTCGTTGCAAAAACACCCGTCGCTAAGAGTCTTCGCTAATCCGTCGCTGCTAGCATTACCTATGAGTTTTTTGACCGACGGGCTATCAACGACCAATAGGCCTTTAGCAACGGATTTTTTTGTCGCTGATACTCCTCATTTTTGTAGTGTATAAAAAATCTCATTAAAAAGGTAAATGATTCCATCTAGTAACTTCCATAATTAATTTAAATTTATCCATTCATCAACAAAGACAATATTACCCTTTTACTTAAATAAATATCACCAAAATTAAAAAAATATGGAGAGTTATATATGGTTTGCAAAGTTTATACTAATGTGAACGGTTTGTAAATGATCTCCCTTCTACACATATGTGAATACATTAATATTACTAATATGAGAGGTTTTACCAACATACGAAACCGTTAGTGATCGGTCGATAAAGGTGAAAACTGTCGATGATATATCATCGAATAAACTTTCGTGAGTGAAGGTATCACCGGCGGTTCACCGATGGATATCATCAAGAGATCACCGAGGGACCATAAAACTGACGGACATCAAGGAACATATATCGTTGATGGATTAGAGGGCTCTATCCATCATCACCGACGAAATCAGTGATTATTATTAACTTTAAAAAAAATATTTTTTATATATTTATACAAAACCTGACCATAATAATAAAAAACACCAAATATTTTTCATACAATTATCTATATATATATATATATTGTTACAATTTCAAATGTATGTGACATAATTAGGGGAGCGGGGAGGGGATTCAGGGAGGTCTTGGACCCAAAGAGACGACCCTTCCTCCGGCTTCAGAGGATCTCCTCCCACAGTTGTGGGTCATCAGGAGGAACAGATCCGGTGTGTCGGCATGCGCGTCATCCCTAAGTTTCACATATGTACATACCAAAACAAAATTGGGTAAACTAATATTTCTAAAAATTTCAACTGTGTAATGGTTGTAATCGAAAATATTCATTACATGTTTTAACAATTATAGTATTATAATTACCAATGACAGTTACAACTCCAACCAGCCTATCTAATTAGTCTAACAGTTGCTCAATGGTGGCAGTTCAAACTAATAGTATCACTACATTTATTAAAGCATACTCTAAAACTAACTAATTATTTTAGAAAACTTAATGTTGCTCTATTCGCCTTGAGGTAAATGTAGATCGAAATATCAGTAGGTGGGTCTGATACACCTTAAATGGGCTTCTTGTTCGGGCAGTGGATCCTCTCAAACATCGTTGAAGAAATGGAAAGGAAAAAAACTTGTGTAAAGTTATTCAAAAGAGGGAAAGGAGAAACTTTGCAGAATTGGTAGGGAGAAATGATACTTACTAAAACGAAGAACATAATGGTGGTGGTGTGCTAAACTCACGTGGTGAACGACGGAGGTGGGCCAATAGACGACAACTATACAAGACGTGCTTGATCGCCGATGATGGTGGTGTGTGCAAGCCGATTTCGGTCAGAAGTTCGACGGGATTCGACCGGGGGTGAGAGGTGTCGAATAGGATGCGATTTGGGTGCCAGTTAAAGATTATGTTTCTTAAAAGTGCTAGCCTGTTTTTTTTTTTAAATCAACGTTCAGATAGATTTCCAATAGAAAATAGAAAAATATCTGTCGGTGATCAGCAACAGATTACCAACTGAAAACATTAAAAAAATCCACCGACGATCCCTCGATAACTATAGACATATTACCGAGGGACAATTGAACATTTTTGCTCTTCCAATACATATATGATTATATATACACTATTTAAATGTATGAAAATAATCAAATGAGAACCACAAAAAGATTGAGAACCATGAGAACTGATCTAAGCCTTAATTTGGTTTTGATCATATGGTTTTAATTTAAAGCGATATTTAATTAGAAAAAGGGCATAATAATCATTTTGGTAACAGAGATTCACCAAATGAAACACATACTCACCGTACTATTTCACCTCATGAAATAAAACATAATTTTCATGAATATGCTATTTTACCTCATGAAATCCATGCATAATGTTCATATATATGTTATTTCATCACATGAAATCAGACACAAATTTCATCTATGATCTATTTCACCCAATGAAATCAAACACATTTTTCATCTATATGTTATTTCACCTCATAAAATCAGACACAATTTTCGTTTATATGTTATTTCATTCCATGAAATCAGACAAAATTTTGGAAAACATAAAACCCCAAATCTATGAACAAACTCCTACTCTTGAAAGAACCCTACAAAAACAAGAATTATGCTATTAAAAAACTTAAAAGATTGTTACGATGGAATAGGAAACCTAAAACCGGAGTCTGCCTTGGCAGTCAAACCTCCCGTCATCAAGTTAGATTTTCTGATTTTCAATTGCTTGGATTCCACTAAAAGTCGTGTATCACTTTCAGATTGAAGTATTTCGATGGTACAATCGAAATCACAATCGGATAAAATTCAGTGGTTTTTCCCGAACAGAGAGTTTTTTTTTTGTGTTATGAATTTGTGTACCGAAAAAATCAAATGACCAATTCATGGCTTTTCCCATCAAACGGTCGAAAACTGCCATACGGCAGTTAAAACCCCGAGTTTTCAAAACAGAGTCAAAACCAGGTTTAAAATTTCAAATTCGGATTTTTGAAGCATTTTTCAGCTCGACCCCAGCCAGGGGCTCTGCCCCTTGGACCCCACCACGGGGGGCGCTGCCCTCGGACCCTTGTCATTTAGGGGTTTCGCCCCTAAATCAAAATAAACTCAAACAAGTGTGCATTCCGTGTGATAACTGGATCCTGATTATCACCTGAGGTAATCAATACGTGATTTCTATTTGTTATATGATTACATGTCGGCATGATAAATTTGATCATGATAATATATGGAGATATTTGCATAATGTGGAAAACATATAATGAAAAATGTGTGAGCATGCATAATTGTTTATGAGTATAATTAAGTATGTATATGAGATGAAAATCATACATAAGATGGTATGCATGCATGCACATGGGTTAGCCGAATTCCTTTTAAAGGAAAAGTATAAAAGGAGGGTTAGCCTCCAATCTCTTTTTTCTTGCCACTTTTGTTATCTGATTGAGCGATTTAAAGAGAGAGGAAAGTTGATCGGATTGCTTTTTTTTGAAGAAGGATATATCTGAGTTTCAAAAGGAAATTGCATAAGGTGAGTGATTTTAAATGTTTGATATTCTTTGAAAATGTATGAACTGTTTATATCACTTCTTATCTATTTCGAAGTTTAAACTGTTTGAATATTATCCGGATTATATCTAAACCGGATAAGAGTTGAGCGATTTAAAGTTTAAATCGGGCATGTGTTAAGCGATTTAGTCTTAAACCGGGCAAGGTATAATCAATTTAGATTAAATCGGACAAAAAGAGATGAGCGATTTAAGGTTTAAATCGAACAAGGCTTGAGCGATTTAGGGCTAAACCTCCTAAGGCATGAGCGATGTAGCCTTAAATCGAATGAGAGTCAAGCGGTTTAGACATTAAACCGGACATGTCTTGACTGGTTTAAAGATTGGGCGATTTATGAACTTTGATTATATGTTAAGTATTTTTAACGGAGAAGTATGAATACGACTCTGAGATGGCCGATTTATCTTAAATCAGACAATGAGGAATAGAGTTGTCCGGATTTGATATCCGGACAATAGTGTTGGAAAATTTATTTTACAATATTAAAATCGGACAAGTATATGGAGTGTTGTCCGGACTTGTTATCCGCACAAGGTTGACCGGATTGTATCATGGACTTATCATTTTGTTGTTTGATTTACAAAAGTCGGAATCTCTAATAAAATGAATTTGAACTGATAATAATTCCATTGACTACGGTCTATTCTATATGGAATTGTTTTGTGAAATATTTTGATGAGGAAATAAGGGTGGCATATCAAGGAGAGGTGTACCATGGGATAAGGGTGACATATCAATGAGAGGTGTACATTTGGATATAAGGGTGGCATTTGTATATGTGTGTGTTATATAATATAACTTCTACTATTATATCTCTTAAGATTACCATGATCTTTAATCTTTATTTTTTTGTGATTTAAAGATTTAGAATCAGGGTTCTTATTAGAAATCACAGTTTGAATGTTATTGAGGAGAAGATAACAAGTTTGGCCTGGAACTTTGAATAAACCTTATTTGATTTAAAAGGTTTGAAAGTGGCATTATGATAAATTGATTAGTATAAACCTGTTGGGATTTGATGAACTATTCACAAGCAGAGATTATTGACTTGAAAAGTGAAAGGTATTCATATTATGTTCTTACTTGTTCATATAATTATGATATATATGAAAAGTTGTTTTACTTAAAGGTTTTGGTGATTTTCACCCTGCAATCACATAAATAGGGTAACTCACTAGACCTTTCAGTCTAACCCTCGTTTTGTGATTTCAAATATGTATTGCAGGAAGTGCGGATGGTAAGGGAAAATGAAAAATGTAATATTTTCCCTATATGTTTACCTGCATGAAGAATGGATGATGATATCTAGAGTTTTGGTAGATGAACGTGGATTAGTACAAGAATTTGTATTTTGAATTTTTGGACCATGTATTTTATACTAGTAGATTCTTGTATTAAGGGACCAATGTGGGGTATAAACTGTAACATCCCAATTCTAATTTCCCATATTATTTGCTAAGTGCGCCTAATTTACATTTTACGAAGGATATATTATGTGCTTACATGCGAGAAAATGTTAAGCATGTTGAAATTTTACTACGTGTATTAGTAGTGGCCATATAAGGTAACCAATGATTTAGTGGGAGTTTGGGGATGAAATTTTAAGATCATACTTCTTTGGAGTATATGAGAGGATTTAGAAAATTTCATCCCAATTGGAGTTAGATTGAGAAAATTGGAGAAATCGAGTCAAAATGTCAACAATTAAGCTATGGATTCGTAAAACCAAATTTTTTTAAGACGATCTTTTTTGGAATATTTTTATTGGAAGTTGTACATTATTTCGTTACGAACGCGTAGACGAAAACCTCATCGAAAACGGAGCTCCGAACAAAAAGTTATGTTATTTTTAGTGTTTAATGGTCAAAATGGGTACTTAGGCGGGTCAAACTCGACCCAACTCGGATTTAACCTAGAAAAGTCGATTTTAGACCCCATTTTAGGCCATTTTCAGCCTCATAACTTGCACACACAGTAAAGGTGCGAATTACACACACTTAAGCTCAAAGAACTTCAATTCTTGGAGAATCAAAGATCAAGTGATGAATTCTTGATGAATATGTGAAGATTATTGAAGGTATACTCCTAATACTAAGTTTAATCTTTGCAATTAGTGTCAATCAAGGAAATTAGGGATTTTAGTGGATGATTTTGTAAGATTATGGTTTTATGTTGGTGAATATCATGTTATTTTGAATGATTACACAACAATTTGAAGGTAATCTCATCCTTGTTCTTGTTCTTGAAGTTGTAACAAGTATGATGACATTTGGGTGATATAAGCGTACTGCATGTGTAAGATAAGTGTAGAAATTATGATATTATGCTCAGATTATGAATATACATTAGTTAATTCATTGATTATATGCTTGATATGTAAGAAGATGGTAAGAATAAGTGAGTTTTCACTATGAATAAGTTGACTATTTGTTATACAAAAGATG
>NC_037530.1:12355593-12389446 GCF_001531365.2 Cynara cardunculus var. scolymus
GAAATGTCGGTCGGTTTGGATATCCATATATATTCCGTCGGTATTCTTTCTTTGATTTCTTGTGAAACCGGAAGTACAGGGATTACTTGGTGTGATCCGTCCCGAAAACATGGAATGTCAACATGCCGGTGAAGGGGGAGGAACTGGTGAGACATTCTAGTCGTTCTCGTTGTCTGTTGGCCGTACTCGGTGCCTAATGTGAAGAGAGRCACRAGTATAGGGACTCGGGCATACCCGGGAGATGAAGGCGGGCTCCCTGCCAGTCCTAAGCATTGTATTCCATGAACCATAGGAGCTCGAGCATACCCAGTGATGATGGGCTCCCTGCTAGTCCTATGTGTTCCATTGTTTGGTTATTCCGACATGTTTCTTTAGACCGTTTGACTAACGTATGATATTAGTCCCTTGCAAAGGAATTGACCTGGTATCATTTGATAATTACTTGTAATTTGCATTTCATAATAAACATGTTATGTCATGTGAATTGGTGGATTCCGGCACTTGGTCTTTGGTTATGTTATGGACAACCCTTATTTCGTAAGTGTTACTCTCAATTTATTATTCATTGATATAACCATTCAATTGGTTGGTTTATGGTTCCCGTGTAATTGTATAGACTTGATTTCAATAGCATTTGTTTAGACTATTTATCTCACTAAGCCATGTGCTTATTCCGTTAGCTCACTTTTTTTTCTTCAGAAAAGAAAGAAGATAAAGGCAAGAACCCGGTGTAGTTAGTTCGTGATTAGTTTGGGGATCGTTGCCAAACCTTGGTATATATATAATTATGTCTAGTTTTTGTTTTGGGTTGTAAATATATTCGGGTAGTTATTATGTTGTCCCGATTTTTGGTTGGTAAATGTTTTAATTATAAGATTGTAAGCTTTCGTTTTGGATTTGGAAATACTTATTAAAGTATAATTAGCTTTTGGTGGTTTACTTAGAAAATGATATCTCGTATGTTATGTTTTGGTGAAATYGTAAYCGAGGTGTTACAAATATGGTATCAGAGCAATGGTTTGAGGGATTTAGATATTAGAAATGATATCTAGACTCAAACCTAGGCATTGAGATCGTATAGTAACTAGGCTATGATAAAATACGGGATAAGGACCAATAGGAGAAACCTAGGTGGGGATGGAACCAAGGATAGGGATATATCTAATAAGTATGTGTTAAAACTTTCAGTAAATGGCTAACGACGATGTAGCAAGCCATACACCGACAGACCCACATATGGGGGAAAACGACCTTGAGGCAAGCCATGATAAAACGATCCCTAATATTGGGGGAAATGATTCGGGTAACACTAGAAATGATGAGGAAGTAGCTATATCTCCTCGAACAGAAAGATTGATGAAAATGATGGCTGATCAGATGAAATCATTGACTGATCAAATGAAAGTCGCCTTAGAGGAGGAAAGACAAGAATTTGAGAAGAGGTTAAAAGAACATAATCCGACAACCGCACCGAAACCAGACGACAAGGGKAAACGTCCGATCGTAACCGATGATGTGCCGAAACCCAAAACAGATCGAGTCTCATTCAAAGCGTTCCGTAGTAGTGGAGCAACAGAGTATAGCAGACAATCAGATCCTGTTTTAGCTATGCAATGGGTTCAGANCCAAACCTTGGTATATATATATAATTATGTCTAGTTTCTATTTTGGGTTGTAGATATATCCGGGTAGTTATTTTGTTGTCCCGATTTTTGGTTGGTAAATGTTTTAATTATAAGATTGTAAGCTTTCGTTTTGGATTTGGAAATACTTATTAAAGTATAATTAGCTTTTGGTGGTTTACTTAGAAAATGATATCTTGTATGTTATGTTTTGGTGAAATCGTAACCGAGGTGTTACATAAACATGTATTTCTTATGTATGAAGTATGTGTTACATGCAATGTGTGGTATGGGGTGTTACAGAAAGTGGTATCAGAGCCTGAGTTTAAGGGATTTAGGTATTGAACAACATGATACCTAGACTTAAACTATTTTGTTGCATGTTAAGGGTCTCAGACATAGTTAGCACCATTGGAAATAAATATGATGAGTTGAAGGAACACTGTGTAAGGTAAATTTTAATTACATCTACCCAGTGTAATTATGAATTTACACACATATCTGAACTTGAATACTTAATTATATTTGGGAATGTGATTACGTGATTATTAACAATAAAATTTGCAGATGTTTACCCGAACTCGGAGATCTGAAAGAACGGCTCGACCAGAGTCTGAGGAAAGGGAAGAATCACCCGTTAATCTTTCGACTAGCACGTCCGGAAATAGAGGTTGGGGAAGACCAAGGGGACGAGGCAGAGGAAGAAGTCAGTCTCAAGGAAGGGGTCGTACCGAAATTCATTCTGAACATGAAGAATCCCATTCTGGGAATGTTCAGGAAAGATCGATGCCACACCCCGAATATGTGACTAGGGATATGTTGGCAGAAGAAATGGAGAAGTTACGAGAAACTCTGACATCTATCATGGGAGTACCCGCTAGAGTGGAAACAGAGAGAATAGAAGTTCATCCTTCAGTACCGGTTACTTATAACAAGGAGGGAGATATTAAAATGTTTTTGGCATGTAAGCCACCAACATTTTCTGGGGAAAGGGATCCAGTAAAAGCTATGTGCTGGATCAAAGAAATGGAATCTGTGTTCAACACCATTAGATGTCCGAAAACAGATAAAGTTCGATTTGTTGTTTCAGTTCTAAAATCAAATGCTTTGTTCTGGTCGGAAGTTGAATCATCGGCCAGAACGGATGTTTTACAGACGTTATCTTGGACATAATTTGTGAATATATTTAAGGATCAGTTTTGTCCCAATACAGTAGTGAGACAAATGGAAGAAGATTTTCTGAAACTGGAACAAGGAAATGGAACAGTTCGGGATTATACTGAGAAATTCATTGAGTACTCTCGATTTGCTGAACACTACGTTTCATCTGAATCCAGGAAGATAGAAAGGTATATTTGGGGTTTGAAACCCTCAATCAGAGAGTTTGTAATTGCTATGAACCCCAATACCTTTTCACTGACGGTAGATGCGGCTGAAGTGACAGAACGAAATAAGAATCGACAATCAGAAGGAAAGATTATGGAAAAGAGAAGATGGGAAGGGCCTTCGTCTAATTTTCGAGGGCCAAAAACAATAAGATATGATAACAAACTTGAGCAGAAGGTAGGTGAGAAAGTCTGCTCACAATGTCAACAGGTTCATTAAGGTGAGTGCAAGATGGACCCAAGAAAGTGCTATAAGTGTGGTGGAGCAGGGCATTTGTCTAGAAGTTGCCCAGCTAATCGAAGATGTTTTAATTGCAATTCTCCAGATCATATTCGACCAAATTGTCTATTGTTAAGAACTCCACAGTTGACAATAGGGAGCAATGCGTCAGGAAATTGGGGAAGACCTACGGCAAACAGAGAAGGGCAAGGAGGGACGCGGGGACGGTCCTTCCAAATGACAAAAAATGAGGCAGAGGCATCACCAGATGTAGTAACAGGTACCTTCTTTCTGAATTCAACACATGCTAAGGTTTTATTTG
This sequence comes from Cynara cardunculus var. scolymus, assembly GCF_001531365.2. Classification (NCBI taxonomy): domain Eukaryota; kingdom Viridiplantae; phylum Streptophyta; class Magnoliopsida; order Asterales; family Asteraceae; genus Cynara; species Cynara cardunculus. The sequence goes on from NC_037530.1 coordinate 12,359,143, forward strand.
ACTCTGGTGCAAACTTTTCGTTTGTATCCCCATTATTTGCTCAAACTGCATGTTTGAATTTTGTGTTACTTGATGACGAATTAGTAGTAGATACTGCTAATAGTCAGGAAACTGTTACTAGTGTATTCAATAAATGTATTATTGTTATTGAGGGTTGTGAACTACCGATTTGGTTATTCCCTATGCCGATGAAAGAATTTGATGTAATGGTGGGTATGGACTGGTTGGCAAGGTATCAGGCTAGTATTATTTGCAATCAAAAAATGATCAGAATTACTCTGTCAAACCAAGGAACAATTGTTATTTATGGTGATCATCAGAATCACCATACTAGTATTTTGACCGTAATGAAAGCCTAGAAAAGTATTCGAAAGAAGTGTCAGGGATGTTTTGCATACGTAATTGATATGAAGAAAGAGAAAGGAAAAGAAGAATCGATTCCGATTGTTAATGAATATCCATAAGTCTTTCCAGAGGACTTATCTAGATTAACGTTGGATCGAGTAATTGAATTTCGAATTGATCTGGTACCAGGGGCTGCACCAGTAGTAAAGGCATCGTACCGGTTAGCCCCATCCGAGTTGAAAGAATTGGTTGCACAGTTGAAAGATCTGACTGATAAGGGATTTATTAGACCCAGCACTTCACCTTGGGGTGCTCCGGTCTTATTTGTCAAAAAGAAAGATGGATCTATGCGAATGTGTATAGACTATCGTGAATTGAACAAGTTGACAATCAAAAACAAATATCCTTTGCCAAGAATTGATGATTTATTTGATCAGTTGGTGGGAGCAAGTTATGTCTCCAAGATTGATTTAAGATCAGGGTATCATCAGCTCAAAGTCAGGTAGGAAGACGTTGCTACTACAACATTCAGAACTAGATACGGGCATCACGAATTCTTAGTTATGCCATTCGGCTTAACTAATGCGCCTACAGCCTTTATGGATTTGATGAATAGAGTATGTAAGGAATATCTTGATATATTCGTTATTGTATTTATCGATGATATTCTTATATACTCTAAGACTGAAGAGGAACATGCAGAACATCTTCGTCTGATAATGGAATTGTTGAGGAAAGAAAAGTTGTACGCAAAGTTATCCAAATGTGAGTTCTAGTTAAGGGAAGTTCAATTTTTGGGTCATGTCATATCCAAAGCTGGACTGAAGGTGGATCTAGCTAAGATAGAAGCAGTTGCAAGATGGGAAGCTCCAAAAAATCCTTCAGAAGTCCGAAGCTTTTTGGGACTGGCAGGTTATTACCGTAAATTCATCCAAGACTTTTCCAAGATAGCCGTACCATTGACTAAATTGACTCGGAAGAACATTAAATTTCATTGGGAAAGAGAGCAACAAGATGCTTTTCAAATATTAAAAGATCATCTTTGTAGTGCACTGGTGTTGACCTTACCAGATGGATCCGAAGACTTTGTGGTATACAGTGATGCTTCAAAGTCGGGGTTGGGATGTGTTTTGATGAAGAGAGGAAAAGTAATTTCTTATGCGTCGAGACAATTGAAAGATCATGAGAAGCAGTATCCAACCCATGATATGGAATTAGCTGCAGTGGTGTTTGCTATGAAAATTTGGAGACATTATCTTCTGGAAACAAAATGTCAGATTTATACTAATTACAAAAGTTTGCAACATTTGTTCAGCCAGAAAGAATTGAATATGCGACAACGTCGGTGGATTGAAATGGTAAATGACTATGATTGTGAAATCCTCTACCATCCAGGAAAAACCAATGTGGTAGTTGATGCTTTGAGCAGGAAAGAAAAGAGTGGAACCATTAAAGTTGTGGCAATGAGAATGAATTTGGTCCCTAACATTCGTAAGGAAATTCAGAGATTTCAACAAGAATCTATAAAAGAAGAATTTGTTAAAATAGAAAGATTGGGTAAGATAATTTCAACCTTGAAACTGAATGACGAAGGACTAATGTGCTTTCAAGGACGAGTCTGGGTACCGTGTTTTGGAAATATTCGGAACACTATATTAAATGAAAGTCACAAGTCCCGATACTCTATTCATCCAGGTACCAATAAGATGTATAGAGATTTAAAATCTTTTTATTGATGGCCCGGATTGAAGAGAGACATAGCTAGATATGTGGAACAGTGTCTAACGTGTCTACAGGTTAATATTGAACATCAAAAGCCGTATGGAAGCCTTCAATCTTTGGATATACCTGTATGGAAATGGGATCACATTACAATGGATTTCGTCATGAAATTACCTCGAACTCCAAGGGAGTATGACGCGATCTGGGTAATTGTGAATCGTCTATTTAAATCTGCGCATTTTCTACCAATAAGAGAGAATTACTCTTTAGAAAAGCTGGCACAGGTTTATATCAAAGAAATAGTGACCAGACACGGTGTTCCATTATCTAATATCTCTGATAGAGATAGTCGGTTTACTTCAAAATTCTGGGAAAGGTTGAAGAAAGCTTTGGGATCTGAACTCCGACTAAGCACAGCTTATCATTCGCAAACTGATGGAGAGAGTGAAAGAACTATCCAGACTCTCGAAGACATGTTGAGAAGTTGTATTATTGACTTCGGGGGATCATGGGAAGATCATTTACCGTTGATAGAGTTTGCATATAACAATAGTTACCATTCCAGCATCCAAGCGGCACCGTATGAAGTATTGTATGGACGTAAATGCCGAACGCCGTTGTGCTGGAACGAGGTGGGTGAAAGACAGCTGACAGGTCCTGAGATTGTCCAAGAGACTTCTGAAAAGATCGAACAGATCCGCGAAAGAATCAAAACAGCACAAGACCGCCAGAAAAGTTATGCTGATAATCGTCGAAAGCCGATTGAATTTGGTATATGTGATTTTATGATGTTGAAAGTCTCGCCGTGGAAAGGTATTATCAGATTCGGAAAGAAGGATAAGCTCAGTCCGAGGTATGTTGGACCATTCAGAATATATAAACGAATTGGGTCAGTGGCATATCAGTTATAGCTACCAGAAGAACTAAGTTTGATTCACAACACTTTCCATGTATCAAATCTGCAGAAATGTTTAGTTGATTTGTGTCTCGCTGTACCATTACCAGAGGTTAAACTGGATGATAAACTGAACTTTGTGGAAACACCGGAAGCTGTAATTGACCAAAAAATCAGGGTGTTGAGGAACAAAAAAATCAGTCTGGTTAAGGTTCAGTGGAAGTTTCACAAAGGAACAGAAGCGACTTGGGAATTAGAGTAAAAAATGAGATCAGAATACCCGTGGCTTTTCGATTAAAGGAATTCCGAGACGAAATTCTTTTGAGGGGTGGATAATGTGATAACTGGATCCTGGTCATCACCTGAGGTAATCAATACGTGATTACTATTTGTTATATGATTACATGTCGGCATGATAAATTTGATCATGATAATATATGGAGCTATTTGCATAATGTGGAAAACATATAATGAAAATTTTGTGAGCATGCATAATTGTTTATGAGTATAATTAAGTATGTATATGAGTTAATGTATGTATGAGATGAAAATCATATATAAGATGGTATGCATGCATGCACATGGGTTAGCCGACTTCCTTTTAAAGGAAAAGTATAAAAGGAGGGCTTAGCCTCCATTCTCTTTTCTTGCCACTTTTGTTATCTGATTGAGTGATTTAAAGAAAGAGGGAAATTGATCGGATTGCTTTTTTTTTAAGAAGGATATATCTGAGTTTCAAAAGGAAATTGCATAAGGTGAGTGATTTTAAATGTTTGATATTCTTTGAAAATGTATGAACTGTTTATATCACTTCTTATCTATTTGGAAGTTTAAAATGTTTGAATATTATCCAGATTATATCTAAACCGGTCTATTCTATATGGAATTGTTTTGTGATAATAATTCCATTGACTGCGGTCTATTCTATATGGAATTGTTTTGTGAAATATTTTGATGAGGAAATAAGGGTGGCATATCAAAGAGAGGTGTACCATGGGATAAGGGTGGCATATCAAGAAGTGGTGTACCATGGGATAAGGGTGGCATATCAAGGAGATGTGTACATTTGGATATAAGGATGGCATTTGTATATGTGTGTGTTATATAATATAACTTCTATTATTATATCTCTTAAGATTACCATGATCTGGAATCTTTATTTCTTTGTGATTTAAAGATTTAGAATCAGGGTTCTTATTAGAAATCATAGTTTGAATGTTATTGAGGAGAAGATAACAGGTTTGGCCTGGAACTTTGAATAAACCTTATTATATTTAAAAGGTTTGGAAGTGGTATTATGATAAATTGATTAGTATAAACCTGTTGGGATTTGATGAACTATTCACAAGTAGAGATTATTGACTTGAAAAGTGAAAAGTATTCGTATTATGTTCTTACTTGTTCATATATTTATGATATATATGAAAAGTTGTTTTACTTAAAGGTTTTGGTGATTTTCACCCTGCAATCACATAAATAGGGTAACTCACTAGACCTTTCGGTCTAACCCTCGTTTTGTGATTTCAAATATGTATTGCAGGAAGTGCGGATGGTAAGGGAAAAGGAAAAAAAAAAATATTTTCCCTATATGGTTACCTGCATGAAGAATGGATGATGATATGTATAGTTTTGGTAGATGAACGTGGATTAGTACAAGAATTTGTATTTTGAATTTTTGGACCATGTATTTTATACTGGTAGATTCTTGTATTAAGGGACCAATGTGGGGTATAAACATGTATTTCTTATGTATGAAGTATGTGTTACATGCAATGTGTGGTATGGGGTGTTACACTCCGCACCTTCCTTGTTCGATATTTATCATGATTACATTGGTCAACAAATTAATCCCATTACACTTAAATGATATTAGTGATACAAATCACCAATAATCCTCCCCCATTTAAGTCTAATCTTGATTAACTTAAGTCAAAGTCATAACAAAACAAACTGATGCATAAATGAAATGTCATGACGATTGAATTTCACATTAGTATACTACTCATTTCAAATATTTGAATATCGGGGTGTCTCTAAGGATTGAACCATTTCTATTCACAGTGAATACATGAAGATAATATACACAACAGTTTTCTTACTCATATGTTCTAAGTTGACACTATATTTTACTAGCCTGTGTCCTATCCTTCAATAAGCATATCAAAGCTAAGTCCCAAACTTCTTGAAGCGGCTAAACTTCATTCTTATATAGGTAGTTCTCTTACTCTTGCATCTGCATATGCAATTTTTCAAAAGAACTATTAAGAAATATAATTTCAACCTCCTTTACTTGCAGTTCTGAACACATACCTTGGGATGACGCTAATAATGTGTTCCAATCTTTAGATATCAAGCTTTCCACATTGAATTCAGCATCTAACATTACATTAGATGGAAATTGTGTATCTTAATATGAAAGATTTTAGGTGGACTATAAACCCAACCCCACAGCCGCTTTATGCACAACATCTCTAGCTAACCCTTTGGTTAAATGATCGGCTAAATTCAATTGAGTTCTCACAAACTCTACCGATATCACACCATTCATGATGAGCTCACGAAACATGCTATTTCTAACACTTAAATGTCTAGACTTCCCATTATACACTTGACTATAAGCCTTAGCCAAGGTAGCAGCACTATCACACCGGATAGAAATGGTAGATATCGGTTTGGGCCATAATGGAATTTCATATATCAAATTCCTTAGCCACTTAGCTTCTTGACCAGCTGCAACCAATGCTACAAATTCAGACTCCATTGTTGAATTTGTTATATAAGTCTGTTTCTTGGAAGCCTAACAAATGGCTCCCCCTCCAAGAAGGAAAACCCAACCACTCATAGATTAGTGATCCTCCAAATTTGTTGTTGGTCCCTTGAGGGTCTACAAGATATGTATAACAGTTTGTAGAAGGGGGGGGGGGGATGAATACAAACACAATATTTTTAAATTTAAAATGTATGTTGATAAATGAAGATCAATACAAATTTTACAAGACTGTTTGCGGAAAGATAAGGTAAGAAAACCTATTTAAACAATCTTAGGTTACACACAGATTCTTAGCAAATGAGAAAAGAAATGCTGTAAATAAAAGTTCTTTTACTTAAGCTCGAGAATGCTTAAAGTAAGAATTAGGTTTAGAAAGTGAGTTGCGCGTGCACTCTGCATGGAGAAGAAACACTTTTATTTATACCCAATGCATTAAATGTTCATTTAATGCAATATGGTAGGGTTAGAGTACGTGTCAAGCCTTAAGAGGAAGTCTTGTCCTTTGCTACAGTGAATAGTACAAAAAGGACTATTCATGAGCAGACATCGTTACCTAAAGTTGGTGGGCAATAGAGTCGACTAGTCGGCTCCGTACCGTACTAACATTTAGAAAGTGTATGGGTTTGTCCTTTGTGTGCATAAGGACAAGACAACAACAATYGTGCTTGGCAAGCTTCCTTTGATCGCTGAATAATGGAATGACCTGGAAGTCTCTTCAGTATTCGCTGAGGCTTGAGCAGTCTTCACACATATATAGACAAGCTTGTAATCACTGAATACCGCTTCATATCACGTACTCGCCAGTCTCTAATCTTCAGTTTCAGTCTTCGAATTTGGCTGAAGGTTCATTGGTGTGAGTGTTGTCTTCTTGAAGTATCGTTTTCTCTGATTGAATTACAATACAAGTTCTTCAGCGATCACTGAACAGGCTCAGTGATGATCGCTGGAACTGAAAAGATAGAAACATAAATACAACGTATAAGTGAAAAGGGATTATCATCAAATCACTGAGAGAGAGGATAAACATTTGTAATCCAGCTGGCATCTGAATAACCTTCTATAACTGAAGGAAATCCACTATATGTCAAACCATAATCCATGGTTCCTTTCAAGTACTTGAATACTCGACTTAAAGCTTGCCAATGATGTAAACTAGGATTACTAGTATACCTACTAAGCTTACCTACAACATATGCTATATCAGGCCTAATGCTAATCATGGCATACATAAGACATCCAACAGCTCTTGAGTATTCAAGCTGAGAAACTGGAACACTTTTATTAGGTAGAAGTTTAAGATTAGGATCTATAGGAGTGCTAACAGGAGAACAATTTTCAAAGTTAAAATTTTTCAATATCTTCTCAATATAATGAGATTGAGAAACTGAAATTCTATTGTTTCCTTGTTTGATTCTTATTCCAAGAATCACCTCAGCCTCCCCCGGGTCTTTCATATCAAAACTAGATGACAAGAACTTATTGGTTTTATCAACTTGATCTTGATCAGTACAAAAGATCAGCATATCATCTACATATAAACATATTATAACTCCTTTACCAAAAGTATCAAATTTGCTATATACACACTTATCAGCTTGGTTTAGTGCAAAACCATTAAATAAGACCACATCATCAAAATTTTGATGCCATTGTTTTGGTGCTTGTTTCAGACCATACAATGACTTCTTCAACTTGCACACCTTGTTTTCATTTCCAGGCATCACAACCCCTTCAGGTTGTTTCATGTAAATCTTCTCATCCAATTCACCATTCAAGAATGCAGTTTTTACATCCATTTGATGAATTACAAGATTATGTATAGCTGTATGAGCTAACAACAATCTAATAGTGGAAATCCTAGAAAGAGGAGCATAAGTATCAAAGAAGTCAATACCTTCTTTTTACCTAAAGCCTTGGATAACCAATCTGGCTTTGTACTTATGTATGGTACTATCCACTTTCATCTTTCTTTTGAGAATCCATTTACATCCTAATGGTTTGCAACCAGGAGGCAAATCAGTCAAAACCCATGTACTATTATGTATGATAGAATCAATCTCATCCTGGATTGCCTCTTTCTAGAAAGCAACATCCCTAGATGCCATGGCTTCACTAAATGTCTTTGGATCCTCTTCAATAATAAAATAATATTAATGTTGAGACACAGTCTCATCTCTTGTTCCTTCAACAAGATAAAGTTGAAAATCAGATCCAAAAGACTTAGCTTTTCTAGCTCTAGTGCTTTTCCTAGGTTCAGATGGTCCAGGTACAAAATTTGTACCACCACACACATTTTCAACTTGAGTTGTAGTTTTGCCGGAATGAATCATGTCCCTTGGTCTTGGTATGGATGTAAATCTCTCTTCATCAAATATAGCATCTCTTGACTCTATAACAATGTTAACTGACACAAAGTCATTAGATTCTATAACATAGAATCTATATGCTTTGGAATGCTTGGCATACCCAATGAAGATACAATCTATACCTTTCTCACCTAAGTTTTTCCGTTTTGGTTCCCTGAGCCTTACAGCTGCTCTACAACTCCAAATTTTGAGATAACTCAAATTTGGTACCTTTTTATACCAAATTTCATAAAGGGTATTTTTACTCCTTTTATTTGGAGTTCTATTCAATATATAATAGGCTATCAACATAGCCTCACCACAAAACCCATCACTTAGGCCAGAATAGGACAACATGGAATTAACCATTTCCCTCAAGGTTCTATTCTTCCTTTCAGCCACACCATTTTGCTATGGTGTGTAAGGAGTTGTGGTTTGATGTATTATACCAGTAGATTCGTAATAAACTGGATCATAATACTCACCACCTCTATCAGTACGCAAAACTTTTATCAACTCATTTCTATGTAGCTCTACTTCTTGTTTATAAATTTTAAATTTATCAAGAGCTTCATCCTTTGTGTGCACCAAATAGACATAACAATATCTAGATGTATCATCAATAAAAGTAATGACATACTTTTTATTTCCTAGTGAAGGTGTAGCATGAAAATCACATAAATCACTATGAATGAGTTCTAATACTTTGCTTTCTCTATTAACATCCTTAAAAGGTTGTCTAGTAATCTTGGTTAACATGCAAGTTTTACACTTTTCATTATTCATTTCAAAAGCAAGTATTAACTCATTTTAGACATATCCTTTAATCTTTTATAATGAACATGTCCTAGTCTAGCATGACATAAAACATATTTACTGAAGTTATTGCTAGTACTAGATGTCATCATGCAAACAGAATTAACATAAGAAGAATAATCTAGATTCAACCTAATCATACCATTACAAACATAACCAAATCCAACAAAAGTACCATGTCTTGACAAGATATACTAGTCACTTTCCAACACTTGTTTGTAGCCACACTTATTCAACACAATTTCAGATAAGAGGTTCTTTTGAATCCCTGGTACATACAATACATTGTCTAAACATAAACATTTTCTAGAAGTAAACTTAAGTAAAACACGTCCTAATCCCTTGATTGGTTTCGTAGCAACATTGTCCATCTTCACGATAGATCCATCTTCAATTGGTTGACAGTCTTTAAACCAACGAAGACCCTTACAAACTTGACTTGTTGCACCACAATCAACCCACCAAGCAACATCATCATCCTGCACATAAAATGCCTCAGAAATTACATAAATATAATTCTAAACATAATTTAGATTGTGTACTAAATCACAATTCTGAACTTGTTACTTTTGTAGATTCTTAGACCCATTTGGACCAGCCCCATCTTTGTTCACTTTACGAACACGACAATCCTTCTTGAAATGACCAGGTTTACCACACCTCCAACATGCCAGTTTAGGCTTTTTGTTGGAAAACTTGTCATCTCCACCTTCGTATTTCTGTTTGTTGTCTTTAAACTTGTTGGAATACTTGGACCCATCACCTTCCACCATGTTCACAGAAGAAGAACCAACTTGATTCTTACCTTTAGGATTATTGTCAAGTTCTTAAGTCCTTAAAGACTCTTCAATCCTAAAGTGACTTCCAAGTTGAACCATAATGAATTCTTTCTTGTTATGTTTCAGAGTATGTTTAAACTCTTTCCAGAAATGAGGCAATTTGTCAATAATCATAGCAACCGAGATGGCTTCATTCATCTTCAGATTATGTTGGACAAATTGCCCCATAATCCTCAACAATTCATGATATTGTTCCATGACAGACCTGGTATAGACCATCTTGTAATTCATGAAATTACCAACCAGAAACTTCTTACTAGAAACATCTTATGCCATATACTTAGATTCCAGAGAATCTCACAGTTCCTTTGCAGATTCAACATTCTGATAAACATCAAAAAAATAGTCAGACATACCGTTTAAGATGTGGCCACGATAGATTTTTTTGATCCTCAATTGTTCCATGACAATTCATGATACTTTGTTAGATTTTCTGATTTTTGATTGCTTGGATTCCACTGAAAGTCGTGTATCACTTTCAGATTGAAGTATTTCGATGGTACAATCGAAATCTCTACCGGATAAAATTTAGTGGTTTTTCCCGAACAGAGAGTGTTTTTTGTGTTATGGATCTTTGTATTGAAAAAAATCAAATGACCAATTCATGGCTTTTCCACTCAAACGGTCGAAAACTGCCATACGGCAGTTCAAAACCCGAGTTTTCAAAACAGAATCAAAACCGATACACAACCAAACCGACTCGCTTACAAATTTTTAACGGCCCAATATACCTTAGACTGAGTTTACCTCTTTTTCCAAATCGAACAACACCCTTCCATGGAGAAACTTTTAACATAACGAAATCTCCCACCAAAAATTCAATTGGTTTACAGCGTTTATCTGCATAACTCTTCTATCGGTCCTGGTATGTTTTAATACGTTTACGTATTTGCTCAATTTATGGACCAGTTAACTATCTTTCCCCCACTTCATTCCAACACAATGGCGTTCTGCACTTTCGGCCATACAAAATCTCATAAGGTGCCGCTTGGATGCTGGAGTTATAACTTTTATTATACGCAATATCGATTAGAGGCAGATGATTCTCCCAAGATCCCTCGAAGTCAACAATACAAGCCCTTAACATATCTTCAAGGGTCTGGATTGTTCTTTCACTCTGCCCATCGGTTTGAGGATGATACGCTGTACTTAATTTGATTTGGGATCCCATTGCTTTTTGGAAACTTTCCCAAAACTTTGAGGTAAATCTACTGTCCCTATCTGAGATGATTGATAATGGAACACCATGACGAGTCACAATTTCTTCAAGGTAAATCTTTGCTAACCTTTCTAAAGGATAATTCTCCCTAATTGGTAGAAAGTGCGCAGATATAGATAAAAGGTCTATGATAACCCATACAACATCATATTCTTTTGGAGTTCGTGGTAATTTCATGACAAATCCATCGTGATATGATCCCAATTCCACACTGGAATTTCCAAAGACTGTAAATTCCTGTATGGTCTTTGATGCTCAATCTTTACTTGCAGACATGTCAAACATCGTTCTACATACCTCTCCTTCATATGTCATCTTTATTCCCTCATAAATTGTTTAACCAAATATGTCATTTTTGCCAAGGATGGCATCAAAACAGTTTCATCACAGAAAATTCTTATTAAGAACTTTTACAGTTCTAAACCCAGCTTCATTATCAACCCATAATAATTTTAAGAACAGCTTGCCTTTTTTCCCATTGAACAAACAGTCCAATATTTCAAATACCAAATATAAACTCACTTTATATGCACGTATTTTAAGATGAATCTTATAGCAACGATTTCCAAATATAATCACATAATCAACTTTTAACAGCTTCACTTAGTATTTCACACAAGAATACACACAGTAAGTCTTCTCTCTTTTCCTTTCTTTTCAAGATAAAATGGATAAGATAAATCTATCTTATCACTTTTATATGTTATCAAAACACAAGCGGTGGAGGTTAATAATTTTATAATCCACAATTGGCACACAACCACATAAAATAAATTATACATATAATCATAGGCAGTGGAATTAAAATAAATAAATAAATAATCACATATAAACAAGTTAAAATTCTTTACTTACCAATGTTTTTCAATAACCATCCCAAATTCTATAACCAAATAAAAACCCAGTTATCACATTATCCACCCCTCAAAAGAATTTTGTCCCGAAATTCAATTAGTCAAATAACCATGGATATTCAGATTTCATTTCAGATTCTAATTCCTAGGTAGCTTCTGGACCTATATGAAAATGCTACTGAACTTACACAAGACTGATTTCTTTGTTCCTTAAAACTTTTGTTTTCCAGTCAGTGACGGCTTCATGAGTTTCCACAAAGTTCAATTTATTATCCACTTTCACCGCAAGTAATGGTATTGCCAAGTTTGGATCGGTTAAACATTTCTGCAAGTTAGAAACATGAAAAGTGTTATGAATTGAATTGAGTTCCTCTAGCAATTCTAACTGACACACAACCAAACGGACTCGCTTACAAATTCTGAACAATCTAATATACCTCGGACTGAGTTGACCTCTTTTTCCAAATCGAACAACACCCTTACATGGAGAAACTTTTAACATAACGAAATCTCCCACCAAAAATCCAATCGGTTTACGACGCTTATCTGCATAACTCTTTTGTCGGTCCTAGGCTGTTTTAATAACGTATTCGCTCAATATTTCGGAAGCTATCTTTACAATTCTTGACCAGTTAACTGCCTTTTCCCCACTTCATTCCAACACAACGACATGCTGCATTTTCGGCCATACAAAATCTCTCCGCTTGGATGCTAGAGTGATAACTGTTATTGTAAGCAAACTCGATTAGAGGCAGATAATTCTCCCAAGATCGCTCGAAGTCAATAATACAAGCCCTTAACATATCTTCAAGGGTCTGAATTGTCCTTTTACTCTGCCCATCGGTTTGAGGATGATACTTTGTACTTAATCTGATTTGAGATCCCATGGTTTTTTTAAATCTTTCCCAAAACTTTGATGTAAATCTACTGTCCCTATCTGAGATGATTGATAATGGAACACCATGATGAGTTACAATTTCTTCAATGTAAATCTTTACTAACCTTTCTAAAAGGGTAATGCTTCTTAATTGGTAGAAACGGTCTACGATAACCTATATAGAATCATATTCTTTTGGAGTTCACGGTAATTTCATGACAAAATCTATCGTGATACGATCCCAGTTCCACGCAAGAATTTCCAAAGACTGTAAATTCCCATATGGTCTTTGATGCTCAATCTTTACTTGCAGACATGTCAAACACCATTCTACATACCTTGTGATATCCTTCTTCAATCTCGGCCACCAATAAAACGGTTTTAAATATTTATACATTTTATTAGTACCTAGATGAATCCAATATCGTGATTTGTGACTTTCATCCAAAATTAGCTCCCGGATATTCCAAAATGCAGTATCCAAAATTTGTTCTGAAAACATATAATTCCTTTGTCATTCTTTATCAAGGTTGAAATCATTCTGCCAACTCTTTCCTCTTTAATGTTCTTTTCTTTGGTAGCTTCATTTTGACATCTTAAAATTTCATCATGAAGGTCGGAAGTCAAATTTAATCTCAACGCAACTACTTTGATTGTACCACTTCTTTGTTTTCTACTAAGAGCATCAGCTACCACATTGGCCTTTCCTGGATGGTAAAGAATTCCACAGTCATAGTCATTCACCCATTCAATCCACCGTCTTTGTCGCATATTCAATTCTTTCTGATTAAACAAATGTTGGAGGCTTTTATGATTCGTAAAAATCTAACATTTAGTTCCCAACAAATAATGCCTCCAGATCTTTAATGCAAATACCACGGCCGCAAGCTCCATATCATGTGTCGGATACTGTTTCTCGTGATCTTTTAACTGTCTTGACACATAACAAATAACTTTTCTCTTTGCATCAATACACAGCCCAAACCTAGTTTTGAAGCATCACTGTACACAATAAAATCTTCAGATCCATCTGGTAATGATAAGACTGAAGCACAACATAAACGGTCTTTTAATAATTGAAAAGCTTCACTCTGATCTTTTTTACCATTCATACTTGACATATTTCCTTGTTAACTTGGTTAACGATGCAACAATTCTTGAGAAATCTTGAATGAATTTCTGATAATATCCTGCTAAACCCAAAAAACTACGGATCTCGGTAGGGGTTCTTGGTACTTCCCATTTTTCAATCGCCTTGATTTTTGCAGGATCTACTTTTACCCATGCCTCATAAATAACATGACACAAAAATTGCATTTCCCTTAACCAAAGCTCACATTTGGACAACTTGACAAATAAATTATGTTCCTTCAAAAGTTCAAGAATTAGACGAAGATGTTCGACATGATCCTCTTTAGATTTTGAGTATATAAGAATATCATCAATAAACATACTAACGATTTTATCAAGATATTCATTACATACCCGGTTCATTAAGTCCAAAAATGCTTCTGGAGCATTGGTTAAACCAAAAGGCATAACCAAAAATTCGTTATGTCCGTATCTGGTTCGAATGTTGTTTTGGCGATGTCCTCGTCTCTGACTTTAAGCTGATCATAGCCTGACCGTAAATCAGTTTTAGAAAAGTAACTTGCTCCAACCAATTGGTCAAACAAGTCATCGATTATTGGTGAAGTATATTTGGTCTTAGTTGTCAACTTAATCAATTCTTTATAATCGATACACATTCTCATAGATCCATCTTTTTTCTTAATAAATAGAATGGGAGCAGCCCACGATGAAGTACTTGGTCTAATGAAGCCTTTATCGAGCAACTCTTTCAACTGCATCACCAACTCCTTTAACTCAGATGGTGCCAGACGATAAGATGCCCTAGCTACTGGTGCTACCCCTGGCATCATATCAATTCTGAATTCGATGGACTGATCCGGTGGTAAATTAGTCAGATCTTCTAGAAATACTTCAGAATAATCACAAAATACAGGAATAGACTCTAAGCTAAATAACCTTGACACCCTTTCCGAACACATTTTCTATCTTTCAAGATAGATAAGAAACTAGTATTATGATCCCGCCGATCACCATAAATCACAATCGGCCCTTTTTTCGGAAAATTAATATTGATCATCTTTTTATTGCATACATTATTAGCCTGATTTTCTGCCAACCAATTCATTCCACTGCTATATCAAACTCTCTCATAGGTATCGGAAACAATAGAATTGGCATCCCACACCCCTCAATTTCAATTCGACAATTATTAAAAACACGGGTAACAGATACTCGACTATTATTAAAAGTATCAACTACTAAAGTATAGTCAAGTGGCATAGAATTCATGTTTGAACACCCCATAAATAATGGTGATACAAAGAAATTAATTTGCACCAGAATCAAACAACATTTTAGCATATATGGAATTAACGAGAAAAGTACCTATTACCACGTCCGAAGTTTCCTAGGCCTCATTTTTGGTCATTTGAAAAGATCAGCCCCTTGCCCCTCCTCGACCTCCTCTCTGAACATTAGCTCTACCACGTGCACTTGGAGCATTTCATCCCATAGTTAGCCTTGGAACTATTATTTGAGGACAATTCAGTCTAATGTGGTCAGGGGAGTTACATTAAAATTATTTCCGAGGAGCTTTACAATTTCTAGATAAATGACATGTCTCACCACATTGATAACATTTCATTTGATCAGTACTATAGTCACCCTGATGAATTCGGTGACATCTTGGACATGGTCTTTCACCAAAACGTTAGGTAGGACGGTTTTCCATTTTTACAAATTTTGGTTTTCTGAAACTGGTTGAAGATCCTTCCCACTTTCTTTTCTCTACCACATTCTCTTCCCCCGGTCTGTTTTTGTTTCTTTTTGTAGGTTCGGCAACATCAACTGCCATTAGGAAGGTGACAGGGATTCATAGCAATTACAAACTCTCGTATTGATGATTTTAAACCCCAGGTATATTTTTCAACTTTACGAGGTTCTGTTGAGATGTAATGTTCTGAAAATCGGGAATGTTCAATAAATCTTTCAGTATATTCATGTACTGTCTGATTACCTTGTTCCAATTTCAAAAATTATTCTCACAATTGTCTGACAGCCGCTTTTGGACAGAATTGTTCTTTAAATCGATCAACAAATCCTGACCAAGACATTGTTTGTAAAATATCTGATTTAGCTAATGACTCCACATCCTACCAATACCAAGCGTTTGATTTCAACTTTCATACTGCAAATCTGACTTTGTCTTCATATGGACACTTGCTAGTGTTGAATACAGATTCTATTTCTTTCAACCAGCACATTGCTTTTACTGGTTCTCTTTCTCCAGAAAATGTTGGGGGCTTACAAGTTAAAAACATCTTAATATCTCCCCTTCTGTTGTTTATAGCTTGATTTGTGAATTTACTTCAACTCTCTCTGTTTAAATTTTGGTTGGTACCCCAAGAATAGATGTCATGGTGTTTATTAGTTTACTCATTTCTTCAGCTAATACATCTTGGGTAACATACTCAAGCTGCTGCACAAGTTCTTGATTTATGTTTCTAGAAATTGATTCATTCTGATCTTGAGGTATTTCAGATTGACTGTTCCTTCCTTTTACCTGACATCTTTCACGACCTCTACCCCGACATCTTCTTCTACCTCAGCCTTCTGATAAATTAGAAGGAATATTTTCAGGTGAATTTTCTCTTTTATTCGGGTTGGGGAGGGTGATCCTTTTAGACCTTCGGGAATGATTGGCCATCTACAAATTTTCAACAAACATAATCACATTCCCAAATATAATAGGGTGTCTAAGTACAGATATGTACCTGGAAATTCATAATTACATTGGCCATTTGTAATTTGAATTTACCTTACATATTGTTCTCTTAACCCATCATATTTATTCCAATGGTTCAATCTATATCAGGGACCCCTAATATGCAAACAATACAATTTAAGTCTAGGCATCATGTTGAATACCAAAATCCCTTAAACTCAGACTCTGATACCAACTTTGTAGCACCCCAAGATCCACATTTACATATAACCAAAATTTTCATATATCAAGAAATACAAATAGTACACATTCGATCCCAACAATACAAGAAGTTATATTACAAAATTTACAACCAAATTTTTCCATAATATTCTTGTATGTAACTTGCATATAAAACAAGTATTCCAAAACATTAACAAATAACAAGCTCTTCATCATGACCCATGCAAGCATGAAAGGAAAATTCACATTTTTTTCTTTCCCTTATCCCTTTTATAAAACCTGACCTGCAATGCACATTTTTAAACACAAAATGAGGGTTAAACCTTGAGGTCTAGTGAGAAATCCTTTTTTATTCAAGGTCATGGTGAAGACCTGTTATAAAAACATATTCGTAATTTTACAAATATCAAACACCTTTTTATAAAATTCAAATTCCAATATCATATTCCCATAAGGATTTATAAATTTTCCTTATCGCACAAAGCGCATGAGCACTCAGGTCCTCTACTATAGTTGGAAAAGATCAAGTTCAAAAGGTTTTAGCTTATAAATTACACGAAATACTAAGAATTAGATACATAGCTCATATACAAAGCTTGTACTTGTTAAATTTTATGATATAGAGCCTCTGTATAGTACATACAGAGCCTTTGGGTCAAAATATGAGTTTGAAAAACTTGAGATTTTCCATCACAACCAGAGGCCTTCTGCCTAGTCTTGAAGACCAACCAGAGTCCCTCTAGTTCATCATCAAAACTTATTTTATTAAAATATTTCAAAGTATAACATCCAGATTAACCCAAAAATATTATTAACTCAAAACACATGCAATCATAGCCTCTCTGGTCATAAACCATTTTCCTCCTCTGCATAACAACATTGTTATCATATCAATAAGAGCAATAATTCCAATTCCTCACATCACACAAAAGTGATAACTCAGGATCATTGTATCTTATGGATGTAATAACAAGATGAATGATCAAAACTCAGATTTCACAATTGCCACCCTTATCCAGAGGTACACCTCTCCTTGATATGTCACTCTTATCTCATGGTACTCCTCTCCTTGATATGCCACCCTTATTACCTCATAAAATTTTTAACTAAATCTGTCATTTTTACCAAGGATGGCATCAAAAAAGTTTCATCACAGAGACTTCATATTAAGAACTTTAATAGTTCTAAACACAGCTTCATTATCAACTCATAATAGCTTCAAGAACAGTTTGCCTTTTTTCACATAAAACCAAACAGTTCAAATATTTCAAATACCAAATATAGGAAGTTGATAACTTGAACTCACCTTGTATGCACATATTCGAAGATGAAACTTACAGCAACGATTTCCAAATATAATCAAAGAATCAACTTCTAACAGCTTCATGTAGTATTTCACACAAGAATACACACAACAAGTTTTCTCTCTTTTCCTTTCTTTTCAAGATAGAATGGATAAGATAAATCTACCTTATCACTTTTATATATTATAAAAAACAGGCCGCGAGGATTAATAATTTTATAATCCACAATTCACACATACAACCCCAAGTAATAACTTGTACATATAATCATAGGCAGTGGAAATATAATAAGCAAATAATCACATATAAACAATTTAAAATTCTTTACTTACCAATGTTTTTCAAGAACCATCCCAAATTCTATAACCGAATAAAAACCTGGTTATATCATCCTTTAAGTTTGAAGAGGTAAGCCCTTTTGAGTATTTTAAGTCATATGTTTGGGGCTTTTTGTGGATTTAGACCTTGTGTTGATATCGCATCTTTTGGTTTGAGTGGTGACCATGAGATGATTCTTGGGGAACTTAAATTATGGATCTTAAGCCTTCATCAATGGAAGTTATAGTTTGGATTTTGGAACCTAGGTTTAACAAAACCTAGCAAGGTGAATTTCAAGTACTTTGTGAAACTAGGTACATGGGAAAAAATGTCTATTTTGAGCTTTCAAATGTGTTCCTCGTGCTTTTATCATATGTTGGGGATTATATGGTATGTATGCATCCTTGGTACATTTGATTTTATAGGACCTTGAAAAGGCATATATTTGGGGTTTTGAGACATTTGGATATGCAAATCACTAGAGTGTGATATTTCGAAGGTTGGTTTAACTAAATAAGAGTTTTGGATATATTCCCATTTTGATAAATGAAGTTTAATATATATGAAGTATATATATTTCTATTGACTTATGTTGACTTTCATGGAGTAGTCAAGTAAGGGGCTTTTTGGCAGTTGCTGAATGGTTTAGTGCAGGATGATTAAGTGGTCAGAATGATTAAGAGACTCTGTATGATTTAGTGTCAGATAGAAAAAATGTTGTTTGGAAACTGTTCTGAATCAACAGTCTGAATGACATAAAATCACCATTTTACCCCTAGTCTTGTGTTTAATGAAAATTAACATTTGACAACAGTTCTAAAAAAAATTCTGAATGAAAAATAGAAAATAATTAATAGTTCAAGCCAATACATAATAGTATATCAATCCAAATAACGATTTATTCTACGCTCTCTTTTTTCCAGTTTATTCTACGTCTTTTTGGTTGTGAACCCTCACCAACAATGTCCATACTTTACAAATAACGATTTTTAGCAAATCAAGATTTAAAAGCATAGAACAAATCTCTTATAATTTCCTATCCAAAGCATTCTATCATCAAAAAAGAGTACACATATTGTATACAATAACCCAGATTATACATAAAAAACAAGATGTTGTTTTCTGTTGTGCAAATGTGTCTGTTCCTCCAAGGACATATTGTAATATTTAGGAAGTCCACTGCCAGGAAGGATTATCTTATGTTTCCCAAGGCCAAGGACATATGTTCATATTTAGGTAGGTTTTTTCCATGTCACCATACAACACTCATAACTATAACCCCACCATACAACAATCATAAGTATAACCCCATTCTTATTTTTACATTTCCAATAATAAAGCTTGGTTTATATGCTCTCTCACCCTTCCTCTTCCTTTGACAGCACTTCGGCATGTTCAAACCTCCACACAACATTTGTAAAAGGAGCACTCACATGGCCTCAAATGAGAAATTCTTAACCCTACTAACAGTTGTAGGCTTGTAGCTAACAAGTGTTTGCTTCACCCAGAAAGTCTACCAAGCTTATTCTCCATCATTGAAATCAATATTAGTTCTAATAGAACCGTACCTCTTTAACCATAAAACATAAAAGCCAAGAACCATTTATAGTCCCCCATATATATACTTCTCAATTTTTGCTCAAGTCCTAAAAGCATTCTATTTGTAGGATCATGTATCCAACAGAGAAGCTTCACATGTTGGATTTGATCGGTTCCATTTTATTCGATGTTGGGATCCCAAATGTGAATGACACCTAAATACAAACAAAATCTAAACATGTTGGAACCTAAATGCAAACAAGTTGGAACTTATCATTCCGAACAGAAGGTTCGATGCAAACAGAAGGTTCGATGCAAACGAGTTTGCTAATACAAAAAAAATCTAAATGCAAACGAGTTTGCTAATACAAACCCTGTTTTCAAGAAATCGATGCTAAATTGCTAATACAATTTTTTTGAAGTTTTCAAACATTTAAAGAATTTGACAGGGAGCACATATACATAAATCGGAATCGATGGGAAGCAAAAACATAAATTGAAATAGGGTTTGTATCTGAAAAAATGGTCTTACCTCTTTCGATTTTGATGGTTCCCTCGTCCCTGTCTGTTGCAGAATCGAATGCAACCTGTTGCCAAGTTGAATGTGAAGAAATAGGGAAGATCGATGGTGAGAATCAAGGGTTCTTGAGGAACATTTCTTGAGTGTCTGATGGTGAGAATCAAGGTTTTTCAGGAGCATTTCTTGAGTGTCTGATGGTGAGAATCAAAAGTAGTGAGGAGAAGTATGAAGAGTCTTTTAAAAGAAGGGTACCAAGGAAAAAGGTGATGGAGCAAATAAGACCTTATTGAACCATTCAGATGTTTTAAAATGCAAGCCAAACAACCCATTGTCTGATCGATTCAGACAAATACATCTGAATGGAATCAATAAGTGGTAAACAAACAGCCCCTAAGTTGAAGGTTTTGTTGGTTAAAATGTGTTATGAGACTTTGTTCCCCATAAATGGTTCAATGGTGATATTTAACGGGTTTTCATATATTGCATATATATATATATATATATGTGTGTATATGATAATACATGTTTTGAGTGTATGTATATGATAATAAATGTAAGTTGGAAGTCTTACTGGATCCATAGGCGTATGAATTCTTGTTGGTTGATGTGTGTTAAATAATATGGTATTCATGGTGTCGTGTGTTTTATACACACGGTGTCATGTATATAAGAGGTGAATACCTATGAAGTTATTTAGCATGTTCAAGTTATACATTATGACTTTTGTATACTTGATGGTACTAACCCAATGGTAAAAGAGTTGTGGGTCCTAAGACCCATGAACCTTGAGGTCTACCCGGAGGTGTAGGCACTAAGGACATGAGCCTTAAGCTGAAACTCGAATGAGTAGTCACTAAGGTCAATTGAATCTTGAGGGTTCTACTTGATAACGTGATTTATGGCTTACTTTGTATTTTTCATTAGTCGATGAAGATGGGTCTCCCTCGTCACCTACATGTGTTATTTTAGGTATGAACTTTATCCAAGTTATCGATGTTGCTTTGGCTATGAAGTGTTATCTATGAGTTGTTGTTTTGTCTATTAAATTTACTCATATTTTCGGTGTTATTTTGGCTATAGAGTATAATCAATGAGTTGCTATTTTGGATACCGAGTCTTGTCCATTATTTAGTGTTTTAGATAATGGATTTTTATCCATGTTTCACTATAGGAATATTTTGAGGTATTCAAGTTTTGATTGAGTATTGGTTTTTGTTTCATATTCAAATGGGCATTTTTCATATGGAGTTTTTATCATGAAAATGGTAAGTTTTTAGAAAGATGTTTCATTCAAAATATATATATATATATATATATATATATATTTCATTTGGAAAATTGTGATTTTAGTAACATTCTTTTGGTTTTACCACTTGACTTATTTGGGAAGAAAACTGCTTGAGCTCACTAGGCTTTAAGCGTGACTCTTTTTCTTGTCAACATGTGCATCAGATCCTGGTGAGAGTGATACTAGTGTTGGTTCCAGCCAGATCTACAAAAGTTTAGAGGTGATCAATTTGTAGAAGGAAGGATGAATACAAACACAGTAACTTTCACTTTTAAAAATATATATTGATAAATAAAGATCAATACAGATTTTTACAGATTGTTTGCGGAATTGACAAGGTAAAGAAAAAACCTATCTAAAACAATCTAGAAATAGACACAAATACACTTAGCAAATATATGAGATTTTCCGAAAGAGATAAGACAGAAGTGTGTTCTTCTTGGGTATGTGTCTTAAAATTAGAGAGAAATTCTAACTTGCTTGTATCGTAACGTTGCATGAGTGAAGAGAGCACTCAGCTATTTATACCTATTGTATTAAATGCAATTCAGAAGAGGAAGAACACATGTCAAGCTTTTAGAGGAAATCTTGTCCTTTGCTACAGTGAATATTACTTTTGTCTATTCATGAGCAGACATTCTTTCATGGAGTTGGTGGGAACTAAAGTCGACTAATCGGCTCCGTGTTGTACTATACTCTTTAGGGGGCATGGGTTTGTCCTTTGTGTGTGGAAGGACACGACAAAAACAATCGTGCATGGCAAGCTTCATTTGATCGTTGAATGTTGGAATAACGTTGGAGGTCTCTTCAGCATTCACTAAGGCTTGTGCAGTCTTCACACATATGTTGACCAGGTTGTAATCACTGAATACCGCTTCATATCACGAACGCACTAGTCACTAATCTTCAGTTTCAGTCTTTGACATTTGCTGAAGGTTCTTGGGTGTAAGTTTTGTTTTCTTGAAGTATAATTGTCACAGTAGGATTACAATACATGTTTCATCGATCACTAAACAGACTCGGTGATGATCGTTGGAACTGAATAGACAGAAACAATACTTCAATGGGTAAAAGGAATTATCATCAAATCAATGAGAAAGATTATTAACAACTAACGACACTTGAAATAAGTCAAGTGTTTGTAGAGGCACGACAAGGGCTTAGATCTTTGGCACACCTTGAGTACCTTGGAAACAGTATGTAGGTTTTAGTATCAACTGTTCTTAACCTAGATTTTCTGTAAGATTTTGTTTCGAAAGTTGTTGGCTATAACCCTTATATATGATGTAGAAGTCTTCGATGTTGTCCTTTAGGGAGAAAGTTGTTCTATTTATGGTGTTTATCAAAAGTTTTAAATTGGTCGCTCTTTTCTAGAATTTGTTCGATATAATGTTTGTTTTTATATATGAAAGATAATCATGTTTTATATGGTGTTTGTTTAAAGTTTACAATATTGTTTCATCTATGAACCTTGATTCTTTTGATTTTTTTTACCAAAGTTCACAAGTGAAAGTAGAAAGTTCATAGGTGAAAACAATGATTTTTATTTAAAGTTCATAAGTGAAACAATGATTTTTATTTAAAGTTCATAATGTTGTTTCGTATATGAACGTTGATTGTTCCAAAAAATTACCAAAGTTCATAGGTGAAACGAAAAAGTGAATAAGATAATCAAGAAAGTTTAAACAAAATAAATGATAAAGTTGAGGAATGTGGTATCAATATTTAAAAAAGACGAAAATACCTCGGTTAGCAAATTTTGTCCTAATTAGGGTGGGGTAAATTGAAAAACAACTTTATATTATGAACCAAGGGACAAATCCTGAGCACTGATCAAAATTTAGTAAACTAACCAATGGTTAAAACACAAAGTGGTTAATTAAGGAGTGATTTGGGACAAAAATGGGATTAATTTCAAACTTGAATCGTGTGCTTAACTTATTTGACCTTTTATTTCTTTTATAGTTTAAAAAAAAGTTACTCCCTTAATTTTTAAATTAAATTATCTTAACAATAACTAATATTTTAATCAAACAAATTATAACAAGAAAACGAGCATTTCATTCTCTTAGATTTGACATCGATCTCGATGTAAATTTTTACGTGAAATGGTATATTTGTGTAATATTCATCAGATCACTTATGCTCATTCACGTATATAAAAACCCCCTTTAGTATTCATACATCAGTATGATATTCATTATGAATATAAAACTCACTATAACATTCATCATGAATAATTATGTATTTTCACGTGTATACAATAATATTCAGTATTCATACATCACTATGATATTCATCATTAATATACATTTTCAAAATAACATTCATCATGAATATAAAATACAATTCGTCATAAATAATCAGGTACATTCACATATACAACTCTTCAATATTCATACATTAATATGATATTCATCATGAATATGCATTTTCACTATAACATTCATTGTGAATATTTATATATGTTCACATATATACAACAACGCTTCAGTATTCATCACTAATATACATTTATTCATCGTGAATATTTATCTATGATCACGTGTATACAACAACTCTCTAGTATTCATATTAGTATGATATTCGTCATGAATATATATTACAGTTTCAACTCTACATACTCTACGTTTTTTCCCTTTATTGGGTTCTTGATTGATCTCAATGAGTTCCCTATTCATCTCGAAGGATTATCGATCCATCTCGATAAAAGATGAAAGTGGTGGGTTATGGTTTTATATACACTAACACACAATAAATCAATCAATAGATTCTCAATTGATATCGATGAAAAATCAAGGTGGTAGAATATGATTTTACACACACAACCACACACCAAGTCAATGGATAGGTTCTCGATTAGTCTCGATTGGTCTCGATGGGTTCCCGATTTGTCTCAATAAAAGCTGAAAGTGGTAGGTTATGGTGTTAGACACGCAAACAAATAATAAATCAATGGATAGATTCTCCATCGGTCTCGATGGAAAATGAAGGTAGTAAGTTATGGTTTTACACACATAAACATACACCAAGTCAATGGACCAGTTCTCAATCGGTCTCGATGGGTTTTGGGTTACGATGATGAAGAAAGTGGTGTTAGGTACGTACTTAAAGAATTGAAGAAGGTGTTTTGCGTTACAAATTTTTGGTATTGAAAAAAGGTGATGTCAAGTTATGAACTTACAATGTTGAACTGTTGTACACATCTCAATGTACATGAATACCCATAATTAATATTATACATATATAGCATTTCATGTAAAAACCGATTAAAACGGGAAAAAAAACTATATCGAGATAAATTTCATATCGTAGAGAATAGATTCTCATTTTTTTGATGTAATTTATTTAATTAAAATATTAGTAATTTTGAAATAATTTTAATTTAAAAATTAAGGGGATAAGGTTTTTAATTTAAAAAATAAAATAAAAATTCATATAATTAAACATGGTCATGATTGAAATAAACTTATATTTTGCCTCTAATCATCTTAACTAACAATTTTAATTACAAATTCTATTTAATGTAAGGTATTAGATCAAAAAGAGATGAAGGGCCAAGATTTATCCTTTAGTTTAAAATGTAAAATTGGTTTTTAATTTAACTTCCCCCTTCTCTCTCTCTCTCTCTCTCTCTCTCTCTCTATATATATATATATATATATATATATATATATGTGTGTGTGTGTTTGTGTGTAGGAGAGAAAGAGTGAGTGTGTGTGTCCCATTTACCCTCTAATTGTAAAAAAAAACATGCAAACCAATCTCAACTATTGATCTAGACTAATGAATATCTCCATTATTTCTCAATTTAAAGTGTTGATCGTAATTAACGAATTTTGATCATCTTCCATAAATATCTCGATTATTAATCAATTAAACACTTATCATTTTTCCATAAATATCATTTCATATATATATATATATATATATGTATATACGGGTCCATTCAAGGGATAACTGGTTAGTTTATGATAATTATGAGATTCAATCTCAACCACAAATCAATAGATAAATTTGAAAACTAATATTTTTTGTAATTTGACTTAAATTTTTAATTAAAGGACATTTTAAGTATCTAAATTTTTTTCTCTCCTATGTCTCTCTCTCCTGCTTCCAACCTCCGGTAAATCTTATTTGGGCTAACACCATGTGATACCCAAAATACATACAATATGATATCCAAAACATACCAACTAAACTTCGAGACCACTATGATACCAACTGTGGTACCACTATGATACCTATGTTGTATATATATGTGTGTGTGTGTGTACAGTGTGCACGATGTGTGTTGTATATGTGTGTGCAATGTGTATGTCTACAGTGTGTGTATGTGTATTATAGGTCTGGAGGTTGGGTTGGAGAAGAAGGTTGGCATGGAGATGACCATCGGAGTGGAGAGTTCTCCCAGGTGATGCATGTTGGAAGGTGATCGATGAGGGCGTTTGAGGGGGAGATCGAGGGGAGTGTCGATGTAGATGGTAGTTAGTAGCGGGGATGGGGTCGGACAAGATGACCGAAGGAGGTCATCACTTACCAGAGGAGGCCACCAAATTTTGGTCCCTATCTGTCTGTGTGTGTGTGTATATATATAAAATAAAGTAATTAATCTAATTAAAGTAAATTGAATAATCAATCCAAATTATTAATTTACCCTTCTATTTTATTTCAAGAAGAATATTAATTATCTTAAATGATTGGTTCACGTTGGATCTCATAGTTACCACAAACTAATTAGTTCTTATTTAATTAGGCCCTTATATATATATATATATATATATATATATATATAGGAGCGATCAATTGAAAACCGTCCTCATTTTTGTAAACCATATAAACTAATCTCGTCCATCCATTTTCTTGATCAATGGTCAAGATTAGTTTAGGTTATATTAGGAAATTAAAATAAATAAATAAATAAAAATTATTTTATAACCCCTATAAGGGCAAAATTGTAACTTTGGTAGTGATTTTATTAATGGCAACCATATCATGTTATATTATTAAAATAGATTCAAAATATAAATAAAACACACCATAATCAATTCTACATAATGAATCCTTTTGAATAGAAATTAAAAAGAAATTTGTATTACATTACATGAACGAAATGGTTTCACAGTTTCATCAATACACTAATCAACGTAATCCTGATCAGATTTTGTCATTTTCATGTTACTGGTAGATGGATCCGTTTCATTTTGATAAGGAAATTGTTTCATTGTTCACTAATTACACAAATTTTTCTTAGAAACCATGAAATGGTTTCACTTTCTTCAATCACCCATTTCATCGGCCAGCATGGTATGATGAGTTATTTGTCATTTCACGCTATTGATAATGAAATTGCTTCACTTTTCGCTAATTACACAGGCTTTTCTTATCTTTTTTGAAATGGTTTCACTTCCTTCACGCACCCATATCATCATGCACCCATTTCATGATGCATCCATTTCATGCTGCACCCATTTCCTCATACACTCATTTCATAATCATTTTCACTTACTTCATGCGCCAATTTCACCATGTATGAAACCAGTTTCATGAATTTTTTTTATTCTATTACTGATTTCATGGATTTATTAATCTAATAACTTACGATTTTCATGAATCTTGGCAGTAATAAACCGAGACACAATATAAGAAAATCCAACTTTTAATACTATAATTTAATTAAATATTTAAATGTTACCATTTATAAAATTTCCTTTATTATGTTACCTTAATTAAGATTTATTAATAACTTCCATATTTAATAGAAAACAATGCAAATGACCAATATACCCTTAATGGTTAAATTTAATTAGAAAAAAAATGAAATTTTCCTATTGGTCGAAATTAGTTTACACGATTCTCATCCGTCGATTTCATTGTTTAATCTTATGAAATTTTTTCATGAAATTGTTTAATCTTGTGAAATTGTTTCATATAATACTTTTTTTGATGAAGTTGTTTCATATATGGTTATGAAATTGTTTCATATACTACTTAATGAAATTTTAATGAAACTGTTTCATGTATTTCTCTAAAATTAAAATAATGAAGATGATAATATCTATGATTAACATCCTCCACAATAAAAATGATTAATCAACCTCTTATAATTACCAAAAAATGAACAAAATGAAAAACTATGATTAGTGGAATGAGGTTTTTATGGTTTTTACAAATTGAGTGGTTTTCATTTGATCGTTCCCCTATATCTATATCTATATCTATATCTATATCTATATATATATATATATATATATATACTTAGGATCATGTGAGACCAAGTCTTTTCCGTGAGACCCGTAAGACCAACTTATATCCGTTAGATTTGATGAACAATTTGATCAATGGTTTGAAGTCGTCCAATGGCAGTTTTGTAATTATCGATGAATCTGGTGGCGTTTATGAAGGTTGGTCTTACGGGTACTGCTTCTCCATTGATGAAAACCCCTCCAGGCGCGAACTGCTTCTCCATTGAAGGCTTACCCATAGCGAACTTTGTTCATCGATTGAAGGCTAAATTTCTGCTGGTAAGTAACAAAAATTAGGTTTTCTTTTTTATTACATTGTGTTGTTCTTCTTCTTCGTCTTCTGTTTTTTTCTAATTTGTCAATTTAGTATAACCACTGTGATTTTCAATCTTAATCTCTTCACTCATTGGAAGCCTCTTCAAAATCCAGACGCGAACTGTGATTCTCGAGAAGTGATTCGCCATTGAAGGTTTACCCATAGCGAATTTTGCTCACCGATTGGATGCTAAATTTCTGTTGGTAAGTAACAAAACTTAGGTTTTCTTTTTGATTAAACTCCAACGTGAACTGTGATTCTCGATTGAAGGCTTTTACCTATATCGAACTTTGATTCTTTATTAGAAGCTAAATTTATGTGGGTAATTAACTAAAATTAGATTTTCTTTTTGATGAATTGTATTATTCTCCTTCTTCATGTTCTGTTCTAATGGATTCCAAGTTCAAACCCTAGTTTCATATTCATGTTATGACCATTGTTGACCATTGTTGACTTGTATGTAGAATATACGAAATTTTTTCATTAGAAACAGAAGTAACTAGTTTTTGTACTTATGTTTTATTTATTTTTTATTTCTTCAGACAGGCCAAAAAAGAAAATAGGAAAAATGTCATTAACAAAAAAGCTTGTTGCCAAGCTAAGAAGTAATCCAAAGGGAACTTCTACTCCAGAAGATGAAAATGAGATGAATATTGAAGGTAACAACTGAATGAACATTTTACATTTGATGTTTTGCCTTATTAATCATTTCTGCTTTGATTTACTTACCATTTCCACAAGCTGGGTTCTTATCGTAAACATCATGTCTCTTTGAGGATGAGATGAACTCTATGATATCCTACCCTGAGCCAAACCTTTTGGTGGATATTATTGATTGAACCTGGTCCCTAATCAACTTTAATCTATAAGAACATTTGAATATTTTGTTTGACCATGAATGTATTTCATGGTCTTAAATGAAGATGGTAAACGTTCACAGTGTTCTTGCTGTGAAGGTTTGGTGTTTCGTGATGCATTATTGATAGTTGGTGTTTTGAACTTCTAGTTGCAACTACCGTTCACTAGGCAGCAGCAGCTAACAGCAGAACTAACCCAGTAACAACAGCTGAATAGCAGTGCCTAAACTAGTTGTCCTTAATATCACCAGCAGTACTCAAAAAGCAGCAGTGATTCAAGCAAACAGTTGCAAACGATTGAATACAAAACCGGCAGCAGCTTACTCAAAAAAGTAGTCGAGTCTCAATAACCCAATAGCAGTTTACCAGGCTATTGAACGAAACAGTCTCAGCAGTAAACAAATATCCGGGCAAACAGCACCCAAAACCAGAACATAATAACCAAGGGTTGTAGCAGACTCACAATTCTTGCAAACCAGCCTTTAGACGATCACAATCCAAACACCAAACAAAGCTGGTATGTTCTAAGCCAACAGCAGCAAAAACACTCAGCTGACAGTTCAATGCCAAACAGCAGCTACCTGTAGTGTAAAAACAGTAGTAACAGCAGCTGAATAGCAGTGCCTAAAATCAGTAGGTCTAGCTGTCCTTAATAGCAGAACCTTAGTCGATGGAGACAGGATACTCAAAACCAGCAGCAACGAGTCTAAGCAAACAGCTGCCTTAAATTCACAATCCAGCCAAAAAACCAAAAAACGAAGCAGCAAGTATTGAGTAAATTCAAAACAAGGATCACCCTGCCAATCTGGGTACGCCGAACAGACCAACCCAATCTAAACCAGATAGAAAGAACTATATCTTAATACTCACTGCCGAACAAAGCAAAACCAAATAAAACAGAAACTAGGGGCGATTTTATGGAACGAACCAAAGAAACACAGACCCTCAAAAGGAAAGCGGCCGTGAGCGCTGCTCGAACCTTCAATCAAAAACAAATAGTGTTGAAACCTTCACAAAAAACTAATCTCTCATAAATTGTGATGCATTATTGATAGTTTCATTACAAATAGTTTACAATTCTCTTATGGTAGCAAAGCATTCTAAGTTTATTATGTTTTGTAAATAATGATGTGAGTTTGATGGATGTTGAAACCTCATCCTTTATGTCCTCAAGTCAACCCATGGTCTCA
Source organism: Cynara cardunculus var. scolymus (assembly GCF_001531365.2). Lineage (NCBI taxonomy): Eukaryota > Viridiplantae > Streptophyta > Magnoliopsida > Asterales > Asteraceae > Cynara > Cynara cardunculus. The sequence continues at coordinate 12,389,420 of NC_037530.1, forward strand.
AAAAGGATTTTACGTCCAAGGATTCTT
>NC_037530.1:12389586-12394594 GCF_001531365.2 Cynara cardunculus var. scolymus
TTACAATTCTCTTATGGTAGCAAAGCATTCTAAGTTTATTATGTTTTGTAGATAATGATGTGAGTTTGATGGATGTTGAAACCTCATCCTTTATGCCCTCAAGTCAAACCATGGTCTCGAAAAGGATTTTACGTCCAAGGATTCTTAAGCCTTTACCTGCTGAAGAAGCAGGTAATGTTTAATATAAACCTTCACAGTCAGCTTGCAGTGAAGGTTGTGAAGGTAGTGTTTTTTTTTTTTTTTAATGAAATGCAAGTTGTATAACTTTATTCTCTTTTCTTCTAAACAACCTTCTGAAGTACAAAAAAGGAAGTCCACACATACTACAAAGAATGAAAAGAATTTGAAGTTGGCTAGGGTTGCAAATGAAGTTGAAGATGAGGTAGTTCAGGTTTTGAGAACAAGGAGTTTTCCTCTTCAATTATGTTTGGCAATTCAAAACTTTCAAAAAGAGCAGAGAAAGTCTGTTACAGCCATGGGGCTTAAGTCAATCCTACACCTAAGCATAGAATATATTCCATCAAGATTGGGCTTTTTCGTTGTGGACAATTTTGATGATGAAACGATGGTCATAAAGCTTCCAGTTGGGGAGCTGGAAATTACAAAAGACAGTGTGCAGAAAATGCTTGGTTTTCCAACTGGTCCTATTCGTATCACCCAAAAAAGAACAAATAGCAATGATAAAGTGGTTAGATGTTGGAGAAACCAATTTCCTCAAACCAAAAAAGAAATTCATCCATCTCTAGTTGCAGAACATATGAAGCAACAAATAGATGGAGGAGATATGTTCAAGTTGAACTTTTTCGTTCTCGTTGCTACCTGTTTGTGTGAGTCTATGAAGGCAGGGACAGCTAATCAAAGGCTTTTGCACTGCATTGCACACAAAGAAGATATAGATAACTTAGATTGGTGTGAGTTTGTCATCGATTGCTTGAAGAGAAGCAAAAAGAATTGGAATAGGGCTGATCCAACATCGTATTATTGTGGGCCAATGATGTTCTTAACGGTATGATTTATTTTTATTTACATTGTATCTATTTTTATATTAACTTGATAATGTTTTTTTATTTCTAGTTACTCTATGTGGATGGATTGTTATGCAAAGATTTGCATGTTCAAAGAAGTTCTCCGGCTATCAAGGTTTGGACTACAGAACTTCTAAAAGAAAGAGAGTCTTCGGAAATGAAGTCAGGAAGTTTTGGCTATGGTATCCTTCAAGAACCATTTGAAGAAGAGGAAAACCAAAATGAAGAAAACGAATATGAGTATAAAGAGGAAGATGAAGACAAAGAAGAAGACGAAGACGAAGAAGAAGACGTAGAAGACCCAAGAAAAGAGGTATATATTTCAATATTTTGCCAATATAAAATTACTGCCATTTCGTTAAATTAATGAATATTCCTATGAAGCTTTCTTCCATTTCGTTGGTGTATAATTCTCAGGTTATAATGGCTGGTGTGAGGAAATGCATGCGAAAAATCAACAACACATTCAGTCAAATGTATGAATTGATGGAAGAAGGTTTGACAAGTTTTCCTGAAGATGATGATATGAAGGCTCTAAATTATGAGTTAGAACTGATGTTGGTTAAGCTTTATCCAACAAAAAAGAATAATGTACACGCACATACCAACTCCCCTTCAGTTGAATCAGTAGAAAAAGAAGGAGAAGAAGTACCTGTTGCTGAATTTCAACAAGGTTGTGAAGCTCAAGTTCATCCTRTAGTTCAACTAGATTGCGAAGCTCGTCTACATSATGAAGCTCATTCAGATTGTGATGCTCAACCAGTTTTTGAAGATGGGAACAATGAAGCTAAAGAACAATCACTATTGGATATCAACATACAGTCATCCAAGGAGATGAAAGAAGGGGCTGAAGATGTTTTTGGAAATATCCTTGAATCTCCTGAGGTTCTTGAACATTTAGAAAAAATTATTCAAGATTACCTTAGAGAAAAGCAATTACATGAAGATACTTATGATTTACCCTCTTTTGATTTAAAAATTACCCAGGAGCTTTATGTAACCTCATATTTGGTGGAAGCTATAAAGATAATATCCCAAGAAGACAAGGAGATACAAGCAAGAGAAAAAAAGTAATTTGTGGATGAAGGGGTTGCAAAGGGCAGAGGAAAAGAAGGTAAAAGAGAGTCAAAGCTAGCTGAAGTGTTAGTTTCTCCATATAAAGTTCGAATTRTGGAACTGAAGAAAGATTTAACAAAACATGAGAAATTGGTTGCGAATAATCTGTTCTCAACAAGGAAGTCCCCAATGTAAGTTGTATACCTTTTTTTAAATTTGATAATACATAACCTTCACAGAATACTTACTGAGAAGCTTATATTTCATTCCTTTATTTTCTCATTATTCGTAATAAAATTATGCATATTTTTGCATACAGGGACATTGTATTCCAGTCATCAGATGAYTTTATTGTTTTGAGGGATGAGCTTGAAACATTAAAGCCGGGTTTCGAAATAAATGCCAATGTTTTAAACTGTTGGGCTTACATCTTCAACGACGAAGAGAAGTTTAAAAATGCAAGATCATCATCCCGAATATTCTTGGATGTTAGTGTTATGGTAAGTGCAAGTAATTATGTATTTGAATTTATATTAATCTTGAATGACGAAGAGAAGCTTAATTAATGTACATATCTTATCAAGTTCTAAATATTTGGGCATTAATTAAGGGTAGATTTTGGGACTGACGTAGTTTATGCTTATCTTTTTCTCATTTTTGACTTTGCTAATTATGTCATTATTATTATGACAGTCTCCTGCAATGGAAGACACTAAAGTTTCAATTCGCGAAAGACAAGAAGAATTTCATGCCAATATTCTGGCTGCGTGCCGACGAAATGAAACCATAGCATCCTTGAAAGTTGATTTGGTAAAGAATCTTAACTTGTTCTACATATATACATGAAGGTAGATATTATATTTACATGTTCTTTTCAAATTGTGTGTTACTATCTTGACCTGCCAAACATCCTTCACAACATGCTTGTTGTGAAGGTTCAACGAAGGCAGAGAAAACAAATGGGTAAACGGATTTTTTTATACAATCTGTAGATATTTGTTGTCTTTTTATTTCTTTTGGTTGCAGTTACAAAGGGTTATGTGTCTTGAAAATGAACCTTTACAATATGTTTGTTGTGAAGGTTCAGTTATTCAAAGTCAATTATAAGCTTTTTTGTGTAGTTTGTTATGACATTTTTATGGACTTTCTATGTATTGGAATTTAATAAAACAGGTGTTTTTTATAATGTTGAGAGGGCGACATTTCTACTTGGTGGTGTTCAATCTTAAGAAGCCATCATTTCTCATTATAGACAATATCAATCATACGCAAAGTATTGAAGAAGTTTATGGTATTGTTCCTGAAACATTGGTAAGCTTTTAGTTATGTTAAAATTTGATAATAAATATTTTATTTTGTTTTATAATGAGTTAAAAGTATGATTGATGATATATTTTTTTATTTAATTTTAATTCTACAGCATTCATTATTTTGCAACTACTTAAGAGAAGTTCATCATCCAAAAGCCTATGAGATGTTACAGCTTCAGCCAGAAATAGTTGATATGGATTGGAGAACAAAGAAAAATTTTGTTGATTGTGGGGTCTTTGCTATGCGTCATATGGAGACTTTTTTTGGGTCAAAGTCAAAAGATTGGAAATGCGGTCTTGTAAAAGAGGGTACCAAGAACAAAGCCCAATTCAACTTCATAAGGTAATATGATGTAAAGTAAAGTTCATTGGACAAATCATGTAAAGTAACAAACATATCAATTTATCATTCCTTCTTTTTTGGGCAATTCCTCGAGTCGTGATTAGCCCACTGCTGACAATTTCTACAAATTCTTTTGCCTCTTGAACTTTTGTTAATCGACTCTTCTCGCGCACCAACATATCTCTTGCTAGTCCCACATCCCTTGTTTCTTGCATTCTTRGGAACTTTAATTGTTATTTCAGCAGGTTGTGTTATTCCAATAAAGCTGTCAATTGTATCCTTTTTGCTCCTTGAAGATTCGCTAATGCTATTAGATTCTAATTCATTCTCAAACAACTTGATACACTCAAGAAACTGACCAAGTTTTTCAATGTCATTTCCCAAACAACTTGTAACGCGTCCAACTGATGAGTATATGTCCGAAAGTGTATTGTTTGTATCTGAAGTTCCATTCAACATTGCTTTTGTTGATGGTAACTTTACAGCATCTTTTCTCCAACGTTGAAGTATGTAGCGTTTTGGAATTTTCTTGATCTCATGATGCCTTAACACATAAAAAGCATGACGACATAATATTCCATAAAGCTCAAAATGAAGACATGTGCAAGTTATGATRTGATCTTTCTCATCAAAAAGAACCTGTAATAAGAAAGAAAGAAACAAAATGAAGATTTAATATTTCATACATTAACAACATGGATGTTGTGAAGGACCTTGCGTATCAACTCATAATTGAAGTTAGATTCATATGTTTTATCTTCATTTACCATCTAATAACATTGAATTGTATGAAGCACTAGATCAAGATAACTTAAGAAGTAATAAGTATCATTCACTGGCATTAAGTTTATAATTAATTTAGAATTCATTAAAAAAACATACCTTAAATTCTCCTTTTCTTTCTTTATCCCTGTCTTGAATTATATCTTTACTCAATGCTGAACATGTCCACAACGATGCAATAATCTCCTGTTGAACAACATAAAATATTTCACGTGTGTAAACTTTTGCTGCATGCCTCTCGATTAGAAGAGGGGTCTCCATCATCGGTGTTGTCGTCCTCGTCTCATGATCAAGTAACCTTTGTGTATACCTTTGTTTATCTATCGCAGTCTCAAAGCGACTGAAAAAGTGCACGAGTGTTGATTTCCAATTTGAATTTTGGCCGAAGAAGTAGTTTTCACTTTCTGATCTTGAAGTTGTCTTCATGAGTCCAGACATTTGGATATCTCTATAATATGCTGGGATCCATCTATCCCGAATGTCAAACATAT
>NC_037530.1:12396149-12398128 GCF_001531365.2 Cynara cardunculus var. scolymus
CTTCATACCTTCTTTGCTACAAACAAAGAACTTTCTTAGCACAATTCCTTTCCTATCCGTTCTTTGTGTAGACTTTCTAACATCAAAACCTGCTGCTTTCGAATACTTTTTGTAACCCTCAAATGCATCTTTCAAATTTCCAAACTTTGTTCCAACAATAGGCTTAAACATATCCCCTACATTTGGTGTCCAAGTCCTTGATTGATATGGTGAAGAGACATCATTGTTATCCGACTCTTCCGTTAAAGCATCATTTAAATCTAAGAAACAACAATTACAAAATTTATAGATTTGTATAATATACAACTTTTCATTTAAATATTGCAATGTAAAATTTTATGTGTTTACCATCACCAAAAACATAGTTAGAATTGTCAAAAGAAAACTTCACAAAACAAAAGGAATAGTTAAAACAAGTTTCTTGAATTTTAAAGAAGGGGTGGGTCGTTAATTAAATATCCAAGGATTTATACTCTTCACAAAGCAAAAGAAATAGTTAAAACAGTTATAGACATGTTATGGTCATGGTTATTGTAATGGTTATGTATGGACATGGCTATTGTGAAGCAAACCATGACCTGCCCAACATCCTTCACAGCATGCCTGTTGTGAAGGTTCAAAGAAGAAAGATAAAACAAATAGGTATACAGCTTTTCTATACAAACTGTAGATATATATTCTATTTTTTATTACTAAATAACCATGTTTGGCTCCTAGTTATGGTCATGGCTAGTGTGAAGCTAACCATGTCTTGCCCACCATCCACATAGATGATATGGTGTGCACAATTCAAGAAGGGTTACGATTATGGTTATGATATGATGTGAACAGTTCTAGAAGTGTTATCGTCATGGTTATGTATGGACATGGCTATTGTGAAGCAAACCATGATCTGCCCAACATCCTTTACAGCATGCCTGTTGTGAAAGCTCAAAGAAGAAAGATAAAACAAACAGGTATACAGCTTTTCCATACAAACTGTAGATGTATAATCTTTTTTTTATTACTAAATAACCATGTTTGGCTCCTAGTTATGGTCATGGCTAGTGTGAAGCTAACCATGACTTGCCTACCATCCACATAGATGATATGGTGTGTACAGTTCAAGAAGGGTTACGATTATGGTTATGATATGATGTGAACAGTTCTAGAAGTGTTATTGTCATGATTATGTATGGACATGGCTATTGTGAAGCAAACCATGACCTACCCAACATCCTTCACAGCATGCCTGTTGTGAAGGTATGACCAATTTTTCCTTCCTCAATCAGGTGGTTACTTGTGCAATACTATACTGTGTGTTAAGGCTTTATGTTAAGATATTTCTTAAAAAGTACAAGCATATTCAGTTTAAAAACCTCCAAAATGAAAAAAAACAATAAGTTAAAAGAAACCAATGACCTTGATTACATTGTTCACCATCATWAACATCATCTGAGATTCTCTTGTGAATATCTTCATTAGACATTCTTTCTCCTACAATCAGAATATGTAAAAACATTCTTTTAGGGAGTTTTGAATAGTTGCATCCAGTTAATGAATCTTCACAACAAAAACAATCATTCAAAATAAGCTAATGGCCTTAATTACCCTCTGCATTGTTGAAAACATTATTTGAGATAAGTTGTTGATCATCTTCATTAGACATCCTTTTTCCTGAGACTGAAATGTCTTAAAACCTAGATCAAAGCCTACATTCTTATCAACTATATTATAAGGAAAGCAAAAAATTAAAAATAAACAAATTACGTTTAGGTAAAAGTTTTCTTACTTGAATTAAGGTAGAGAAATTCAGTGCAGAATTGAGGCAACGTCAATGTCAATTTCTATTGAAATCGACATCGTGGATGAAATTTTGTGATGTAGGTTAAATGGTAGTCGGAGTTGTCAATTGAAGATCTTCAATCAAAGTACTGGACCAATTGAGGCATTCAATCATTGTTTACTGGTCGAAGAAAGAGGAGATCGTTAGAGGGAGA
>NC_037530.1:12398903-12408872 GCF_001531365.2 Cynara cardunculus var. scolymus
GGTGATTATCACACCCCTATCACACTCATATCACATGATTATCACACCCCTATCACATGATTACACCAAAATTTTAACTTATTAACCAAAACGATAACCCAAGTGATGTATAATGGTGATTATCACACTCCTATCACATGATTATCACACATATATCACATGATTATCACACCTAGTATAATTCTAACCTATTTCGTAACCGTTTTACTAGATAATGATAATAATGAGTGTTTAAAAGATAATGATCGTGTTTAAAAGATTTGATGATATCATTTTCATTATTACCCTTTTAATTTTAAATTTTTTTGAATCTTTTTAAATTTAAATTTAAATTTTAAAAATCTTTTAATTTTATTTTTTATCACAATATGAGATTATTGGGTTGTTCTTGCGTTCTCGTAAATCATAGGAGTTCTCGTTTGAACCCTTCCCTATATATATATATATATATATATATTTGTGTGCCTAGACAAGGTAACGGGATGTAAAACTTTAATTAAACAAAAAGGAAAAGTTAATGCAATTATTCATTTAAAAGTAAATTAAAATATTAAACTAATTAAAAGTAAATTGAATAATCAACCCAAATTACTAATTTACCTTTTTATTTTATTTTAAGAAATATAATTAATTATTTTAAATGATTGACTCACCTTGGATCTAACAGTTACCACAAACTAATTAATTCCCATTTGATTAGGCCCCTATGTATATATATATATATATATATACTAGTTGTATACCCATACAATGTAACGGGATGTAAAACTTTAACTAAACCAAAATAAAAAGTTAATGCAATTATTCATTTAAAAAATACTAAAATTATCCTTGAAACATCACCTGTGGATGGGTAAGACAAAAAGGTAAATCATGTTTTAAACAATTTTTAATGAGAACATGTCACATTCAAATAGAAATAAGGAATTCTCGAATGTTGGAAAACATAAACAATATATAAAAAACCTAAAACACATGGAGTATTAATAGTTATTTAATTAATTGTTTTACTTTTCCAAAATTTTTCGGGGAGTGCCATTGATGTCAGAATCAGGTCATTCAAGCATTGTGAATGTTAAAAGCATGTATTGATTTTGATGTGTGTGAAGAAGAAATTCATGGATAGGGGTGCATTAAGCAATGCATATGGGTGCATTTAGCCCACCCCAATTTTTCCCATCTAAGCAATCATTTAAAATTCTCTCTCGACATTTCAACATCAATTAAATGGGTTCGTTTAGAATCTGTAGTAGAAATTGTCAAGTCGATTTTCTAGATACAAATGACATAACATGATGCTTGTATATTGTTTAACTTTATATAATGATTTCCTATTTGATTCATAGAGAAGCATCAAAAGTTTGTAGCAGGGATAGCCATTTTAAAAGCGTAATTTGAAACTTGAAACAAATCTGAAGAGATGGAATAGCCTTTTTGAGAGCAAACAAGAAAAGAAACATATGTTCTACATTATTCTTATTTACTTCTAATTATAAGATTTCATGATTCTAAGATTTAAAAAATCGTACGTTGCTTATTAAATGTTGTTCGTAAGAGAAGTTAAGTAAATGTTTTACAAAATGATACTTCTTGTGTTCTTTAAGTGATGCAGCAAGAAGTTGTATGTTGTGTTTTTTAATTGTAGTCAAGAGATTTCTAAATTGTGTACTTCTTGCTTTGTTATAGCTAAATAATACATGCATATTGAAATTATGAACATACACTTTCCAGAGTCTTACCCTTAGATAAAGAGTTTTTTTTATGAAAACACTAAGTGTGTGTTGTCCACCTGACAATTCCAAATCAAACGGATCAAAAGAGAAAGGAAGAACTATCATGTTACAAGAACACTTTGTCCTGGTTCTAATCTATAGTTATCATCGGGTAAGACTCTAATTGAGAAAGAAGGACGAAAGACAAAATTTTGAGCTATGTCAGTCCAAAATCTATGAAGATCTGAGTTCTAATTCCGAATTTGGCTAAAAAACACGTACTCAATTGTGAATCAACAAAATTAAAATTTTAAATTCAAAAATATAATCACTAAATACAAATAAGACAGATAAACAAAGAACAACAAATTTCACGTTCAAAATATGGTTAACCATCGTCTCATGTAGCAAAGTTGTGTTCAAAAAGAAAGTTGTGTTGTCTTTTAGTTACGTAAGCAACTTATCAATATTCTTACCAGCCGTCCCACCGGTAACAAATCTAAATTCATTAAGGTTGAAGGCTAGGGACCTTTATGTACCCACATCTTGGAGAGGTTTTAGATCTTTAGCCAACATCTTAACCATTTTATAAGATTAAAAGAGCAACAAATAATGAATCAAGATGGGAAATAAGAATCACATGGTAGGGAGTCAAAAAACAGAGAAGTTAACAACTTTCATAAAACTAATTATCTAAAAATACCAAATGGCAGTTCAAATTAGACCTATTGGTCTAACCCTCGTTTTGTGATTTTAAATATGTGTTGCAGGAGGTTCAGACGGTAAGGGGAAGGGGGAAATGTGATATTTTTCTACATGCATATTTGCTAGAAGATTTGGCTATATTATGTATAGTTTTGTTCGATGAACATTGAATAGTACCAGAATTGTATTTGAAATTTTTGGGCCATGTATTTTGTAATGGTTGATTCTTGTATTAAGGGACCTATGTGGTGTATAAACATGTATTTCTTGTGTATGAAGTATGTGTTACATGCAATGTGTGGTATAGGGTGTTACATAAAGTGGTATCAGAGCCTGAGTTTAAGGGATTTAGGTATTCAGCAGCATGATACCTAAACTTAAACTATTTTATTGCATGTTAAGAGTCTCGGATATAGTTAGCACCATTGGAAATAAATATGATGAGTTAAAAGAACAGTGTGTAAGGTAAATTTTAATTACATCTGGCAAGTGTAATTATGAATTTACAGATACATATTTGGACTTGAATACTTCATTACATTTAGGGAATGTGAATACGTGATCATTAAAAATTGTAAAATGCAGATGTCTAGCTGAACGCGGAGATTTGAGAGGATTGCTCATGAGTCAGAAGAAAGATAGGAATCACTCGTAAATCTTCCAACCACTACTTTTGGAAATAGAGGTCGGGGAAGACCAAGGGGAAGAGGCAGAGGGAGAAGTCAGACACAGGGAAGGGGTCGGGCTGAAATACATTCTGAGCATGAAGAATCCCATTATGGGAATGTTCAGGAAGGATTAGTGCCACACCCAGAATATATAAGCAGAGACATGTTGGCTGAGGAAATAAGGAAGTTAAGGGAAACCTTGACGTCTATTATTGAAATACCAGCTAGGGTCGAAACGGAAAGAGTGGAAGTACATCCCTCTGTTCCAGTTACTCACAACAAGGAAGAAAATATTAAGATGTTCCCTGACGTATAAACCACCAACTTTCTCAGGGGAAGGGATCCAGTAAAGGCAATGTGCTGGATCAAAGAAATTGAATCTGTGTTCAACACCATACGATGTCTAGAAACCAATAAAGTTTGATTCGCTGTATCAGTATTGAAATCTAATGCTCTGTTTTGGTGGGAAGTGGAATCTTTGGCCAGGACAGATGTTTTACAAACACTATCTTAGGAGGAAATTGTTAACCGATTTAAAGATCAGTTCTGTCCCAAGACGGCTGTGTGACAAATGGAAGAAGATTTCCTATTGAAACAGGGTAACGGAATGGTTCGAGAGTATACTGAGAAGTTTATTGAATATTCTCGATTTGCTGAACATTATATTTCATCAGAATCCAGGAAGGTGGAGAGGTATATTTGGGGGTTAAAGCCTTCAATCCGTGAATTTGTAATTGCTATGAACCCACTACCTTTTCACTAAATGTGGATGCGGCGGAAGTAACAGAACGAAATAATAATCGGCAATCAGAGGGTAAGGTTATTGAGAAAAGAAGATGGGGAAGGGCCTTCATGAAACTTTCGAGGGCCAAAAGCAGTAAAATATGATAATAGATCTGAACAGAAAATCGGGGAGAAAGTTTGTACACAATGTCGACAGGTTCATCAAGATGATTGTAAGATGGATCCAAGGAAATGTTACAAGTGTGGCGAGGTGGGTCATTTGTCGAGGAATTGCCCAACCAACAGAAGATGTTTTAATTGTAATTCCCCATATCATATTCGACCTAATTGTTCGTTGTTGAAAACTCCGCAGTTGACTATGGGGAGTAATGTGTCGGGTACTCGGGGAAGACCTACAGTATCCAAAGGAGGGCAAGGAAGGGCACGGGGACGGTCCTTCCAGATGACAAATAATGAGGCGGACATTGCACCAGATGTAGTGACAAGTACTTCCATCTGAATTCTATACGTGCTAAGGTGTTATTTAACTCTGGTGCAAACTTTTTGTTTGTATCACCATCGTTCGCTTAAATTGCATGTTTGAATTCTATGTTACTTGATGACGAATTAGTAGTTGCTACTGCTAATAGTCAGGAATCTATTACTAGAATTTTCAATAACTAGGTTATTGTTATTGAGGGGTGTGAGCTACCAATTCGGTTGTTCTCGATGCCGATGAAAGAATTTGATTTAGTAGTGGAATGGATTGGTTGGCAGAGCATCAGGCTAATATTGTCTGTAATAAGAAAATGATCGGAATCATTTTACAAGACAGAGGAACAGTTGTTATCTATGGTGATCGTCAGAATCATCGTACTAGCCTTTTGTCTGTGTTGAAAGCTCGAAGGTGTATCCAGAAGAAGTGTCAGGAATGTTCGGCATATGTGATTGATGTAAATAAAGAGAAAGGAAAGCAAGAATTGATTCCAATTATTAATGAATATCCAGAAGTCTTTCTAGAAGATTTGTCTAGTTTACCGTCAGACAGAGTCATCGAATTCAGAATCGATCTTTTACCTCGGGCAGCACCAGTAGCCAAGGCACCGTATCGGTTGGCTCCTTCAGAATTGAAAGAACTGGTTACTCAGTTGAAGGATTTGCATGATAAAGGATTCATTCGACCTAGCACTTCACCCTAGGGTGCTCCGGTCTTATTCATTAAGAAGAAAGACGGATCTATACGAATGTGTATAGATTATCGAGAATTGAACAAGTTGATCATCAAGAATAAATATCATTTGCCAAGGATTGATGACTTGTTTGATCAACTGGTGGGAGCGAGTTATTTCTCCAAAATCGACTTAAGATCAGGGTATCATCAGCTTAAGGTCAGGGAGGAAGACATCAGTATAACAGCTTTCCGAACTAGGTATGGGCATCATGAATTTTTAGTTATGTCGTTCGGCTTAACTAATACGCTCGCAGCCTTTATGGATTTAATGAATAGGGTATGTAAAGAATATCTTGATAAATTCATTATTGTATTTATCGATGATATTCTTATATACTCTAAAACTAAAGAGGAGCACGCAGAACATCTTCGCCTAATACTGGAACTATTGAAAAGAGAAAAGTTGTATGCAAAGTTGTCCAAGTGTGAATTTTGGTTAAGGGAAGTTCAGTTCTTGGGTCATGTTATTTCAGAAGCAGGGGTAAAGGTAGATCCAGCGAAGATAGAAGCAGTTGAAAAGTGGGAGGCCCCAACGACTCCTTCTGAAATCCGAAGATTTTTGGGATTGGCAGGCTATTATCGTAAATTTATTCAAGACTTTTCTAAAATAGCCGTGCCATTGACCAAACTGACTCGGAAGAATGTTAAGTTTCAGTGGGAGGAAGAACAGCAAGAAGTTTTCCAACTAATAAAAGATCATCTCTGTAGCGCCCCGGTGTTGACTTTACCAGATGGATCAGAAGATTTTGTAGTATACAGCGATGCTTCGAAACTGGGATTGGGGTGTGTTTTGATGCAAAGAGGAAAGGTAATTTCTTATGTGTCAAGGCAATTGAAGGATCATGAGAAGCAGTATCCAACTCATTATATAGAATTGGCAGCAGTAGTGTTTGCTCTAAAAATTTGGAGGCATTATCTTCTAGAAACAAAGTGCCAGATTTATACTGATCATAAAAGTCTGCAACATCTATTTAGCCAGAAGGAACTGAATATGCGACAGCGTCGATGGATTGAACTTGTTAATGATTATGATTGTGAAATCCTCTACCACCCGAGAAAAGCCAATGTGGTAGCCGATGCTTTGAGTAGAAAAGAAAAAAGTGGGACTATTAAAATTGTGGCAATGAGAATAAATATAGTTCCTGACATTCATAAAGAAATTCTGAGATATCATAAAGAAGCCATGAAAGAAAATTTTATCAAGGCAGAAAGGTTGGGTAAGATGATTTCGACTTTGGAACCGAATAATGAAGGAATTATGTGCTTTCAAGGGCAATTTTGGGTACCATGTTTTGGGGATATTCGGAAAACTATTCTGAATGAAAGCCATAAATCCCATTACTTTATTCATCCAGGTACCAATAAGATGTACAAAGATTTGAAATTTTTATATTGGTAGCCCGGATTGAAGAAAGATACAGCTAGATATGTGAAACAGTGTATCACGTGTCTACAGGTTAAGATCGAGCATCAGAAGCCATATGAAAGTCTTCAATCTTTGGAAATTCATGTATGGAAGTGGGATCACATTACAATGGATTTTGTCATTAAGTTACCTCGAACTCCAAAAGGGCATGACGCAATCTGGGTAATTGTTGATCGCTTATCTAAATCTGCGCATTTTCTACCTATATAAGAGGGATACTCTTTAGAAAAGCTGGCACAGATTTATATCAAAGAGATTGTAACCAGACACGGTGTTCCACTATCTATTATCTCTTATAGAGATAGTCGCTTCACTTCAAAATTATGGGAAATTTTGCAAAAAGCTCTGGGGTCTGAAATCTGATTAAGCACAACCTATCATCCACAAACTGACGGGCAAAGTGAAAGAACCATCCAGACTCTTGAAGACATGTTGAGGAGTTGTATTATTGACTTCGGGGGATCGTGGGAGGATCATTTGTCGTTGATAGAGTTTGCTTATAATAACAGTTACCATTCCAGCATCCAAGTGGCACCATATGAAGTATTGTATGGACGTAAATGTCGAACGCCGTTGTGTTGGAATGAGGTAGGAGAAAGGAAGTTGACGGGTCCCGAGATTGTTCAAGAAGCTTTCGAGAAGATTGAGCAGATCCGTAAAAGAATCAGAACAGCACAAGACCGCCAGAAAAGTTATGCCGATAATCGCCGAAAGCCGATTGAGTTTTGTGTGGGGGACCTTGTGATGCTGAAAGTTTCTCCATGGAAAGGTGTTATCAGATTCGGAAAAAAAGGTAAGCTTAGTCCGAGGTATGTTGGGCCACTCAGAATATGTAAACAAATTGGGTCAGTGGCTTACCAGTTGGAGCTACCAGAAGAACTTAGACTGATCTACAACACTTTTCATGTATCAAACTTGCGAAAATGTTTACCTAATCCCAGTTTAGCTAGATCGCTTCCAGAAATTAAACTGGACAGTAAGTTGAACTTTGTAGACACACCAGAAGCCATGATTGAACGAAAGATCAGGGTGTTAAGAAACAAAGAGATCAGCTTGGTTAAGGTACAATGGCAATTTCATAAGAGGTCAAAGACAACTTGGGAATTAGAATCGAGAATGAGATTAGAGTATCCATGGCTTTTTTATTAAAGGAATTCCGGGACGGAATTCTTTTGAGGGGTGGATAATGTGATAACCGGGTCTCGGTTAACACCCGAGGTAATTAATACGTGATTATTTGTTAAATGATTACGTAACAGCATGATAAAATTGTTACATTCGATGATGTGAGTATGTGCATATTTATTTTGAAAAATTGTATGCATAGGTTTAATATGCATAGCATATGCATGTTTGATGGATAAAAAGTAATACATAAATGAAATATGTATGTATGCATGAAATGGTATGCATGGGTGTGAGCATGCATAAAGGAGGCCGTTTAGTCGCCTTCTTATTTTTGGAAAGATATATATATATATATATATATATATATATATGAAGGTAAGGTCTTCATATGTTTTTCTTGGCCATTTTGGAAATCGGAGAGATTAGAGAGAGAAGCTGTTCGGTTTAGCTTATTTTTTGGATTTCAAGTTGATTTTCAAAGAGAAATTCAAAAGTGGGTGGTTAAACGTTTTAAAATCTCTTTGAATTGCATAACTAAATTGTGTTATAACTTATCACTCGGATTAGACTTAAATCAGACAAGTGTTTGTCCGGATTGAAATAAATCGGACAAAGGTTTGATCGGATTGAGTATAAATTGGACACAGTATCATCCGATTTGGAGGAAATCGATCATAATATTGATCGGATTAATGTGTTGAAGGAATTCTCTTTGAAAACCGGTTAAATGTTTTTGAACGGAGAAGTAGGAATACGATCAAGGGCTATCTGATTTAGGTATTAATCGATCAAAGGTTGCCCGATATGTTTATAATCCGACTGGTGAGTTGTCTGGATTAGATGTAAACCGGACAAGACTTGATCGAGAAAATAATGAGTTGTCCAGATTAGTAAATCGGACAAAGGATTGTGTTGTCCGAATTTGTAAACCGGACAAGGGATCATGTGATGCCCGGATTTGTAAATCGACTGTGTGGGACTAAGTGTTGTCCGGATTTGTTATAGGTCAAGACTTGACCGGAGATGAAGTCCAACCAAGTCTATATTGACCAATATTCATTTATTTGCCAATGTATCTTGAATCAAGTATTTCAAAATAAATCATTATTGTTCTTTTATGATGATAAAGAATGAGAATTTTGATAAATATGATTTTGAACTGATGATATTCCATTAGGGCATTTAAGACTATGGTCTGTTCTAATTGGAATTATTTTGTAAATGATTTATGAGGAAATAAGGGTGGCATATCAAAAAGAGGTATACCATGGGATAAGGGTGGCATATCAAGGAGATGTGTACCCTTGGATATAAGGGTGGCATTTGTATGTGTGATGTGTAATATAACTCTTACTATTATATCCTTTAAAATTACTGTGATTTGGAATCTTTAATTCTTTGTGATTTAAAGATTCAGAATCAGGGTTCTTTTTGGAAATCATAGTCTGAATGTTATTGAGAAAGGGATAACAGGTTTATGGCCAGAAACTTTGATTAAACCTTGTTTGAAATTGAAAAGGTTTAAGAGTGGCATTATATGAAACCTGGTTGGTTCAAACCTATTTAGGTTTGGGATATGTTATTTGAAAAGCTGAACGATTGGCTTGAGAATTGGAAAGGTACTGGTAATATGTTCTTACTTGTTCATATATTTGTGATATATATGAAAAGTTATTTTACATAAAGTTTTGGTGATTTTCACCCTGCAATAACATAAAAAGAGAACTCACTAGACCTATTGGTCTAACCCTCTTTTTGTTATTTTAAATATGTGTTGCATAAGGTTCAGACGGTAAGGGGAAGGGGAAAATGTGATATTTTCCTACATGCATATTTGCTAGAAGATTTGGCTATATTATGTATAGTTTTGTTCGATGAACATTGAATAGTATAAGAATTGTATTTGAATTTTTGGACCTTGTATTTGGTAATGATAGATTCTTGTACTAAGGGACCTATGTGGTGTATAAACATATATTTCTTGTGTATAAAGTATGTGTTAAATGCAATGTATGGTATGGGGTGTTATAGTGTGTTTGTGTACATATATATATATATATATATATAGGGGTGGGATATTTTGGAAACCAAGCCATTTATACAAACCTTGAAAACCGTCGATTTCATTGTTTATTTTAGTGAAAAAATATCATGAAATTGTTTAATATGATAAAATTGTTTCAAATTATTCATTTAGGGATGAAGTTTTTTTTATAAATTACATTATAATCGTCTCGTCAATACGTTTAAAATGAGTCAAATATTAAATATTTTTGAATTTAATCTTATATTATTAAATATTATAAAGCTTGTGAATTATTTTTAGTACTTATATTTTATACCCTTATAATTACAGATTAAATAAATAATCATAAG
>NC_037530.1:12409097-12419082 GCF_001531365.2 Cynara cardunculus var. scolymus
ATTAATTATACAGATGTAAAGTGTAATTTTTTTACTAAATTGAAATCTTTACCTAATGAATTCAAATGACTATTTATGTAACTTTCTCTTACTTTGAACTTAATATTATAATTATTTAGTTATTAATTATAATTTTAATTCTCTATCGAAATTAAAACTTCTAACCACCAAAAACCATCAAAACTGGCCACCTCCGGTTGTGCAATTATTGCAACATTCACATGCCGTTTATCAAATACTTATTCGATAAGTGTTTACCGGTAAAATTTAACACTATTTTTTACTTTCCGGGTAAGATTTTAGTCCATCAAAACGACATTGTATGCAACAATTTACTCGGTAAGCATTTACCGTAGTAAGAGTCGTCGCCCTCACTTACCGGGTAAGACTCTTGGTCCTTGTCTCGCTCTTACTGGGTAAGATTCTTGATCCTTATCATATTCATCCGGTGAGGTAATGTTATTTGGTAAGCGTTTACGCGGGTAAGCGTTTGGTAAACAACCCCTAAATTATTTGTGTACGCTTTTTCATTAATAATATAATTATATGTTTATTTCATGTATCAAAATATTTACAACAATTTTTCTAGTAATGTTCTACCATAAAATGCAAACGATTATGTACCAAATTTTCTAATTCTAAATATAATTAGGACGGTTATGGGTATGGGTGCTTAAAAACCGCATACCCAACGTGAAATAACTCAACTCGAAGCAACCGATGTCTAATCGAGTTGTAAAATTTTCAAGCCGTAGGTATTGGTTGATATTTGGTTACTATTATTTGAACACAACTCAACCCGATGAACCTGATATCCTTTTATTTTTTGGATTTAATATGATTGTTGAAGTTCAATTAATATATACATTAGACAATTACACTATCATGTACACTCTCCATATACATATATTTTCAATCTATTCACATCTCTATATAACTCATTCATATATATGTTCAGTAACCGTGAACATATATACGTAAATTGAGAAAATTAACGGAATGTGATATACGTGAGAAGTATGAATTAGTTTTATCAAATGGTTGACGGTGAAAAAAAATTATGAATAGATAAATAACATATTCAAAGTTAGAAGAATATTTTAATGTACCAAAGTATCAATCCTATCAATCCGTACGGTTTGGGTTAGGTTGGCTTGCACTTTGCTTTGGGTTGGGTTGAGTTAAGATTTTTTTAAACCGCAAGCATTACGTTGGATTATTCAAATGTCTTCAACTCGATCAAATCAACCCATGAACAGCCTTAGTTATGGGTATAATACAAATGATTAATTAGTTCCACTTTTGTTGGAGTGTTTATTAAACACATTTCTTGTCCATAGTTTTGGAACTTGAAGACAAATATCGAAATGGGGTTTAAATTTCATGTAGGTTTTTGTTTTAAGATACCATTTTTAGGGCAACGATAATGTTCATTTTGACATTGAGACATATATAAATAATTGAGTTTGTTTTTGTTTGGATTATTTATATCGTTTTATTTTAGAATAAATAAACAAAATAATCACTATAAAAATAACATTACATGTTATTACTGCAAAATATTTGAGGAAATTCATAACAACGCACACATATTCCATAATGAAAATTGTGAGTTTTTGTGATCGAATTTTGTTTTTATATACTTTTCAAAAATCATTCCTATTTTTGTTACATGTTCTTATTTTTTTAGTTGTTGCTTGAAGTTTTAAATATAGGCGGCGATTAAACACGATAAATGCTAATAGCTTGGTGCGTTGTCTGTTTGAGACCAATCACTTTTTGTGAGACGTGAGTTATTGAAGGTGTGGATATACGTTGTTTAGGTTTGGTGTGTGCTTCCTGTGAAAGCCCGATGTATTTTTCCTATGAATATTCATTGCTTTTTTCATGTGAATGTGCGGTCTTTAATTTCATGAGAAGGTTCCTTTTTTCATGTAAAGGTTCTGTCCTGTGAAGGTTCGGAGTTTGTTGTGAAGGTATGGTGTGTTTCTATGACAATTCGAAGTTTTGCTGTGAAGGATCGGTGTTTTTTACAGTGAAGGTCCGTGTTTCACTGTGAAGATTCAGTGAGATAAAAAACCTCATACAATAGCTTACAGTATATCTCACGATTATCACAAAAACTGTTTTGTCGTCTCACATGATTTCTAGTCTAATACATATGTATACATAGATTAATATACTTAGGACCAATACATACATTAATATACATACATTAATATACGCAAACATGTGTAAGTGCGTATGTAATTTCTATGTAAATTTTCTCTCACGGTCTTATATATATATATATAGGGGGTTATTCGAAGGAGAACTGGTTAGTTTGTGATAATTATAAGATTCAATATCAACCACAAATCAATTGTTAAATTAGAAGACTAATATATATTTTGGTAATTTGACTTAAAAATTTTAATTAAAGAACATTTTTGATATTTTAAAAATCTTATCTCTCCTCTCTTCGGTGAACTTTATTCCGGTGACCTTATTTCGGCAAACACATGATGCACACTGTGATACCCTTCATAAAATAACAAAAAAACACAATGTGATACACTTAGTAAAGCAACATACCTGATACATTGTGTTACATTTCGTAAAACAACAAAAATACATTGTGATACACTTCATATAACAACAAAAACATACAGTGGTACACACCATGATACCACTATGATACCAGATCTGATTGATGAATATAACTGTGATACCACTATATTACACATGATGTTACATCTCTAACGAGATCTAGGTTACATCCAAAAACCTTACATCTCTAGCGTGACATTGTCTTATCATTTGTATTACACTAGGAGTCACATCTTCGGCGTTATATCTCCGACGACATCTGATAGAAATTGGTTTAGAGTAAATTGGTGTTTTGAGAAAGCCTTATTTGATAAGTATTTATGATATAAATTGCTTAAAATTGATGATATGTAGTGAGGAAGATAGGTATGGAAGTTACAAGTCGAACCAGCGCAGAACAGGGAGTCGTGCGACCTAGGCCACGGCACAGGTAGCGTGAAGCACTATTTTGCGCGGTTCTGTCCGTTTCGTTTGTCGTTTCGAGCGGGGGTTTGGGGTATCATTCTGAGGGGTTTATTAGGGGACTTTAATAGAAGACTTTTAGGGGATTTAAGTTGAGTTAACACCCATCTTAACTTGGTTAATTCAGGCGTTCAGTTTGAGTTTTCTAACCGTTAGGTATGGAAAGGAGCATGGATCAATAGGTGAGTTCTGTTACACTAATATTTGTAACTTGCGACGGTTTTAAAAGCTTTGATTACTGATTATGGTTTTAGAAGTTGATGATTTCACATGCAAAACTTATCTTAGTTAATTGCTTTTATAATTGGACGTAAATGATTTATGTGGAGTATGTGGAATTGCACAACAGGCGTAAGGTACCTTGGGGTAGTAATGCCTCTTGGGAGTTTTCATCCATATGCCTTGAATCCGTTTCTTGAGCACAATGGACAGGTTCCTTTTAGGACCTAAATGTAATATTTGTCATGAAGGGAATATGACGGGGTTGTTACAACTGCTCCGTAATGCCTGTACGTTGGGAATTTGCTCCTATGTGGTTGAGTATATTTTTCTATATTTCCAATTGTTGGCTTATTCTCTTTACATTGATAAAGGTTGTAAAATATTTTTAAGGAAATTCACTAGATCTTATGGACTAACACTCGCTTTTCAAATACAAAGCATTGCTAGCATGTATCAAGTAGAGAGCGGATCAAAGGGAAGGGCAATATGCGTATACAGGAGAAGGCTTTTCGGCTTAGTTTCCTTACCTTTAGTTGTAATAATTATTAGTTGTGATCATTGGTGTAATTTTTGTTGCATACATTTGAGATGTGTTTTAGGATTTCCTTATACATAAATGTTGGATATTTTTGGTTTAGTAATTGATCAATATTTTGGAATGTTTTAAATTTAGGGTTGTTACATTTGCTATTAGAGTCATAGTCTAAGGGATTTAGGTGACTAGTTGGGCCTAAACTTAAACTGTAGGTTAATGGATCACAACTGAGATATAAGGAGCCATTAGAAAGTACATCAACAGGGACATTTATAATAGGGTAGTGAGGACCCTCATGTAAGGTAAATTTAGAATTATATATGGCCAACCTAATTGTAAATTTACAGGTATATGTGTGTGCTTGACTTACTTCATTATTTTAGAACTGTTGGATTAAGCTTTGGTTATATGTGTGATTCCAGTGCTATAATTAAGTCCATCTAAAGGGTAGAGTTTATGATCTTCAAGAAGTTGCTAGTGAGTATCAGTGAATCAGTTGGAGGTAGAAATTTCAAGATTCAAAGAGGGAAGTAGGGTGGTTTAAGAGTATACTCCTAATTTCTGGGAACGTCTCTATCTGCATGGTATTTGTATAGATTGAATGATTTAGGATGAGAGATGCATTATGGTTTGCAAGTTTCCACTGGAGTGAGGGTAATACCAATGAATCTCTTGATTTTTAAGGTCAGTAGTGAATGCGATGAAGGTTTTGAGAAGTAACTGATCACCAATTAGGGAGTGAAGTACGGTTAAGAAGAAAAGGAGGGTCTGGATAATGACCTAAAGAAGTCAAAGTTGTCGAATATGGATAACCAACGAGACAATGATCAAATTAAAAACCGTATTATAAGAGTAATCTGGTGTGTCAGGAGATCCATCCCAAGAAATTGCTTCAAGTGTGGAAAACTTGTTCAGTGGTTAATAACTGGAAGCCCATGAGAAATTGTTGTTAACGTCTAATCTTGATAAGAGTGAATTGTCCTCATAAGTAAGACGAGTTTCATGTATTACGTGTTATGTACGTTGCATGAGTCACCCCATATTGAAAATATACATGTGCTTTTTGAGTTTCAAATTTTGAAGAACAATATGCAAACAAGGAGTCAAAGTTTTGAAATACATTAACTTACTGTTTTTATATATTGACTTGTAAAGTATATATATATATATAAGCGCATATAATTTTTAAATTATCTTATGTTGATTTAACCTTTATCGTAAAAGTCATGATAACATATTGTTATGTAGCTTTTGTTATTTCAAACCTGCATGAGCATGTTGCTATTGCACCAAATAGTGTGGGAGTTTGTTGATTCACCTAGGGTGATTAAATGCATCCGAGTTGAAATATCAATAGTGCGAGAATTTTATGGTATGTATTTTTGTTTAATATCTCCGGTGTTAGGATCCATTGAACAATGTTGTACTCATTGGTCACATGTAGGCGGTCTTGGAGATTCCTTTGTAGGACGACCCATTTGTCGTGGTGTCGTGTCATGCATACAAGAGTTGGTTGTACGAATTGTATATTCATTAAGTTCTCGAAAATGCAAAACGATTTTTGATTAGTACTTAATTGTCGTATCGTCATGCATGAGAGATATGAACTCACTGGGCTTTGAAGGTCTTGCCTTCCTTCAGAGGATATAATAGTTAAGGGCAATGAAAGATCTCGGAAAAACGAGATTCATCATTTGAGACGTACGTGGTCAAGTTATGACTTTTGTAACTTAGGCGCCGTTTACCCAAATGCTTACCCGGTAAGCGCTTACTAATAGGAGTCAACACTATAATTTATTTAGTTGCACAAGATTTTAGTACATCAAATCATATCGAATGCAACAATTTACTAGGTAGGCGTTTACCTAGGTAAGATCTCATCCCTCCTACCCGGTAAGATTCTTGGCCCTTCTCATGTTCATCCGATGAGAAAATTTATGCATTAATCACTTACAAAGTAAGTGTTTAGTAAACGACCCCTTAGTTTGAGAATGGTTGAAGCAAAATAAAAATATGAGATATTAGATTCAATTTTAGCTCATGTTATAGAGTTTTAGTTTGTTCCGATGATGTTAGGATGTGAGTGGTGGTGAATGATTATATTTAGGAATAATTGGAAATCACATGATATGCCAAGAGTAGCATGTAGTGGTAGTAGAGTATCATGTGGATGAAACCCGGTATGGAAAGAAGTAATCAGGGTATGGTCAAGGTCGTGCATGGGTGTTAATAGTAAGCTTGTAAATAAATTATGGGGCAAATGAATGTATTCTGATGGCAAAGGAGGATTTCAGGTCGTTATATCTAGTGTGACACGATGGAATTTGGGGGATGTGGTACTTCTGAATGAGTGCTCGCAATTGACGGTGCAAGTACTTGAAATATCAGCATGTGTTTGATTGTTGATTTTGAAGATAAAGATTGTTTAAAATGTCTGTTCTCGACCCCGTCAATTTCTAGCTTAAAGCCTGAAAGTTGAAAAGGCAACCATAATGTACTTGTTTTATTGCAATTAGTTGATTGCGTGAATAGCCAATTAAGCAATACATATATCTAGCGTTATGCTGAACCATCTAGTTGTGTTATGGGAATTGGAGAATAACTGAGTTTGTAAGCGACTTCTTTTGGAATGTGAGTGATCAGTAGCATGGTTAGGTATTTGGCACATCAGAAATGGGTACAAGCAGGACTCTGATGGTCCAAATGAGAATGTTCCTTTGGGCCACTTGAAATTGTTCTTGTCGGTAAATGGTCTAACATAGTTTGCGAGATTGTCAAAATAGCCGCATATGTGGGTACTGAGACAAATGTGGTGTATAGTTATTTAGATAAGATGTAGGGGCTGTTTGTTTGGCTCTTAATGGTTACATTAAGAGTCAACATCTTAATCGGTAAGAAGTTAAGACTATTTGGCAAAAAAAAAAACAAGCTCTTAATGGTTACCTTAACCTCTTAACCATTTTGCACCTACACCTTCACTAAACCATTCAGATGTTCATTTTTCCAACTCTACCCTCTCAAGTCGTTCTTCACATCGCATCCCCCTCCATTCACCGGTTTCAGTCGCCGTCTTCCCCCCTCCCATCGTCGGTTCCAGTCGCCGTCTTCCCCCCTCCCATCGTCGGTCTTCCATTCGCCGGCCGTCTCCCCCCCCCCCACGATCGTCGCCGCCCCTACTGCTTCCCGCCGCTCTCTCCTCCCACGCGAGATCCTCGTTCCTCATCCTACTCGATCGTGTTCTCCAGCGTCTTCTCCATCGTCTCTGTTGTCTTCTACATYGTCTCCCACTCGATTTCAGGTATTTCCCTTCTGTCTTCTTTTTCCTTCTCTCTGCAGTAACAATGTCGATGAACTTAGGGCTGTTTGAATGAGGTAATTGATTTGATCGTTGGTGGATTCAAGTTATGAGCTAATCATTTTGGTATATGTTGAATCAAGCCATTTTGGTATCTGTTGAATCAAGCCATTTTGGTATCTGTTGAATCGATTTTGGTATCCTTATTATGATGAGTTGTGCCTGATATTTGGAAAGAGTAGAGGCAATGAGAAGAGGGTTCAAATGGTAATTTGTTGTCATTCAGTGAACATTTACCAAACAACCATATTTCCTTCAGCACTTAACCATTCTGACCCTCTTAACCATTCTGTACAAAACCATTCAGCAACTGTCAAACAACCCCGTAGTCTTATGAAAATACGTTCAGTGGACATTTAAATTTATTAAAAAGGATGTAGCCATGGTAAAAGTACTGCAAAATTATTCTAATATGACCAATTTTTAAAATTTTAATCATTATAGAGCCCAAATTAAAATTGATTTAAAATATGATATTATTCACCATATGAAAAAACAACCCATTAGTATTTTTTTTAAATGTACTACCTTTGACAAATCCTAAACCTAGGACCACCATCTTAAGATACTCATCTAATAAATTCGGCAAAGATTAAGGGTTATACTAAACACATGTTCTCCACGTGACGTTCACTAATATAATTTTCTAATAAACTTTAATTTTTGGAATGGCTAGATTCTTAAATATTTTTTTAAACAAATAAGTTTTTAGACATTCCGAAACCTGTTAAATAACTCTTTGGACTTTTCAAAAATGTTAGATACATTCTCATGACCTATACAACTGGTTAATGTGGCAAAATAATGAAAAAATCTGGAAAAAAAAGGCAATGAACTTTCACATTTTGATTGATTAAGTCCCTAAATATTTTTTGAAACCAAAAAGTATTTACATCTATAAAATGAAACAAATATAACAAAAAAATACTTAAATTTAAAAAATATTATTGATGAAATTTATTGTAATTAAAAATAAAATATAGTCCGTATGTGATTTTTGAAATTAAAAAAAAAAGATTTAAAAATGATTATTGATGAAATTTATTTTAATTAAAAATAAAATATATTATGTTGGTGATTTTTCAAATTAAAAAAATTAAAAATAATTTGGTTACTTTACAGACGGATTAACGATATAAGGGTAACATAATCAGGAGATGTGTATTTTTGAACATAAGGATGACATAATCAGGAGATGTGTATTATGATTATAAGGGTGGCAAAATGAATCTATATGTGAAAACTGGGTTTTTAATCAAAGTTGTCAATCTGTTTGTCGCATCTTTATGATGCGATGACCTTGAGTTGTCGCATTTGTGTGAAGTGATAACTTGGGTTTGTTGATTCCTATTGATGTGATAAGTTGTTTTTATCGCATCCTTGTGATGCGAGAAGTTGTGTTTGCCGCATCCTTATGATGCAACAAAATTGACTTATCGCATCTTATTGATGCGACAAGTTGGGTTTATCGCACCAATATGATACAATGAGATGGGGTTCTCACATCAGTGTGTTGTGAGGAAATGGGGTTGTCTCATCCAAGTGATGCGAGAAAAATTATGGCTTTAACCATATGATGCTACAAGTTTATAAGATATGTGATTAAAGGTTTACTTTAGTATTTGATGCGATAAGTGGATATTGTCTCATCATTTTGATGCGACAAAAAGAGATATGTGTGACAAAATGCAGTTTATTCGTTATTTATACAAATATGGGTTTATAAAAGTGTTTTGGTAATTTTTCACTCCGTAACAACAAACAAAAGAATTTTTCACTAGACCTAATGGTCTAAACCTAATTTGTATTTCCAAATATGCATTATAGGTCGGACACAATCTGATGATAAAAGGAAAGGGAAAGTATGAAGAATATATGATTGCTTTTTGGGATAATATGTTTTCTTTTGTACTTAAATACTTATTATGCATACAAGTTTTATATTGGGATTTTATAGAAAAATTTGATAGTTACTTTTGTAATACAACTTTTGTAGATATCGAGACCAAATATGTAAATGTATATTTCTTGATATATGAAATACATAATTATAGTGATTTTGGGGTGTTACATATGTTATTAAAATAAAAGTTGATAGAGGAACCAAATGTGTTATAAAAATGAAAGTAGATGGAGAGGAAAACTTAAATGACTAAACTACCCCTCACTAGCGTCATTTTAATTGGCGGTGTTATTAGAAGGGACCATATCTTTTATAAAAATGAAACCATACAAATCCTCTTAGTTAAAAATTCTTTTCTGGAACCTTACTTGTTGATTAATGTAAACCATAAGGACCAAATTTGAATTTAACTCTTTATATAAAATATCATCTATAAAGAGTTGGAAAGAAAAAGAGAAAAAAACAGAAGGCGTATCTTCAGTCTTCACACACTTGAGATTTAAAGATAGAAATGTTAGTTGGGGTTATGAAATTTGGTCTTCCCACTTATATTTATTAGACTAGAAGAGTACTCGTGTAATGTAACGAGATACATCTTGATTTTAATGTTCTATTTTATTATTTGTCTCTAACGATTTTATAATACGATTTTATGTGTTTTTAAGAAAACAATAATTATTTTATTTTTGAATAAAATATAAATTTGAAAAAAGATATACCAACGTTAATATCAAATCAACTATTTAAAATTTCTCATTTTTTATGTAATCTCTTCAATTTATTTATTTTTATTTATAATTTAATTTAAGTTTAATAACGAAATAAATTTATTTCTGGTTTAATAATATAACATTTTATAAATATAATAATTAAGTATTATGTTAGAACTCAATGATTATCCTAATTATATTTTAGATTT
>NC_037530.1:12419182-12455046 GCF_001531365.2 Cynara cardunculus var. scolymus
TGCCCACTGTGTGCACACTTACGATTTTAGCACATCAAGAAGCAATAGTTACAGGAATAGTCAACGGAATTCTATAAGTAATGATAGCATTAGGGACACATTGTACATGCTTCAAATACTTCAAAACATCAATAGGTCCAATATTTTGATTTGGTAAATGATCTTGAAGTAACTTCAATTCCACGTACAAGTCATTCTCATCTACATCAGATTGGTCTTGCCCCTTTAGTGTATTTTCAAAATTAGTACAAGAAGACTTCAAACACGTATTATCCAAAGAACGGAGCTAATCAGAAGTAAATACAAACCCAAAAACACTCCATATTCTTGGTATTGTTCAAATCTTCTATTGAGTGAAACAATTACATGATCAACAACACAAAAAAATAATTAACTCTAAATGATTCCTCAACATATTATGAAGTACTTTCAGATGCATCACTCGAATTTTCATCAAAATGTATTTTTTTTTTTAAATTTCACGTCTACGAGGAAATAATGGATCGATATTCAATTCAATAACAATTTTCTTTGCTGATTCTATGGCATCTAAAAACCCTGTTTCTCTATACCTCTCAAAAAAAGAAATCATTCCCTTAACTTGTTCAATAACAACATCAATCAACATATTTTTTGACTATAACTATTTCCTAACAAAATTTACTGCATATAATATCTCATACAAAACTATTATTGACACCAGAAACTCAAAATCACTAAGTTTCTTTTGTGCTAAAGACTTTGTTTCACTTCTAATTTTTGAATCATTATCAATTTCAGCTATTTCAAGCAAAGCTTCTCTTATATTTGTTACTTGAAATCTTATAACTTTTACACCATCAATATGACTCTCCCAACGAATCGTTGACAACGACTTGACTGTCCATCCTTTTACATTATCTTTAAACACTTGTCATCTTTTAGTAGAATTAGCAAATATCATATATATATATATATATATATATATATATATATATATATATGTTGAATAATACCAAAAAAAGTCTAGCTTTACCACAAGTGTTGGCTATATCACACAAAGTCAAATTAAGATTATGAGAAGCACAAGAAGTATGAAATGCTCTAGGATTTATATCTAATAGCTTCTTTTTGTATTCCTTGATGTTTTCCCTTCAAGTTTGAACCATTATCATAACCTTGTCCTCGCACATCATATATATCTAGACCAAGACGCTTTAATTCAGTTTTAAAACATCAAACAAACATTGGCCTGTGGTATCATTTACCTTTAAAAATCCTAGAAAAGTTTCTTCGATGCTAACAGTTTTGGAAGAGATATCTATATACCTTAGTATTAATGACATTTGTTCTTGATGACTTATATCGGGAGTGCAATCAAGAATAATGGAAAAAATAATTTGCCTCTTTTACCTTCTTAATTATTTTAGACTTGATTTTGCTAGCAAGCAAATCTATTAACTCATTATGAATACTATGACCGAGATAGCAAAAATGCAAGTCATCATTTGTAATGCGTTGAACATGATATTGAATAATTGGGTCAAATTCGGCCAACATTTCAATCAAGCCTAAAAAATTACCATTGCTACTTTCATACAATCCTCCATTAGTGCCACGAAATGAAAGATTGTGTTTTGCAAGAAATTTTACAATAGAAACAAATCTTACCAAAAATTTCTTCCAATGACTTTTTTTCTCTATTTGGCTTTAAGCAACTTTGTCTATGGTTTGATTCTTTTGAAGTCTTAAGCGCAAATTATACCATGTTTTCATATTAATTACATGATCTATGCTTGTCTCATGCTCCTTAAGTCTAGTGCTAAGTGAGACCAATCCCCAAATCCGTCATTTGTTAACTGACTTTTTATGTCTTTTTTTAAAAAAATTACAACAAAAATAAAATACCTTATCGAGCTCTACCGTATATACAAGCCAATCTCTGTCACACTTTTCCCCATTCGGTAAAATTCTAGTATACCATGTGGTAGAAAATCGTTTAGAACCCTTTTGAACAGACAAATATCTTTTAGGGTCCTTTACAACTAGCACATCAATCATTTTAGAATCTAAAGCATCCTAATTTCTTGGATCAAATATATCAAAAGTATTAAAAACATAATTAACATCCGTAGAAGCGTTAACATCATTAGAAGCATTAAAAAAATGAATATCATCCAAACTAACACTAGGATCAACATTAGTAGTATCAACATTAGCATCAATATGAGTGTTATTCAAATTAACACAAGTATCCTCATTATCAAGAGAAGCTTTTGATTCTTTTATGCCAAACTTATCAATTGATCCTTTTTGAGACTCTATTATCTCTTGAGTTCTTTTTTTCTTTTTACGCTTTTGACATCCAGACTCGTGTTTTCTAACCATAGAAGACATATTGAAACCGAATAAGTAAAAAGCAGTAAGAAACAACACAACCTGAGTGAGAAAATATGGCTACTAATTTTCGGTTCTCCCTTGTCCCAACTCCCAAAGCTTTTGTTTTCACTGCAAAATAAGATAAAATAGATACATATTAAGAATTAGATTAAAATCGAACAACAATCAACAATGGGTAACAAATTAGGTTGATTGTTGAACTCAACAAATAACAATGGATAAAAAATTAAGAATTTGATTAAAATCGACGACCACTCAAAGTCAATCCCCACATGAAATAAATCATTATGTGGGGAGTGTTCACCACTTGACTTCAGTAGATGCCGTCTATGAAGTTTTCTGGTTGAAACCATTCCTTTTGAACTTGCTATGCCTAAAATAGGAAATCCTAGACTAGGAGTAGTCTCTTGTCATTGGAACAAATTATAACTGGTGCTTATAGTTGCAATAAGATGGGAAGGAACTTTGGCAAAAATAATAAGTTCCCTCTTTTTAGAATTACACCTTCCTTGTATCAATATGACTGTAAATTTTGTTTAATTTTTAGCCTAATCTAACTAATTTGGGATAAATGTTTGATCTTCTTGCTGGTACATTATTCCCAAATAACTTGTGCTAACCAACAAGAAAGTTGCTAAGTTGAAGAGGTCAATCAAAACACTCCAAGCAACAACTTGTTTTTTTTCAAAAAAAAAAAAAAACAATGGTCATAATAAGCCTGTTTAACGCATGCCCCAAGATCATCAACATAAACATGTTTGATAGATGTGATAAACAATCAAAACACTCCCAGCAACAATAAACATGTTTACTGCTAACACTAATGAGCAATGAGACTCCATTGCCACAATATTAGGTGGCGTTTGGTTCGCAGATTCTGGAGGAATCTAATGGAATTAGAATGTTGAATTCCATTGACCAATTTCCATTCCCTCGTTTGGTTCATTCTTTTTCACGAAAAGAATCTTCAAAATCCTACAAATTCCACAAATAAAGAAATTTAACATTCCTTAGCAACTACATGATATTTTGATGGAATGAAATCTTTATCTTCATTATACCAAATATGTCCTTAACCTAATATACTTTAATCTCATAAAACTTAATACGACCATCGTCGACCACCACTGACTACAACCGACTACCACCGATCTGAACCACCACCACCGACTACCACCGATCTGAACCACCGCCGACCACCACCACCACCGACTACCACCGATCTGAACCAACGCCGACCACCACCACCGACTACCACCGATCTAAACCACCGCCGACCACTACCACCGATCTGAACCACCGCCGACTACCACCAATCTGAACCACCGCCAACCACCACCACCGACTACCACCGATCTGAACCACCGCCGACTACAACTGATCTGAACCACCGCCGACCACCATTACCGACTACCACCGATCTGAACCACCACCGACTACCACCGATTTGAACCACCGCCAAACACCACCATCGAACACCGCCGATCTGAGCCATCACTGATCTGATTCACCGTCAATTTGAACCACTGCTGATAATTGCTATTTGACCACCATGGACCACCACCGATCTGAACCACTGTCGACCATCGCCATCTGAACCACCATGGACCACCACCGATCTGAACCACCACCGACCACCGTCGATTTAGKAACATCGTTTGGCTTATGATTATATTTGGGTTGTGTATTTTATATTGTTTTACATATTAAATAATTATTTTTAGTTTTAAAAAAAATTAAAATTTTCAAAAAAGGGTATTTTAGACATTTACCAATATTTTATTTCAATTCTAAATCTACATCATGTGAACCAAATAGACAGATTCCAATTCCTTAACAGATTCCATTCCAATGTCTGCCAACCAAACATGTGGTCAAACCTGACAACATTCCATTCCAATTCCTTCAAAGTCAAATTTCTTTAACAGATTCCATTCCATCCAAAAACATTCTGCGAACCAAACGCCACCTTATAGTCATTATAGTTTGTACACTTTTAAGTAAAAATCTACGAAACTCAAGCATAATCAGATAAGCTATGTAACGATGCAATCATTTAAAATCCAAACAAACCTTATAAACCGGATTGCGACTCCCAAGGTTCAGAGCATTAGACAAAGACGAAACATTCCTCCTCGAACCACCGGTAGTAATTCAGTCTCAAACAAAACAAATTACAGATTTTGTGATGGCAAATTATGAGACATAGCCTTTTCAGATTTTGAAAAGTGAAACGTGAGAACTAAACCAACACATGTTATACAAAAATCGTCTAAAATCTAACTGTTGTCGTTGCGAATCTGAAACCAAATCATTAGCCATCTTTGTATTTGATCCTTTTGGAGATTTCAATCGAAAATCAACGAGATGATGACGATGAATCAGAAGGATTTGGCGTTTTGATCGGTCGAATAGTAGCCAAGGAAGAGATGGAAGCGTCTTTTGATCGGTCGAATAGAGGCCAAGGGGTGGGCTTGGAATTTGGGTGTGAAATGTGAAATTTGCCCCAAAATTTTGGGGCCCTGTTCTAAATGACAGATTTAACAGGCCAAGGGACGGGCCTGACAAAATGATAGCAATAATGGTAGCAATCCTTTTTTTTCTTCTTTTTTTCAAAATTGGAGTAAAATGGTAAAAAGTGAAAGTAAGTGGGACTTATGTAACTTTTGAAACATTGGTATAACGAGTTAAACTACCTATAAGGTATAAGGACCCGAAGTGTAAATTTAGCAAAAGCGTGGAATATATATATATATACACGTATCCACATCACAACTCTGTGAACTGTTGAGCGGAAACCCTAGCTTGTGTTTTCTCGCCGCAGCTTCAAGGGTCTGAGTGAAGATGAAGGTTTGAATCTTATATGCAAAATTTACTACGAAAATTATTTGTATTTCCAGTAATGTTTACGATTCTGAAATGCTATTTGCAATTTGTAGTTCAATATTGCTAATCCCACCACCGGGTGCCAGAAAAAGCTCGAGATTGACGACGATCAGAAACTGTAAGTTTGATTGTTGTCTTAACTTAATAACCTGTGGTTCTAATTTTTTGTCAATTTCTGTGCTCTTTCGTTTTTAGATTAGTAACTGGGGTCATTGTTAAGTGTAGCTGTGAAAATAGCAGTTTTATGCAATATATGTATTATGTGATGTGATAGGAAGGTTTGATATGTCTTGCCGTATAACTGTTTCAGTGTTGGTTTTTGGTCAATCGTCAAGAACAATGTTAATACTTTTCGAATTGGAATTGATGTGAATTCTGTTGCAACGACTCCATTGCTAGTCTTCGATTTATAGAACCTTATCGATGGTTAAGGGTTATATCAAATTAGATTACAAAAGGCTTGAGATCTGCAGTAATTTGAAATTAAGAAGTAGCTGGGTTGATTAGAGAAATTGAATTGGATAAATCTGTTCTGGTTGCATGTTGTTTGGTTTGCAATTCTCTTTTTTTATTTGAAGAGGTACCGGGGCTGATTCAAGCATTTGCAAGGTTTAGAAATATTACCCCATGATTGTTTTGGTACATAAATATGGCTTGTCAGATAATGTAGATGATTCAATAGACAGGCTTGACAAGGAAAAAAGAATTACATACATGAAGATACACTATGTAATCTTGACAATTCAACCCTTTAATTCTTGGGTCATATTTAACGGTCACTTAAAAGGATACATGTTTCAAGATGGGGTTAAAAGCAATTTCCTTTTCCAGCTTATCAAAAAGAACAATGCATAACTCCTCTACCAAGCTAGTTTTCTACACGCGTCGTTATGTTTTGGAACATTTTCTAAAATCTTGGGTCAAAAGGGTAACCTGTTAGGCAAACGCTATTGTTTGTGGGACATCAAATACCTTTGGTATGGTCATCGAGCATTCTGTGAATTGAATGCTTTTAGTTATGGCAATTCACCAGATTTCCGTTTTAAGTTTTGGGTATATTTAATCAGAAAATGACATTTTACATATTCAAATTGATGTAAGATATACATAAATCAGTGCTGCTGGTCTGACTGATTTGATTCAAAACTAGTCATCTACGATGGTGATTAAAATAGAAGATTTTGGTGATTTCATGGTATTGGTTGTGAGATGTAAAATTTGCAACCTAAAAGTGATGAAAGTTGATGATTATGAGTTGTCTTTGTATTTGCTTGTCATGATATGTGTAGAAAACTAAAACAATAAGATGTTGCAAATACTTGTACTTCATGTTCATGGAGAATGTTTTGAAACTGAAATTATGTGTAAGCATGTATGCTATATATTTGCTTTATGCTGTCAACATGAACAAGCAAGGAAGCATGAGCTTTAATATTTGGAACAAAGTTAATGCTATTCAAATAGGATATTAGTTTTGCAACACCAGATGTGTAACTTGGTGTCCTGGGGGAATGCCGAATGGAAGTCAAGTCTGATAATTTGAGTTCAACCATGTAGCTGTGGGATGGTATCATTTACATAATCTGTGGAGCAAAGAGTAGCTCATGGATAGATTTGAAACTATCCTTTTCTTGTCATTTTTACTTTGGAAATACCTTTTGCCCTGGATTAACAAACTTTTCACCTATTTGCGACAAATGTGGCTGGCTCTATTCAATTTTCCAACTTCAGGTTCCACCTTACAATTTTCAAATATCTCACATTCTCATTCTTCTGTTGTCCAGCCGGGCATTCTTCGACAAGAGGATCTCACAGGAAGTTAGTGGAGATGCCCTTGGAGAGGTACATTGCTTCTCTTTGTCTGTCTTATATGATCTAATGCTTCTTCTATTTATCTCCTAGTTTATTCATGTCAATATATCATAGGAATTCAAAGGGTATGTCTTCAAAATCATGGGAGGATGTGACAAGCAAGGATTCCCGATGAAACAGGGAGTTTTGACCCCAGGGCGTGTTCGTCTTCTCCTGGTGAGAGGTAAGCTTACCAATGCCCTAATTTCTGCTGGTTTTGGTGCAATTCTTAATGCTGAGTTTGAAGATGTTTATTATGGTATTATCAGGAACACCCTGCTTTCGTGGGTATGGAAGGAGGAACGGAGAACGGAGGAGGAAGTCTGTACGTGGTTGTATCGTGAGCCAAGACCTCTCAGTTCTGAACTTGGTTATTGTGAAGAAGGGTGAGAATGATCTTCCAGGTTTGACTGATGTGGAGAAACCTAGAATGAGAGGTCCAAAGAGGGCTTCCAAAATCCGCAAACTCTTCAATCTTTCGAAAGAGGATGATGTTAGGAAGTATGTGAACACATACCGCAGAACATTCACAAACAAAGCTGGTAAGTGCCTGATTTCCTTTTCTTTGGTTTTGGGTATTTATAATTTTGTGGGTTCCTGCTACTTCTTTTCTTGGGTGTTGGTTTGATTTTGTATATAAGAAACATGTTTGCATCTTTGATGAACAAACAGGGAAGGAGGTGAGTAAAGCACCAAAAATACAGAGATTGGTGACTCCATTGACTTTGCAAAGGAAGCGAGCGAGAATTGCAGACAAGAAGAAGAGAATTGCTAAGGCGAAATCGGAGGCAGCTGAATATCAGAAACTTCTTGCTAGTCGATTGAAGGAGCAGCGAGAGAAGCGAAGCGAGAGCTTAGCCAAGAAGAGATCCAGGCTTTCTGCTGCGTCCAAGCCTTCCATTGCAGCATAATTATTAGCAACTTTTTCATGATGGATTGGATTCATGTTTTGTGGTTGTGGTGTTCTTTTTGATTGATTAGATAGATGTTTTGTTATGGGATATTGCTGTTGAATGCTTAATGTGGAAGATTGCTGTTTCTTTGTTTCCAACCAAAAATATTTAGTCAACTTCTTGGATACTAAAAAAGAGAATGGATACTAAAATTTTGATTTTTTAGATATATGATCTTGTATGAGATTTAAAAATCTTGTGAAAATAGTTGGTGTATTATGTGATTTTATAGGAATCATTTGTAATAATGTTTTAAAATATCTTAAATATTTGTTTCGTAACAATTAATTAATAAAAACTTTTAAAAACTGTTTTTTATGCATCAAGTATTATTTACAAGATTACAAGTATATTGTTCATATGTACAATTTATTAAAGTTTTATGTTTGAATTTATGTAACTAATTTTAGATAAACATAATCAAATACTTGTCTTTCATTTTAAATATAAAAAAGCTATATATTTAGGATAATCATTGAATTCTAACAAAATACTAAATATTATTTTTATAAAAGAATTATATTATTAAATCAAAAATAAATGACTTCGTTACTAAATATAAATTAAATCATAATTAAAAAGTAGAATTAAATAAATTACACAAAAAAAAAAAACTTTTAAATATTTAATTTGATACTAAAATCAATACTTTTTTTTTCAGAATTTTATGATACTTTCAATAAATAAAAAACATTATCGTTTTTACAATTCAATATAAAATCATATTATAACATCGACAGAGACAAAATAAATGAAACATTAAAATCGAAATGTAACTCGCTGCATTAAACGGATACACATCTAGTTTATTTATAAAGAATGAAATTAAGTTTCATTTTAAATTCTATAAACTAGAGAACTCAATTTCATTTAGTTGTAAATTACGAAATCTCTTAAAAAGCATCGTGTCAAATCAAAGGGGCCTAAGAATATAGCAATAAACAAAAGTTAGAAGGAATTTCCATATTTGGCAATGCTACAAATACAAATTATTATGTGATGGTAAGCTATGATTTGTAATGACGTAACAAGTTATTGAGAAATCATAAGAATGGTGTGGTGTGGTGTGTACTAAAAATAGTTATTGAGATGGCCCCACACAGCTTCCTCAACATCCTCCCATGAGTTGGCGACCCTTAATTCTTTCCACGTACCGAAGATGGCACCCAATATATTGTCCTCGTGTATGATACAATAACACCTGCATGCAAATCCATCCCATTTTATCAATACTCACTACTATTAGTATTCACAGAAATGGTTACATATGATATGATATTCACAGACATGGTTAGATATGATATTCGCCTCCTCTTCCCATTTTCATCTGAACTTCTTTTCCCAAATGGAACTCCATAGCTTTCCATAAGTTGCTTCATCAGCTGCAAATCTCCACGAAATATGTCCAAATGGATCGGGATCAAATCCATTATTGGATCACCTGTAATTGAAATTACTTTTTCATTTCATACTCGATCTCGATGCATGTAACGGAATAACAGATGAGATGATACCTAGAGACATGTTGCTGAAATCATATATATAGCTAGGAACCCATGATGATGATGATGATGATGATGATGATGATGATGATGATGCCACATGCTCCAAGTGGATATTGTCATCCATTATATCTGTGTGTACCCAACACCAACAATTCTGCATTTCCATCCATCCAACCAACCATTATTATATCATTCTAAAACCATACCTATAAAACAAAAACTAACCTTCAACAGACTATGCAACTCTACAAAGTCATTCGGGAGGTATTCATCAACTTTCTCAATCAGCCTGCTTGGAATTGGATGACCCCTACAGCATACAAAATTCATTTGATTACTATCGATGCATTTGATAACTAACAGTATTTGCAATTTACTTACCACTTAGCCAACCGACTTGATACATCCTTCTTTTTCCTATTTAGGATTCTGAAAATAACCTCTGATGCTGCTGGGAGATTGATTTTGTCATAGATATTCTCCATTATGCCATTCTCCAGTTTCGTATTCATGTGCAGATATGACAAATCATTCAGAGGAGGAACAGGCAAAACATGGAGCTCATGCAACTGCTTCCCTAAAAACGAAGCTAGATTTGAAACCTCCTCCCGTGAGAGTGCATCCCTTCTGCAAAATCAGGGACCAACTGAATTTATAGTTCAATTGTAAACGAATCAAGCAAAGGAAATGGTACACATTAGGTAGCGGGGAGAAATATGACAAGGTTCAGGTTAAAATTAAAGAAGAAACACATAAACTGCAATATCAACAACTATTAGTGCAAAAAGAAAAAAGAAACTAAAACCATAGTATACAGAATCAAGGTACTTACAAATCGGCAAATATTTTCCCTTTGCATCTTTTCGTTACAATGTAAGGCCAAATACTTGTGCCTCCACCACAACCAACCAATTCCTCTAATGACATACCAGCTTTCTTGTACTCAAATTGCTTTTTGCTCCAGATGCCAAATGGGTACTCAGTATCCGCAAAAGTTTCAACCAAACTATGCTTCGCAATTACATCAGGTACACCTTTTCCATCCCAAGTCACAACTTTGTATGATCCTTCCTCAAGAAAAACTATCCCACTTGCCAAAATATTAGGAACATGGTTTTTCAAGGTACAATCTGACCTCTGCATTAGACTGTAGAACTGAAGCTGTAGGTATGCAAACCATATTCCATAAGAATTATTTACATTTAAAAGCATACTCCAAGACATAATAGCTCAGTCATCTAATACCTCTGTTCCTAATGCATGAAGACTAGCTTCTAACCCATCCTCCACAAAAATTTTGACCACATTATCAGCAACAAGATAAACCTGTTGGAATTGTGAATTGCATCATGCTAAGATACCTTTTTCCAGGAAATTATAATTAAAACCTTCAAGTTAGAGTAGCTAATATCGCATACCAAAATTGCCACCATGCTCTTTACTGTAACAACAAAAAGAAAAAAAACCTTAATAGTATAATCACTTACAGGATTGCTACCCGTGCCGACCGGAAACTTCTCCTCATCTGCAGGCAAAGAAATGTTGTGAAAGGCACATAGTTCTTCCATGCACTTGGACCATTTACTGGCATTTAATGCAATACAAGCTCCCTGAAATTCCAGCATATCATGTAATAAAAACTATATCCTTGTACACACCCACATACACACCACACACACATGTTCCTAAAAATCAGAATACATGAGATAAACAAATGCTTCAGCAAGGGTTGAACTGATGACCTATTGCCATCACTATGCCATTGGAACTATTGCTTCTGTGTGATTGTGCATGAAACACACAATTGTCATGGCAATAAGTTTAAATTAAAAAATGGTGCTAATAGCTACGAAAAGATGATTTCTAGGCGACTTCCATACTTTTTAATCCTTTGTATGCAATATAGCTTCTAAAAGTGAGAAAGCAAACAGTCAAATAACCAAAGTAAGAAGAAAGTTACTACCTTCCATATTAGGTCTCTTAGTCCAGGTTTCCCAATCCAAAGCTTCCATAACCAATCTCTCAACTCTCTCTGTCCAATACAATTACTTGTGCTCCATAAGGAGTTGTAATGGTCTCTGTCTTTGTCCAAAAACATGGTCAAAAAATTTATGTCATAAGAGAACTCTATATCAGACTTTACAAGACTTTCAGAACCCCCATTTGTAGTAATTTCACAGTTTGAGTCCTCCATGTGTTCATCAATTTTGACTCTCTCCTCCTTTCTTGTCAGTTCTGAGCAGCTCAAATTGTCATTCATGCATAAGTTCTCCTCATCTAAAGTGCCTTCACTAAGAGCAAGCAATCCAGCACGGCAAACCCCTTTATGTTGATAACCAGGAGCCAGATCCAGACATACAAATTCAAAATTTTTTGAGTTCACATAATTCTGAGTTACAGCAATAGTCGTCTCCAGGTTCAGAACACAGTGCCACCATCCAGTTGGGACATAAATAGTCTCGCCAGGTAGCTGCGTGCATTCTATTGGCTTATCTTCATCAGCAAGAAGCGGGTAGAAATCCAACCACCACTGAAGAAAAAAACACCAGATGACAATAGTGTTTATTTAAACAACGCTATACAGATATGAAAAGCATCGCCAACAAACTGAATTGATAGTTAGATTTGTACACAATATTACCTGCAATGATGATGGTGTTTCAATGTCAACATCACCATCTTCATCATTTACATGCACCGTCACACCCAAAGGTACTCTTCCAGGAGGGTACAGTGCCCATCTATTCACATAACAGTAACGTATACGTCAATACTATTGTCGTCATGGATGATTCTAAGCCACTATTGCCGTCATTGTAAACACCTACTATGGGAACTTAAAAAATCTTTTATGGTAAAATGATCAAAGATTGCACCCATTCTCTCATTTTTCTAGTTTGACAGTAGATTACAGAGCATACCTACCACTAAATTTAAATAGAAAACCATTGTGAAAAATACTAATAACAGTGAGTCACAAGGACATAGGTCAATGCATTAGAACAGGGTACAATTTTCTTACAAATTTATGACATCTACCTTTTGCGGCCACTCAGAAGAGTATTCCAGGCACTGGTAAGAGCTGGATCAACATGCCAAGATGCGCCAGACCTCTCTGGTCCAATAATGAGCCATCTATAAGGCGGTCGCTGATCATTATCTAGTACATCAAAGTAGTCATCTGGGAATAGATGAGGCACACTGTAATCTTCTAGTAAATCTGGTGCAACTTCCCCAAACTGCAATCCTTAAGTCGTATTGCTTATAAAGTATCTATAGAAAGTAGGCAGGTAGGAAAGCAATTCAAGTAAGACAATGCACCTTGTCATCAAAGATGTAGAGGGGATCTTCATCATGTTGTACTTGCATGTAGGAGACGTAATCCTTAAACTTCATGGATACTTTCTTAGCACTCCTTTGAGAGATTCTGAAAGATGTATCTCCATATTTGACTAACAGCTGTTCCGGAGTCCAGGCCTTCCTTGCTGGCCAAGTATCAGCCAATCCCGACACTAGAACCTACATGAGCATAAT
The DNA here is from genome assembly GCF_001531365.2 of Cynara cardunculus var. scolymus. Classification (NCBI taxonomy): domain Eukaryota; kingdom Viridiplantae; phylum Streptophyta; class Magnoliopsida; order Asterales; family Asteraceae; genus Cynara; species Cynara cardunculus. The sequence goes on from NC_037530.1 coordinate 12,432,291, forward strand.
TCTTAAATACTAATCGTAATAAAGGAAAGCCTACCGGACATAAGTCATGAGTAGCATTCAAGAATCTTGATTCTTTACATGTTCCTTTGAGCAAAATGATTGGCAATTCTCTGAAATAGCTAACATATAAAAAATAGACGTTCAGCTACATTCTTAGACAAGATCAACAACATACAGGTTTATGTGCATCATAGTGCTGAAGGAACTCTTCCAGTGAAAGGCCTGTCTTTCTTTCAACATTTCCATGATCAAAAGCAAACCCATCCAATTGGGTATAGCAACGATATAATCGCTTATACAGGAATAAAGAGTTAAATCCTGTAAACAGTAGTACCATAACATTTAGTACAAATAGGAGCAACCAAAGCATAAAATAAAAAAAACTATGACATGCAACAAACGCTAGTACCATCAAAGTGTAGTGGTTTTTTGCAGGGGTCATCACATTTACTCAGAACTTGAAGTCTGCAGCCACATGAGAAGGAGCATTAATATCATATTCTTCCACAGATGTTACTTGGACAAACCCTCATATAGTTTGTATTAAAGGAAACACAACAGCAGCACACACACACACACACACATATATATATTCTTAAAACATACCCATGCAGTGTCGTTTTCTTCCAGGATCCTTTATACTGAAGCTGAAGATTTTCTTTATCAAGGCATAAGTTCATCCACAAAGGTTCTTCATTGCATAAGATATACATCACACTGCACACCATAACCCAAATTTAGCAGACACTCAACAATGAAACAATGTACCAACAACCCTTGTGCTCCCAACTTCCTAGTTCCTACCAATTGCCCTCTTGTTCTCTATTCTAAACTCTCAAGTCTTGACCCTAGAATTCTAAGTTCTGTCATAACAGTCACAAATCACAAGCCACATGCCATAAAATGAGTGACTTCATGTCAAGCAGATCTCTAGCTCAGCAAGCACACACAGAAGCGAAGTGTAAAATATATACCAAAGAATTCCCTTTCATCTTCAAAGGGCTATTGAAAGGTGTTGCATGTTGAACTAGTATCATAACTATTAGGGTAGAATACCAAAAGATGTCAAGAGCAACTTTATAAGACACGGATCTAGAATAAGTAGACTAAAAGCCCCATATCGGTGATGGTCATAGTCATAGGGCAAGAAAGAGCCCAACATGAATGCACATGGCATAACAACTTGGGGTGTAAGAGTAGGGATTCGGGTATAACAATCCATGTAGTCCTTAAGTAACTCCCAAAGAGGGTCTTCAGCATAATAGAAGAGTAGCACTCGGGTTATAGAAGGTAAACAAAATCTATAAAGGAGATTTACCACTTCACTAGAACACTTAAAAAACTCTCTAAAACAAGCTTTTATAGTATTCAGCTGGTTGTTACTCTAGATGCAGATCACAGGGATGAGCTCCAGCATTGGTTGACTAACATCAACATAAACTCAATGAGCTTGGAGGCAGTAACAAGACGACTACTTTGGCGATCATCCTAGAAGGGTAGGTCCTATAAAACTCCAGAAATCCAAAAATATGCAGTAATGCCTTTGATTGATCTATGTTCAGTTTTTGTCAAACCAACACAAAGTCACAGACTTAAAAGGAGTACGTAAATCACACTACATACAATCATTCTAATCCTAATCGAGCCCCTTCATATGTAGGATCATCCCTCAAGACCCTTTAGGATAATGTATTGCCAAGAATGTCGAACATAAAAGAAGCTAGCATATCTCATTTAAGTTGGCCCCTTTTTACATACCTTTCTTACTTCAATACACATGATGTAAAGAAATTTCAAAATTGGAACAAAACCAAGTGCGAGAAATTTAAAAACCTGCTAGCACAAGCAAGACGAGCGACATCACGAGGTGAAAGCAAAGTCAGTATTGAACAAACGATTTCATCGGAAAGAACGTAGAGATCTCCAAGAGCATCAGGTCTCCGATCTCTCCCGTCGACCTCCATAGATCGGCACCTTAATCTGAAAATTCAACAGGGGGTTCAATTTCTGTCTATCTACTTTCTTCACTCGTATCTATATTGTAGCGAAAAAAGGCGCGACTTCTGCGTAATGTTTAGGCAATTGAGCGGTGGCGCGTGGGGTGATGCTTTCTGTTTTCTTAACCGCGGATTCGCCGCGTGCGGCTGAGGATCGGATTCCTGTTGACGTGAAGATGAATGCGTGTAATTTTCAAACAACGCCCTCTAAATTTGTTGATTATTACAATTTATACCTTCAGGTTCTACATTTCACACTATGCATATGAAAATTAATTCCACAAAATGGGCATGAGGAATTCAACACATTATAAACAAATTGCGTAATTTGGTTGTGATTTATATAATTATAATAAAAGATATGTTACATTTTATTCATTAATTTAAAAATAAAAAAATCCTACCCTTTTCCCTCTAAAAGATGATGTATTCATTACAATACACAACATCAAAATTTCAATGTCCATTCCTACTCGTAACAAATATCAGACAAACATTTGTTTTGTGCAGTCTTGTCTTGTCCGATTTTGTCCAGTCTAATCCAATCATATATGTGTACCGAACGCTGGCTTAATGGTTTCATTTTGTGCTAGAAATGCTACAAAAGAAGCGATCAAACTTTCCTTCTCGATTGCAAGAGGAGAACCTTCTCTATTGCAAGACCCCTTTCCCCCGTAAATTGAATTGTATATGAAAAAACGTGTCTTTTAAAGGGTTATTGATCGGTTGATATGTAGATAACCGGTATAACACCATAGATGGAGAGTGGATTGATTATTTGTTGTATATAAATATTCAATACATTAAAAAGAAAAAGTAAACTACGATTTTGGTCCCTATGATTTGAGAAAGATTACGGTCATCTTTATGGTTTGTAATTTATTATTGCTTTCGTCCTTGAAACTAAATGTATTAAAATTCTCCATTAACTTAGGGGTATTTTAGTCTTTTTGATTGATTTTTCTTTTTTGGTATTTTTGTTCTTGTAATTTAATAAAATTATTATATTTTTTTCTTGGGGAAAAAGTCTAAAAAACCCAATAAACTATTTGATTGAATGATTAAGTTCTTAGACTAATTTTTTGAATGATTGGTTTGAGTTTGGCTCCAAAGGTCAAAAGTACCTGGAGGTCCCAAGTTCAAATCTAAGGAGGAATAAATCCCCTTTGTGGCCACGAAGGTTCAAATGTGGTGACTTCGATCTATCTGCAAAGCAGGTGGTCGCCTTGAGATTAGTCGACTCACATAGCGGGTTGGATATCCAGGTTAATAAAAAAAATCCAAGTTTACTCTAAAAAAAGGGAGATTCTGCTTGCTTCTTGGGGGGGATTTGGGATTGCTTATTTGAAACAACTTATACTTTTCTATAAAAGCACTTATCAACTTATTATAAATCAGGAGGGTTTAACTTTTTCAAAAACTCCAAACACTCAAAAGTGTTTATTATCGGTGTCACACCGAGATAAGTCAATAAGTTGTTTTTATAAGCAATCCCAAACACCCCTTAATAAAACTTTTATTTAAAATTTATTAGGATTCAAAGCAACTATATTACGAAATAGTTAATGAATTAAAAAATATTGTATTATTAAAAAAGTCAAAAAAAAAATTTCAAAAAATTGCTACAGTTTGAAGTGAGTAGTTTATTATTTCATTTTCATTATTGTTTTAATTTCAATATTGCAATGTTAATTTAATTAAAATTATTTTGCTTTATTTTCACTATTATAATATTAACTATTGTATTTGATTTATTTTGTGGTATTTTTATGTAAATTAAATAATTTAGTTTTAAATTTATATTTTAAAAAATTAAGAAAAACCCATTTTTGAAATAGTAATAATTTCAGGATTATGTTATGGGATGAAGTTTATACAACAAAAAAGTTTATAGAATTCATATTTGATGAAGAAAACATTACATAAATGTTCTTGAACAATTAATGAAACAACTACAAAAACATATCTTCTCTCATAAAAAATTTCTTAAAAAAACAGAACATTATTAATTATCATATGATTTACGAAGAAAAACAACATAAATGTTCTTGAACCAACTCACTAAACCAATGATTGTTTAACATCCATTCTCCTCTTTCGCTCTATGATGATGAAACCAAGCTTTACGATTGGGAGACATTGAGTCTAGGGTCGCAGCGGCTGTGGTAGCATGACCCAAGACCATCGAACGCCACAATTCTTGATCCACCAATGCACTCAGTCACGTTTTGTCTGGTCATTTCAAGATGAACCCCTCCCAAGTGGCTTCCTTCTTGTTCATGCACATCAAAGAAGGCTTTCACTTCCGCCTAATAGTTAATGTTGTTAGATCATCAACAAATGAAAAGTTTTTATCTAAAACTAAGTAATCTCAGTATATCCTACTTGGAGATGCGGTCTAGGAAGAGTAAGATGTAAGCAAACCTTACCTTCATCTTTTTAGATAGAGAGACTGTTTATGAGGATATATAATGGTATTGACACCATGATCCCAAAAAATCACCACCACCCACAAACCATGAGAAGTTTTTATCTAAAACCAAACAAAGTAACCCCACTATATCCCACCTGAAGATAAGGTACTGGAGGTGTAATATGTAGGCAGTCCTTACTTCTTTCCTGTTGTTTAGTCAAGAAATATAGAAAATCACCACATCTCAGAAACCATGAAAAGTTTTATCTAAAACCAAACAAACCCTGATCCCACTAAGAGATAAGGTATGAGAGGGGTAACATGCATATTGACCTGGCCTCTGTCTCAAAAGATAGAGAGGTTGCTTGTCAAGAAACATAAAATGGTTATGACACCTTCTAAATTAAGATTGAGTGTGTAAGTTGTGATGCAATGTAAAGTTTACCTTGATAGCATCGAACGAACTAGTCTTAAGGCCACAGGGAGCCTTGATGGTGTTGCCATGCATAGGATCAGATACCCAAGTAACGATTTGACCAACTCTTCGAATTGCTCTAATAAGATGAGGAAGTTTGACCTTCATGTTCTCTGCTCCCATTCGTGTTATTATGGTAATCCTTCCATCTTTGTTGTCATGATTCAAAATGTCTATCAACTTCACCAACTCATTCGGACAGGCCCGTTTATGATATTTTATAGGCCCTGGGCTAACGGCAAAACAAGGCCCACTGTAAGAAAACAAGGCTTTTAGGATTGACTTTTGTCGTCGCTACAAGTCTATTTATAATCAGAAAGAGTATATAACAACATGTCGTCGTTATAACTTGTGGCGAAAACATGTCATAGCTAAAAAGCGTATTGCCAAAGCTCACTTTTCTTGTAGTGACCCTCAGTAAGTACGAAAACAAATTCAATAAATGTTTTTTATTAGTATAAAATTGAGTACAATAAATGCTAATAATTTACTGAGAAAAGAAATCTTATTTATCTTTATTATATATAAGAGAGTACTTAAATTTATGTACTTATTATTAGGTAATTTGAAACCAAGAGTATAGACTCTATGGTTGATATTTTTTTTATAAAAAGTAAAAAGAAAATTAGTTCATAACAAGAAATATGTGTTATTTTGATACAAAAAGAGAATTTATGTGAATGAAGTAATCGTTAGGGTCAATGAGAGATCAATAATAAAGAAGATTATCAAAGTTTTATAGACAAGTAGACAAATGAGGATCAATAAGAATATGAAAGAAAAGATGATCTATTGAGATCCAATAAGAACTAACCATATAATATGCAAGCTCAACAAATATTTAAATATTATTTTCCTTTTTTTTGTTCAAGTAAAATAAGATGTTAAGATTAAAAATTTATGGAACATGACATATATAAGAGACATTACTAAATACATCTAGTAGAAAAAAATTATTGATTAATCACAAAACCATGAAATACGTCATAAATTATAAGAACAATAAATTGATTGTCAAACAATAGTAAAATATTTTATGTAGAAACAAAAATAGATAACAATAGTCAATAAAAACAATTAAAAGAAGATAACCAAATAGCAATAGTCAATAGAAGCAAAAATTGATAAAAATATCCAACAAAAATATATAGCAATAGTAAGCACATGATCTTAACGTTGAATTGTTGAAGCACGAAAATAATCAATCATATAGAGATAACAATAACCAATATCATTGGACCTTGTTGGAGATAAAAAAAATTAGAGAGACAATAAACAATAGCATCTAATGAATGACCAATTAATTTTTTTTACTTTTCTTTTCCAATGTAATTAGTTGATATATTTTTGGGTCCTTATTATCTATTAAAATCTTTTTGCGTCTTATTATATGCTACGATTTTTTTGGTTTCCTTAGTTTATTAAATTCTTTTAGACTACTATTTTTGAGCCCCTGATATTTTTGGGCCCAGGGCATGCGCCCGTGCCGCCCCTCCCCCAAGGACGGCCCTGCATTCGGATCCATCTTGTCGCTCACCTTTTCAATTGAATAACAACTATACACATATGTTAATTTCCATAAATGTTACACGTTACAAGGTTTTGATGTGAAACCAAATGAACTCAATAAATCCCACATGAGTGGGGTCACGAAAGGGTAAGATTGAAGTTTTGATGTCAAAATTTACCAACTTGTTCATTAGAGGCAGGTTCATTTGAGAAAAACACGAGAAGCAAACCACCTATTCATGATGAATATCATAGTAAATATTCATGATGAATATTCATGAATGATAATAGTTGATACATATGATGAATATATATTCACAAATGTTTATGCATATAATCTTGAATAGTTGGTTCTCAAAATATTTACAGTTCTATATAATTATCATTAAGGATATCATGTTATCTTTTGTATGTGCGAATTTGTTATGTTACAAGTTTTGTCTAGAGATTTTGTGGAAAAATTTGGTAGCTATTTTGTAATATAGTTTTTGTGAATAGTGTGACAAGTTGTGTAAATTATATTTCTTGATATATAAAAATATATGTTTATATGTAAATGTAATTCTTGAGTATTACAATGGGAGATGTATCAATGTTTATAAGGTATGTTTAATAACCCTAAAGTAAAAATAACACAAACTTGGAAGAAAAAAAGTTATAAAGTCAAAAATATGTTAAGAGATTCATGTCATAACATGCCATGACATGAAGACCTCTTAGTGTGTTACATGAAGAGATGCATAAAAAGTACAAATCTTGGTCTGATTAAAAGTATTGTTTGGTAAAAATAAGTTAGTTTATTTTTTAGATACATGTTTGGATGATTACAAATTAGCATATAAGCTAGCTTATTGAAAAATTACTCGGAATAGTATTTTAGGAGCTTATTGTGGCTTTTTCCAATTATAACCATCATTAATATTAATTATTATTTGTTACTATTAATAATAAATAAATATTATAGTTAATATTAATTATTAATAAATATTAAATCAAAATAATTATTACTATATTAATAAATATTAAATAAAATAAATTATTACTATATTAATAAATATAACCATACATTATACGATATACATTAATATTAATTATTTACAATAATATTAATCATATTAATTATTTTTATAATTATTATTTAATATATTTAWTTATCAAAAAGTAAATATAAATTTTTTAAAAATATTTATGTAAGTTACATAAAATTAGTTATTTTGTTTTATAGATAATAAAAATGTATTAAATGATTCTAATAAAATACTTAAAAGCAAGCATTTTCAACCTATATTTATACCTAGATTTAAATCACGTTTATACTGTCGAGCTTGACTAGATCTTGATTCATGATTCGAAAATTGTCGGAGTCCATTATATAACCTTTAAGATTGTTGAATTTTTTTAATTAAAAGGATTAGAAATCAATAATATAAAATCTTTATAAATAAATTTTAGAACTTTATTTAACAAGTTACAAAAACAAGATTTATTAAAAGAACTTTATAGGTCGACATAGAAAACTAAAGATCGGAATCGAAACCAAACCAATATTTCCACTTGAATCTATCCTTCGCGATAGACTCAATGGTAGAAAGGGGTAGAAGCAGAGTATTCACAAAGTGAATGAAAATTAAATACAATGTCGAAAAAAATGAAATACCAACCTGGTTATCTGGAAGCACATAAAGGTAGAGACCTTCACGGTACAAAACCTGTCCATAAAGGTTTTATACGACCAACATATAAATTGTCGGTCTCAAAAGTCGCAAAGCCCCATGATTGATACAGAACCAGATCTCGAATATCAACAGCTTTGATATCAAAATCAAAGCAAGGTGTATGTAGAAAATTGATAGAGGAAAAGGGTAAACGGGAACAACAATCGATAAAAAGAAAAACTGAATTTTGGAGAGTATTTTTTAGGTTTGGCTTCAACCCAGTATTTATACTAGGCGAGGCCACGATATCTCGCATGATCTTCTCCCCATATCTCGCATGATCATGGAGAAGTTGGAGGATTATCCTCCAACGATCATTATCTCTAAAAACGTGGCTGAATCGGTTTTAAAATCGATTTTAAATTCAATTATTTTTCTTCTCTCTCGACTTTGTACGCTCGGGGCGAGGCTCCTTCTGCTCCAATGCGGCGTGCAAAGTGCAAAGTGCGCCTCCTCGCTCCACTTTCGCGAATCCCGCGTCCTCGGCCTCGGCCACGGCCATGCGTGTGCGTTGGGCCTTCCACTCAAGACCCCCACGATGAGTCTACTCATATGTTCAAAGCCCAATTCTAGAGAAAGCCTTATAAGGTTGTCTAGAGTTTCTTTATCTATCAATTTGGAAATTTTCACATACAAAATTTTGTAAAATTTCACTTACACATGGTGGCGAATGGTGGGTTTGACAGTGGTGGTTACACAATGGTGGTTTTGTTGGTTTATCGAGTTGTGTCACGTGTGTTGTTTTGTTTTGTAATGTCACTATGAACACATAAAAGAAAAGAGGAGAGAATGGAAAGAAGTTGCAGGTAGTAGTTGGTGTCGTGGTGAGGGGATGGGTCTCATGGTTGGTGATTGATGTATGTGCAACTTATGCTGTATTTCATGGGAGAATGAACTGAGGGACGGTGGTCATCGGCGAAAGGGTTTCATTCTAGCTGAATGGTGCCGGATGCTGAAGACATCTCACCTCGACCTCGTCTTCTTCACCGGTTGCCAAAATGTAATTCTCATCTATCACAACCACCATTCTCCCCTATCTCTCTCTCATATACAAAACGGATTAAACACGCACGCTCACAACATATGGAATATGCATACACACACATCAAAGAAATCCCTTCTCCGGTCATAAACCATGGTTAGTTGGGTGCATATCACAGAGCCAATAGTGGGTTCTTATTGTAGAAACTTGATATCAGAAGGGAGGAAGTGGGTAGAGGTTAGTGGAAGACCAACGGGTATCGGTGTTTTGGGGAGTTTGGGAAGATAAAGACGAGATGGGGTGGGCGGTGGCATGGATTTGGTGTTAACAAGTTAGAAAATCAATTAATTGTTCTTGTTTTGCATCATCTGGGTTTTACCCACTGCCAATAACAAACATCTTCTTCACCTGTTTCCTACCCATCACATTGCCATGAACCTTCAATTTGGCACCTCTTTTCTTGATCAATCAATGTTTTCACTTCCTAAATTTTTTTATTATGCAAATCTTATGTTACTCATGATAGTTTATAAGCACTAATCGATTTGGAAATAAACTTAATCGCATTTACAACATTCCTTGTCTCCATAGTTTTGTAGGGTTTAAGGGCATTTTTGTTTTGTTAGCAGCTTAATGAACTTAACGAGGCTCGGCTTATTCGCTCAACTATATATGATTGTTTAGTAATGACATGATATAAAAAATGACGTATTCAATAAGCTTCTAAGGGGGCCGTGGGAGCTTTATGCAGATGTCAAGTTTTTTTTTCCAAGCTTGTCCCTCTCAGTTAAAAAATACGCTCCTTTCATCTATGAATTTTTTTTTCAATTTATTCAAAATTAATACACACAGACAACTTTATCCATATATGACTTAATGAAAAACAAACCAAACAACCCCTAAATGTTTTTATCATTAGGAGTGAAATGGAGGATGAAGAATACAATGCAAAGGCGGCTGAGGAAAGAGAGTAGAGTACTACGGTGATGGAGAATGAGGAAAGTGAAGTAGGGGAGGGGAGGGGAGGGGAGGGGAGGGGGGAACAAGGTGTTTCACTAGATATGGGGGAGGTCGACAAACACGGGGGAGGAAGATGGGTGGGGGTCGGGATGGGGGTTAATTAATATGGTTTTTGTTTTTGGAAATATAGTTCAAACTTATTAATATGCAAATTCAACCTTATACAACAAAAAAATAGTAAGAAAATAAGTAAACAAATTACTCTTATATACTTAGTACCTGGGTTATTTAATGGGACCTCTTTGATAGTTGTGTAGGTTAAGAGGTTGTTCAGTTGCGGCTTAATGAATTGTATAAGTCATATGACTTATTCGCACAACCATATCTAGTTGTTCAGTATAGGGCTTATTCGGTCAGCCTATGATTGAATCTCTCAGCTACAAAAGTAGAGTCATATACACGTAGCTGACCCTTTTCCCTCCATACTCTTGGAAAACAACACGTCTCCTCCTCCCTAAGTTCATTCCATCCTTCTCCAATAGACCCTTTTCTAGCTATTAGGTTTTTGGATTTGAGATTTAAACTCATTGGTGATATAGTTCCTTCGAAAACTGTCTGGATTTTAGATTCGAACTCATCGGTGATATAGTTCTTGATTTCATCTTCAACTTCACGATTTCTAGGTCCTTAGGTCTTTTGATTTCTATGATCTTCTTCATGGTTCGAACTTTTCGAAGATAGGGATAGGGGTGGGGTTCACTAGAGAGGCAACAAAACAGGGGGTTCATGGAAGGAGGATTCGTTCTTCTTTCTTTGGGGGAGGGTTGGATTTTGGACGGGAATATGATATGGGTTTCTATTTTCACCTTTTTTAGAAGGTGATTTAGATAAAATGACATATTTGCCCCCTCATGAGGGGCGCATAAAGGTTAATAGATTTGATTGTAATTCACTCTTTTTCTTTATATTTCAATGTCATTCTTCCAATATTCTTATCTAATCATTGTTTTAATGGGACAAAAATATAGACCGAAGGGTAAAATGATTTTTTTCTGACATTCAAACTGTATATTTAACACAACAATTTATCTGTTAACATACATACAACTTACAGATAGTTATATCCATACAAGTCTTAACATAAAACAAACCAAAGAACCCCTAAGAAGCAAATATTATATGTAGCAAGATCAAAACAAAAATAAAAAGCTGAAAATTTTAAATAATAAGAACGATATCCACATTTTCCAAAGCATATGAATAAAAAATGTAAATAGCTCCTGTATTTATGTAATGGAAAAATGAATTATAATAGATATAAGTGGGAAAGTAGAAGTTTCGAGCCGAGTGCCAGTGGTTAGAAAATCTGACCTAATTGCAACCAAACCGCACACGATTTCTTGGGAAACTGGGTGTCGACAGCCAAGCTGCAGTACTTTTTAATTCTATAAGTCCGTACCAAATATACATTTTCTATATCTGTAGTCTATAAAATAATTTAGAAACCATTTGACACAGCAAAAACAACTGTCATATACACTTCCACGTACAATAAATATCTATTTATAATATATGCATATATGTATAGAAAGCAAGTTTCAAATATATTTCATTATATTTGTACAATCAATTTAACCCAATCAATTGAGATATTTATAAGATGAGAGTTCATTTATTATGATTTAAATATTTATAAAAGATGACTAGATTTCATTAATTATGAAATCACATATTCATCAAATTAAATGAACGGTTAACATTGAGTTGTATTAATTGTACAAATGTAAAAGGTTACCTTTGGCAAATTGAAATACATAAACACATTATTTTTAATCTTTTTGTTGTATTATTTTGACTCACTCCTTTTCTCCATGAATGATATACTTTCATCTACAAATTGAATTAAAGAATAAATTCAAAATCAAAATCAAAATCAAACCCATTTATTCAACATTTCTCTCATAGTTCTTGAATGCATGAGTCTTGAAGAACCCTCTAATTCCTTTGATCTCTTCTTCTGTGTATTATGACTTCTCTTTGAACCCATCATCAACTTTGACCAAAACCCATCTTTTTTCTTCTTTTTCCCATCACTTTCCACCATTTTTTCACTAAAAAAGGCCATTGATCGACTCTTTTTCATTAAAGAAACATACCCTTTTGAATTCTCGTCGTCAAAATCATAAGTTTTACGTGGATTTCGATGACCATGCATCGGAGATGCCATGTGAGATTGAGCATTGGATGAGCAATGAGATGAAGAAACCGAAGATACCGAAGAAACAGACGATGAAGACGACGACGAAGGAACATCCCTGACCGCCCGCGATGATGAAGAACTCGATATTTTTGATAATCTTTCTCTTAAGCACAATGAACAAACTCCGGGAGATTGCTGGTGTTTCGGGTGTTTCTTGCAGCCGTTTGCCATGGTCAATGGTCTTTTTCGGTTTTCCATTTTCTGTATTGTGTGTGTGTGTGTTTTTTTGGGGAAATCTTGGTGTTCTGAGTGTGTGCTCTAATGTTGTATTTATAGAGTTGCAAGGGTTGTGTTTCCACGAGGGTTCATAGGCGTTTCCTAGAGAGTTTCAACAAAATGACTTTTTTGACCATCTGTTGGCTGAATCTAAATGGACGGTTAGGATTACGAATTGAGCAATATCAAATTAAAGAAAAATAAAAGTATTTCATTTGCATTTAGACCCTTTATGTTTTGGCTTTGTTTAACTGAAATCCCTTAACAATATCAATTTTGAAAGTTTAACCCCTCAACGTTTAATTTAATTAATTCCATCAAATTATGACTTTCACTTGCTACTTAATTTAAAAAAAGACAAGTTTAAATAAACCTTTTTCTCTCACATAGTAAAATTGTTCCTTATTTTTTTTTATTTCTAAGATATTGTTTTAATCCAAAAAGGATTTACTTAGGGACTGTTTACCTAAATATTTATTCTGTAAGTGTTTATTCATAGGAGTCAACACTGTAATTTATTTTATCGGATAAGATTGTAGTACATCAAAATAGTATCATATACAATAATTTACATAGTAAGCGCTTATTCGGGTAAGAGTCGTCACATTCACCTACCGAGTAAGAATCTTCATCTTTATCATTATTCTTACCGGGTAAGATTTTTTACCCTTACCATGTTCATCTGGTAAGAAAAATTACCCAATAAGCATTTACCGAGTAAATCATTTAGTAAACGACCCCTTAGTATTTTGAATTTTCTTAAATATAATAAATGAATACTTTATAAAATATTATGATATTAATGGTAAGAAATTAATAAAACAAATAAAACCCTTGCTCTAAATTCGCATAAGTCGTGATGTCGAATTTGAAAAGAAAAAAAACTTTTATCTGTGTTTTTGAAAACGAAGGAAAAAATGAAAGAAGATGAAAAAAAATTATGTTCTTAACAATTGAGAAAGAAAAGAAAATATGTCAATTTTACAAATATATCTTTATTTATTTTACAAATGAATGTAATTAATAGGCAAATGTGTAAGTTATAAGTATTTTAGTTTTTATTTTTTTTTCCTCTTCTTTTCTTTCCTCCCATATTTGGAAAAAAAAAGTTTTATAGGGAAAGTCAGCTTTTTTCTTTTCCCTCCTAAAAAGAACTCGAAAACACGAGATTTTTTCTTTCCCCTCCGCTTTTCTTTCTCTCCTTCCCTTTCTTTTAAAAAAAGGAAAATACTCGAGAACACAACATAAACGTGAAAAGAAATAAAATAGCACGAGGTCGGTGAAAAGTTGAAGGGAGAAAAAGGGTATACAAGTTTAATAATCAAAACTTTAGTGATATTTTTGAAATTATAAAAAATGCAAGGGGTCTATATGTAACAAGTCATACAGCTGGTGGTGGGGAAAGTGAACACGAAATACGGGTATCCTCCGTGTTTCGATCCTTTTTGTTTTCGGAAACGTTTAAAAATTCATTAGTACTAAAATGGTATGTATAAAGATAGAATGTGTATATCTAATCAATTATGTCTCATGATAGAGGAATGTGCGAGAAGCAAAGTTGGTATGAGAAGTGTAAAAAGCGATCAAGATTCAGGGCCGTTTTCGGGGAGGGTGTATCGTGGGTACGTTCAGACCCACAAAAATTAGTGGTCCAAATTTTTTTAGTATATATAATAGTAGTTCAAAAAAATTAATAAATAGAAGAGACATAAAAAAAAAATTAGTATCTAATAGGATTAGAAAAAGATTTTTGCATTACATCAACTATTAAAGATCCAGAAAAATACATAAAAAGGTTAATTTGTCATTCATTATATAATATTATTTAATCTAAAACTACTTGCCTTGAAAACCTTGATATATTATCTATAATTTATCTTTGATCGACTCTTTTGATTATTCCATTCTCACTTGAATTCTACTTTTATATTAGAGAATACTAGATTTTTTTGTTATTAGCTAACAAAATCCTCATCTTTTGAAAAAATTATCAACCATATGAGACAGTACAACTTATATCTATATTTAGAATAATAAAACTATAATTGTTTTTTCATAGTTATTCTTTATTATCTAATATCAAATATATAAATCTTATGTACTCTTCTATATCTAAAAGAATAATAAAATCCCAAACTATTACTAACATGAGTTCTTTTATTTATAAGATTGAAATTCCAAAAAAATTGTTTAACCCTAACACTATGTTTCTTGAGTCTTCTTTTACATAGGAAAGAGAGGAAAGTAATAGGGGAAAAAAATATTTTGTTTTCAAGAATTTCTTAGGGAAAGAAAAAGAAAAGGAAAGGAAAAAAATTATATCGAATTTTTTTTCCCCATCATTTTCCCTTCCTCTCTCTTTTCTCTTAAAAACACAAATAAAAAAAATTATTTTTCTTTTCTTTCCTCATTCTTTTCTTTCCTTCCCAAATTCGAAAATATAATATAAAAGTATAAAACAGTGTTAAAAAACATTAACATGAGATGACATGGAAAACCAACTTATTTACATTGATTTACATAATGTTATTCGGAAATCAGAATAATTAACTTTGTGACTGCAAATTTAATGATGTCATTCTATGTACTAAAAATATATCATAGGATGTTTTTTATGATGGAACAAATTGACGATGCTACATAAAAATGTTCTAGTAGATAATATTAATTTATAAATGATTATTGATTGATGTTGTGTCTAGGTTTACTCGGAAAAATTGTTTTATATGAATTGAATGTTATTTCTGATGATAAAAACAATATATTGAAAAAATATCGTGCTTATTGATGAATCTTTTTCACATCTCGCCCAGGGCCTAAAAAATGTCTGGAACGGGTCTGAAGATCCTTATCACTTTTAATCTTAAATTCACTTATGAATTGTGTTTGATATGAGAATTGATTTGTTGAATCTCGATGCATCTCATCCTAATATGTATCCAAGGACGGAGATTCCTTCTAATGCTTTCCCAAATTAACTATTTTTCTCATTGAAACCCAACCCTATATCGCATTATACCATATATATATATATATATATATGTGTGTGTGTGTGTGTGTGTGTGTGTGTGTGTGTGTATATATAACTGAAAATAGCAAAAAGGCCAATCATACCCAAACCTAACGAATTGAGTTGTCGTAATGTCTTAAAAGTAAGCCAACTAAATACTGAATTTGTGCATTGAGCAATGCTTTGATAAAACACGACACGACTTCAAGACACAACCCTGGCATCATGTTTACACTCATGTTGGTTGTTTATGACCGGAACGTTGCTATGAGATGCTCTGGAGCCAAACCCTTTCCTGACATTTAATAGACAAAATACATATAAAAAAATCAATATCAAATAATAAAGATCTTCAATAAATTGTGTAATCATCAAAAATAAATTTGATTACAAGACATAGTAATAATTCATAAAGAAAAAAACAATTAATTTCTTTTAATAATCCTAGTGTCTCTCAATCAATAATGGTCTTTAAATCAATATTATGTAGTATATATTTTTCAACACTGAGCATAGTCAAATGATCCATCATCAAAAATGTCTTAGGGCATCTCCAATAGGGTGCCATGGAGAGTGTAATGGGAACCATGACACCCCTCATGCATTGTGAAGGGTGTCATGGAGAGTGTAATGGGAGGGGAGTTCAATGGGGATGATACACATCATGGAGGAAAATAGGACCCTTTATTTATTTATTTTTTTTATAATTAAATTTGTAAGGATTTAATTATGATATTATATATATATACACACACTATAATATGATATTTATTAATCAATAAATTAATTTTTATTTTTATTTTTCTTAATTTATAAAAACAACATAATATGCGTTGTGAAGAGATCAAAATAAAATATAATTTGTAGGCATCGTCGTTTTTTATTTAATATGCGTTTAGGTTTTATAGTTTTAAATTATTTGGTGTTTAAGCATTTCATTTTCTAGCTTTGGTACTTTTCAACTGATGTATTTTAGTCTCGTACTTTTTATTAAATGTATTTTAATTTCGTTTCATTTTCATTTTAATGTATTATTCCTTGTTTTTAGTAGATTTTTAAATTTGTTGGTAAAATTATATTTATAGATAATATATATATATATATATATATATATATATATATGATGTGGAAATCCATTAAACTCATTGGAGTGTTATGGAGTGTGGGTATAAAATGATAGAGTTGTATGGTGAGTGGAATGCTGATGTGATAGTCCATGACACTCTGGTAGAGTGTCATGCACTGGAGATGCCCTTATAATGCATCTACCTTTCATACGTAGGTCAACATCATTCAAGTCGTAATGTTGATCAATCAGAGTAATATTTTGTGTGAAACAATAAATCAATTTCGGTTTATCTCACAGTATATTAGTGTTTTTCATCACTGTTTTTTAAAATTTTAGGATTATAACAAAGTTATTCGGAACCATTAATTTTAAAATCAAAAGCTCGTGTCAATTATAGTTTGAGATCTTATTGTTTTTTATACATATAGGAATCCTTAAGATTTAGGTACTTAGGGGCCGTTTACCTAAATGCTTACCCGATAAGCTCTTACCTTTACGAGTTAACATTGTAAATTATTTTACCGGGTAAGATTATAGTACATCAAAATGATATCGTATGCACTAATTTATCCGGTAAGTGCTTACCTGGGTACGAGTCATCACATTCACATACCGAGTAAGACTTTTCATCTTTATCATTGCTCTTACCGGGTAAGTTTTTTGACTCTTGCGATGTTCATCCGGTAAAGAAAATTACTCAGTAAGCACTTACTGGATAAACGTTTAGTAAACGACCCATTAATATTAGGTATTAAGAGTCAATAATTTTGTTTGAAGAAACAAAGGTAAGTTTGAAATCCAAAAAAATAGATATGAGATGGACCATCTACTATGGTTGGTATTTTTTTTTTCAAAAGGTAAGAATTTTCTTAGTTCATAACAGGAAATATGTTTTATTCTGATACAAAAAGGAAACTCATGTGGAGGAAGTAATCAAGAGAGTCGATAGAAGATGAACGATGGAGAAGATTACCACTGTTTATGGGTAAGAAGACAAATAAGCATAAGCGGGAATGCATGAGAAGAGATGATTTGATGAGACCCAAGAACAAAAAAAAAACTAATAGAACCTATAACTTGCGAGTTCAATAAATAGTTGGTCAAGCGCTTAAATAAGATCTCATGGTGTGTAATGGAGTCTAAATTAAATATGGAGAAGTCAAGTAAGTGATAGAAAACAGTATTAATTTCTTATTTTGCTCTGAAAAAAAAAGAAAAAAAAAACCAGATGTTTTGATTAAAAGTTTATTTATTTGACTACACAAAATAAATAAATGTAGCATGTAAGAAAAATAGGGGAATCATCAAACAATAAAAAGCAATAACCAAACCATGATATAGTAGTATAATACTAAATATAAAAGCAAAATCAGGTGGCAAGATGCCAATAGCCAACAAAAGCAGCTTTCCATACAAAATTAGCAAATAACAATAGCTAATAATAATAAAAGCAGTTAAACAAATGAGATGAGTAAATAGAAATAGTTGATAGAAGTGGAAGTATATAACAATATCCAACGAAAGCAAACAACAAATAAAAAATTGAGACATTCAATAGAAA
Source organism: Cynara cardunculus var. scolymus (assembly GCF_001531365.2). Lineage (NCBI taxonomy): Eukaryota > Viridiplantae > Streptophyta > Magnoliopsida > Asterales > Asteraceae > Cynara > Cynara cardunculus. The sequence continues at coordinate 12,450,458 of NC_037530.1, forward strand.
AATATAGCAAAAATCTAGCATAAATCAACATTCATGAGGTTGAGTAGAATGCATAAAGATTTGATAAAATCAGAAACCCATATCCAATTGAGTTGGACTTTAGTCGGTGTTGTGACATTTGGCCAAAAGAATCGCTACCAAAACACCAAGGCATTCCCATACCTAGGGTTTGTAGGCAGAGGACAACGACAATGAGCAGGGTTGAACCACTAAGGAGCGAGCTTGTCAGAGGACGAAGTTGGTTGTTGGTCACCACTTGCATTAGGCGTGACTTGTTGGGAGGGGGTTGTAGGAGCACTAGGCAAGGGCATGAAGGATGCAAGATAGAATTTTCTTTTACTCTTGTTGACTTATTGTGGTTGCTTATTGGGGGCAGGGGTAAGGGATGGGGAGAGAGACATTTCCTTTGTTGTTAGTAGATCTGATTGGAGGCACTTTCACTTGATAAACATATATGTAGGTTTGCTTTCCATGTAAGTATGTATATACACATTTATTTGACCTCTTTAATTGTGCCTTGAAAAATGTTGTGCTTTCTATGCAAGTATGTATGTATATACACATTCATATGTTGTACCTCATGCAATTTAGAACATTAACACCAACAACTATTCACTACAACGTCACTTTATGGTTGTTACAACTAAAAACCAAATGGCACACATATGATGTGCAAGACGGAACTTAATCGCTATCATTTATGTAACACAAAATGTTAATTTATTATCTTTATTTAAATGATTTTAGTACAATGATATATTTATAATTTATAAACTCAACAGATTAAATATTAAATGAAAATGAGAAATTTTTGTTCTTATTAGAATTGTTCACTAATATAATGATTCACTAAACTCTTTCTACCTGCTAGAAAAGCGGGATTATAGTAAAAATGTTGGTGGAGATTATGAAGAATTTATGGAAAAGAAATATATATTGAATTGACACGGGTTTGGAATGTTGATTGCTTCAAAAATAATAGGATGGGTATTTTGGGAAAATGGGAACTTTAAAGTATATATTTTAAATAATTAAACACTAAAATATATTTTGAATATAAGATATATCATTAAGCATATAAATTTAATTTTTCCGTTTTAAAAAGGAGTGTGGACACGGAGTCACGGAGTACGTGTCCACTGCTATTTTTATTTGCTATGTGGTACTCAATTTTATTTGTGCTGCTTCACTACTTTGACTTTAAAAATCTGGATAATATAAACAAGATTCTAATAACAAGGACGGTGCCAGATTGGTTTGAGCTTAAGCTTCAAAGATTAAAAGTGTCTGAAGGTCTTAGGTTTAAATCCAAGAAGAAATAAAAATACTTTTGTGACCACAGAGGTTCAAATGCGTTGACTTCGAACTACCCGCAAAACAGATGGTTGCCCTGAGATTATTTGGCTCACATAGTAGGTTGAATATCCAAGATAATAAAAAAAAGTTAAAAATACAATACAAATAAGGTTTAAATAAGAAGGGTAAATTTTATAAGAAAATAAAAAAGAGAAGATTAGAGGAAATTTCATGTGTGAATCATTAAAATAAATAAATTTAAAGTTATATATAAAAACTCATATGAATAATTAGTAACACCGGTTGGTTTCAATGACCTATTGGAAAAGCTAGTAAATCTTGTTGGATCCCCAACTAGTCGCGTTACGGTTTCGCTTCCCATCCGTCATCGATTCCAATCTTATTAGATTCATTTGACGGTTTATCTGACTGTTAACTTTAAATTTTAAAAAATTAATCAAAATATATACTATATTATAAAACATTTAATAAAAACTCTTAAAAATCATTTTTTATGCATAAAGTACTATTTATTGATACATATTACTTAAAATTCAAGATTACAAGTAAATTGTGCACAAGTACAACTTATTAACGCTCTATGTTTGAATTCGTATACCTAACTATGAATAAACATAATCAAATAGAGGATAAACATCTCATTTTAAAATATATAAAAATCTAAAATATAATTAGGATAATTATTGAGTTCTAACGGAATACTTAATTATTATCTTTATTAAAAATATATTATTAAACTTAAATTAAGTTACTTTGTTACGTTAAATTAAATTATGATAAAAAATTGAATTAAAAAAAACAAACAAGAACTTTTATATAGTTAATTTGATAATAATATTGATATTTTTGTACATTTTATATGATATTTTAAAATTTATATTTTATTCAAAAATAGAAACATTATCGCTTTTCCAAAACCACATAAAATCGTATTATATCAACATAGATAAAAAATAAAACGAAACATTGAAATGAAAATGTGTCTCGATGCATTACACGAGTACCCTTCTAGTGCACATAAAATGATATGGACACCAATAACTATAGAAAATCATCTTTATCACTTTTAAGCCACTACAACAAAATAGAGTTTATAGGATGTCAAAAATATCTAATCATCCTAATTGATCATTTGTTAACGCTTAATTTATAGGACCAATAAATAAAGTCTCTAAATAAAGGTGTTTTAATAAGTTTATATGACATTTTTGGACATAATAACAAGTTTTTAGATTATTATTTTTTATTAAAAAACATCGTATCAACAATTTATAACACTCTTTGAAATATAAAAACAAGTGTCTTTTAAAAAAAATGAGTTTGTAGAAACTTTCTCAAGAGTGTTATATAAAATATCTAATGCGATATTTTATATTAAAAATGTATTAAAAAACTTGTAAAGACGTCTATAAAACATCATATAAACTTGTTATATAACAACTTTAGAAAAGATTTCTCACTTTTTAATCCTAATAAATAAATTTTTTAAAACAGTCTATTATAATGTTTAAAAATTGATAACGCTTTATAAACTCCCTAGAGCATTATAGTGAGCTATTGCTATAATATGATCATCTTTGCTAGGATTAGGTCCACGTTCTAAAACCATCCGTCATATTGGGTTTTATGAGATTAAGGTATATTGGGTTAAGACATATTTGATATTATGAAAATAGAGAATTCCATTTCATTAAAGTGATTTCAAAATAGTTACTAAAGAATGTTAAATTCTTTTATTTGTAAAATTTGTAAAAATTTTGAAGATTTTCTTACGTGAAAAAAAAAAAACTAAAAAAAAAAATAAAATTTCACCAATAAAATTCAACATTACAATTCCATCAGATTGTTTCGAAATGCAAGAAACAAACTCCCCTCACAAAAAATAAGAGAAATGATTAGGTGGCCGCAATGCATCCGGAATTTGTGTGCGACTTAAAATTATATTCTCAAGTCGTGAAAGTGGTTGTACCTTTTTAGGTACTATGAAACCACTTTGTAATTTACCCATTACAAAAGTTGCAATTTATGTATTTTTTTTAATAAAAAATTGATTTCGTTAAATTAAAGTAAACTACAAACTTCGTATTTATGGTTTGTAAAAAAATAACATTCATTGATGTACAATTTTATGATTATAAGATGGTGATTATGGTTTGCAAAATCATCTAAATTTAGTTTCTTTGATAAATGGTCATTAAATTTCTTGTTAAATGAGGAACATTTTCGTCTTTTTATTAATTTCTTATTTTTGTTACCCAATGAGAACCATAAAAACCAAAATTATGAGATTGATTTTGAGTGATTGAAGAACAAAAACTAAGAGGTTGTTTACCTAAATGTTTACCCGGTAAGTGCTTACCTATAGAAGTCAACACTATAATTTATTTTGACACGTAAGATTTTAGTACATCAAAATGTATTGAATACAACAATTTACCGGGTAAGCTTTTAAATAGGTAAGAGTTGTAATATTCAATTACCGGGTAAGACTCTCCATCATTCTCAACGCTCTTACTCGGTAAGATTCTTGGTCCTTGTCATGTTCATCCGATAATAAAATTTATCTGATAAACACTTATCATGTAACAACCCAAAATTTCGAATACTTAAATATATCAAAACTAGTATCCCAAGATCAAACACTTACATTGCAGCGGAAATAAAATTTCTAATCTTACAAATTGTATCACCATCTAAATTACAATCTTGAGGAGCATAACTTTGCTCTATATAACAATGCATTGATCTGCACATATCCTTATTTGAAGTTAATCCTTATTTCTCTTTATTGCATTTTTCTTTCCACTCATAAGCCGCCTGGGTAAAAAAAATTTAAAAGAGTTTTGGTTGAGCCTTAGGCCCARTGAATCCACGGTTTTCATGCATGGACAACAACTTTTATGATAAACAATTTTCACGAAACTTCATAAATTAGCATGCCTTGATGAGAATAACACTTTTCACAAAATAACGATATTATAGTGCGTGTCTACATCACAAAGCAACGACGTCATGGGAGATGTCTACCTCACACAGCATTACCTGGCGAACTCACACAGCATGTCCGCACTTACGGTTTAGACAAGCTCACAAAGCATGCTCGTCTTTACAAAATCATATCGTAGTACATCCCCATCGACACACAAATACTCAAAACACATATTATAAAAATATCGAACTTTTCACGCATATATAGCATATCAAAAATAAGGCATGCAACCATTTTAAAAATAAATCACGTGAAACTCACAATACATGGCGTAGCCCAAACC
>NC_037530.1:12455171-12471175 GCF_001531365.2 Cynara cardunculus var. scolymus
TTAACCCCAAACTACACATAAAGCTACAAACTCCCAAAAACGCATCAAACTTGTTGCGCTTCACCAAATCATCCTCATCTTTCACCTCTCTTATACGAGTTTCCTTTTCCGAGAATTTGTCATCTCTATGCTTGAAGACCTCCCCATATATATATACTAAGTCATCGGCGGTTTCATGGAATATGAAACGATAAGCCATAATAAATGGTCGTAGGTTTCATGACCATTGAGTTTCCCGTCATTAAATTGCATTCAATTTATTTATTTATTTATTATTATTATTAATTTTTTTTTTGTTATTACATATCACGTAAGCGTTTAGTAAATGACCCTTAAATTCCCTTATTTTTAACGGAAGTTCTTAATTGCCATTAGAAAAATGGACTACATCCAAATAGTTTTACAAACCATGATATCCATCTTGTAACTTCAAAACTTTAAGGACTAAAAATGTTAGTTTTTACAAATTATAGGAACCAAATTTGTAGTATACTCTAATATTTATTATATTCAATAAAGTTTAAAACGAAGAAATTATCTTTGAAAAATCTTGGCACAATTTTTCTTGGGTTTAATTAGATTATTTTTCCTAATATTATTTTATATAAAGTATTAAAAGAAATAGTATCATGATGAACGGGTTCTCTTATTGTGTTATTTCTCCTTTGTGGGTTTGTTTTTTTTGGTTGGATTTATGCATTTTTTTAAGAAAAAAAGTTCTTAATTTTCTTTTTTTGAATTTTGTACCTTGCGGAATTTGAAGGCATTGATTTATAATTAAAATTGGTTTTGAGAATGGATTTTTCTTCGATCTCGATCGATTTATATTAATATTGGGTTCACCGTGTCAAGTCGGTGTGTGAATGCGAAGACAGTGAGTTAGCATTGAAATGACATATTTAATATCGGTCTCTTTATAAACAAATAAATAATGTAACCAAGTTAAATTGGGAGTAAAGTTAATTGCGGACCAAGTATCTTGAGGTATAAAAAGGGTAGTTTGGTGCAAAATTGTTTTAAAATGTATTTAACTCAATAATGAAAGAATAATAGATTAAGTGGAAAAATAACAAGTGATGTTGTGATTAATACATTTGATTGTTTTTTATATATGTTTTTAATCATAGGTGATATTTTAGCATATACATACATATATATACATATATATGAGATATCATGTGTTGTTAATCACGTATAATTAATACATCATGTGTATTGTATTGAGTGGCACTACTAAATAGGACAACACTTTCGGCGGCTCAATCCATCGGAAATTTTTTTTTTCGACGGATTGAACCGCCGGAAAAATAGGCGCCGGTGATTAATTTTCCGGTGAATTTACCGGTGGCTTTTCTTTTTTCCGGCAGGTTACTGCCGCTGGAAATTTTACCCTGATTTATTTAAAAAAATTTGATTAAATTACGAAAATATTAAAGTTTTTTACAATGAATTAAATTACCGGTACAAATATCCTTCGAAAAATTGATTTTATTTTTAAAATAATTATTTTTATTCTTTAAATATTTTAATCCTTTCCGGTGGATATACCTGTCGGTAAATTTATAAAATTATTAAATTTAAAATATTTTTCCAATAAATATTTAAAACATGTATTTAAACCTATAAATCTGTAAGATATTAAAAAAAAGTTAAACAAATGAAATACAACTAAATGTCATATATTAAACTAAATAACAATTATCCCGACCAATTTAAAGTAGCACACAATTGTTCCAAATAAAAACTAAATTGTTCCAAACAAATAGACGATATTCAATTCTATGGTGGGGGGAAATGTTGAGATTGACTGAGTTGTCTGACCAAAGCAGCCATATCTTGAAGTTGTTTATCCTGTCGCTCCTCCTCCTCTCGCCGTCGCTTGTCCTGCGCTTGCCGTTGATCGTCCTGCGCCCGCTGTCGCTCCTCCTCTTCCTTCCATTGGTGCTGATTTTCTTCCTGTAAATCTCTAAGTTCGGCCCTTAAGGCTTTAACTTCCTATAAAATAAAGAAAACGTTATAATATTTAATATGAATTATAAACTAAATCGATAAACATCATCAAAGGAAAAAAATGCACATACCCGACTCTCTGAAGACGATGGACCACCTTCTGTGTAGTTCTCAGTCAAGACCCAATTGGGATCCTAGTTGTACCCAAACCCAAATAGACGGCCTTTCTTGCTTCTCCCAACCGCCTGCTCCCACAACTCTTTATCAACTAAAGGAGAGGTGGAGGATCATCGTCGTATCTTTGGGTGAGACCCATTCAATAGTTATTCTATATATGGTTTAAAAAAGATTACAAGTCAATTTTTGACAGCATGACAGCTGTAAAAGGGACGTTTCCAGACAAAACAATAGTGATACATACGAAATCTGTAGCCAAAACAATCCTAACGTTTGCCCAACAAATGGCAACAAAATTAAATATTGATACATACGAAATTCCTAACTTAAACAATCCTAATAATTGCCCAACAAATGGCAACCCAAACTAGATTTTAATTTAAACGACTCGAACGTTTGCCCAACCTAGATAGATAGTTACATATTCAATTATAAACATTAAAATAGATAGATATTTACCATGACCTGGCTACACTCAGACGTCACATACTCCCCCCCCCCCCCAGAATCCATAGATGCGGCATCACCAGTCGACCTCTTCTTATGCGTATAATCGAATAATTCCACAACGGTCGGTGACACACCGTCTTTTGTTTGTGTCTACAAAGGTCAAATAATACGAACATGTGTTAATTATAACATATTAAAAATCAAGCTACTAAATTAATGAGTTTTATGTCCTACCAGATGAGCACCATACTCCGAAAATGGGATTGATCCACCAGTGTGTAGCGTAACTTGGCTATCACGGTTTTCACGTGCCACATCAGAAACAACCTTCCAATTGTCATTGTTCTAACAACGACCATCTGGATCCACACATATGAAGATATCCAGCTGGGGGGGAAGTTCTTCAACACATTCATATCCCGGTGTGGGTCAGTTTCATCATATTGAGGATACTCATTTCTCTTTGCTTTTTCCCCAGCTTTCTTCCTCGCGGCACTCAAGTTGTCATTATATAGCTTGGCTGACTTTCTCTCCCATGTCTCTAGGATCTGGGCGTCCAAAGCCAAATCCCAAGTGTATTAGCCTAGTACGTAAAAGTTTAGTCGATTATTAGGTTCAAAACAATAGCAAAAATATAACAAGTTGAATATATACCACGAACCTGGAACCACTCCCACATTCGGCGTCTCACGTCCTTGAGATTTTTTCCCAACTGATCCATGAACCGTCAAGCAGCTCTCAGTTGATCTTGGTGATCCGATAAATCACTCTGATGTCATTAAAACTATATAAATAATGAATTGAATTAACATCGTTAAAAAAATAATTATATTTATCAATTAAAAGATATAAATTATTTACTTTTTGCTGTGAATGCCAATAACCGTCCGTTGCTGTGGAAGCGGCTCCGGAGCAGCACTACCACGACAAACGGTTATTGGCATTCGCGGAAAAAAGTAAATACATTTATATCTTTTAATTGATAAATATAATTGTTTTTGTATTGATGCTAATTCAATTCATTATTCAAAAGCGGCTCCGAAGCAGCGCTACCACGACCAGACTCTATCTCCTCCGGGTATGCCGAAGCACTACTAGATACTCTATCTGTACTGCGGCTAGGTGTATTGCCACTACCTCGATAGGTAATCCGAGTACGCGACATTGTCGATTTTTCTACAAAGCAACGTTAGAAAACATACAACAATAATTCAAGTATACAATAAAGATTCCATACAATAACAGATGTCGAACAATGGTTTACCTAGATTTAAAATGGAAACAATAAAGATTTAAAACAACTAGACAAAGTTCACTAAGACTAAAATTAACATGAAAATTTAATCATCTGAGGAGTGATCAAACAAGTCAAGTTCTTCGTTCTCAGAGTCAATATCTGAGTTTTGCAACTCCTCTTCTTCATCACTACTCTCATCAACATGCCAGTTGTCGCGACGATTATTGGCAAATTCGATGTCGTCTTCCCATGTGATGGATGGGTTCTTGAACATCTTCATTTCCCCCATGTTGGGTTATTCTATCATTTTCCTGGAAAAACTGTTCCTCATTCATATTTTCATCCGACGGTACTTTAGGTTTACTCGATGCTAAGTCATAGACCCCTATTGGCATTGTCTTCACCATAGACCACCCATCTTTTAATTAATTAGATGAATATGGTACATAATAGACTTGTTCAACTTGTGATGCTTGGAAGAACGGGTCGTCTGAATGAAACATTGATCTATGTTTGACGTCCATGAGATTATGTTTTGGGCCAACTCGAACGCCTTTAACTATATCAAACATTGTGCATCTGAATATTGGGACAACACAGCGGCCGAGCTCATACCCATGGTATTATATATCGAAGACTTCATCCAACAATCCATAGTAGTCGGCCTCGTAATCTGAGTAACAAGACCCTCTCACGCATACTCCACTATTATGTGTGGTGCAATTTCTACCATGAACTAGCATGTGGAACTTGTAACAGTTTGCAAATAAACCCGAGTGTCTCCAAACCATACGTAGCAGTTTGTATGCCAAAATCCTAACAAGATTTGAAGCAGGGTCCAACTGAGACATAACCTACAATCATGTCATTTGTATTATTTTATTAAGTACATATAAATAATGATGAATAAAAGTTAATATGTATACACTTACATGGGTATGAAACCATCCAGCAAAGTGATCGCCTCTATGTTTGTCTAGACCTGCTTCATCAATATATGGTTCTCTACTTTTAATCTCCGTATTGAAGATATCTATGAACGGAAAAACTTCTTCACAATTCAGTAAAATGTATGTGTGAGCTTTGTGCATATCTCCATCCGATAGGTTAACATGTGTTTCGCCTTTATTAGATAATCCTCGACACAGAGTTTTAAATATCTTTAACTGTTGGTCTGAAGGTGAATAATCGGGGGGAAAATTCCGAGGCTAACGGTCTCAACCGTTGCTCCAAAATACAACGAGCAATAGTAGGTAGATAGTTCATTAACCAAATATGCTTTTACAGTTGACCCTTCTACCCTTGCTCTGTTTCTCACTGTCCTTTTGAACGACCCTAGACGTCTCTCATTGAGATACATCCATCGATATTGAATCGCACCTCCAACTATTGCTTCACGTGCCAAATGTATCACAAGGTGTTCCATGGAATCAAAGGATCCCCGTGGGAAGACTCTTTCCAACCTGCAGATAGTTTCTATTATACTTGTATGTAATTGAAGCAAGTCGTCAATGTGTAACTCCTTCCAGCATATTGCATGAAATTACGAACACGACTCATTGATAGCATCCCATATCGGAGCCAGTACCATCCCTTTTATAGAAAGAGGGAGCAGTCTTTGAACGAACACGTGACAACATGACTTTTGAAGCCATAAAAACTACCATCTTCGATGTTTACTAATGCACCTATGTTAGAAGCATAGTCGTCTGGGAATTTAAGCTTCTTCAACCATTCACACACCTTTCCTACCCGCTCTTTGTTCAATGTGCAGGAAGCTTTTGGTTTAAAGATTTTATTTCGTTCCTCCCTCACATGCAACTCCGGTTGATTGCAATATTCTTCAATGTATTTCCTTGCTTTTATGTTGTCCTTTGATTTTTGGGTGTCCATGATGGTGTGAAAGATATTGTCAAACACATTTTTTTTCAATGTGCCTTACATCTAGGTTGTGTCGGATCAACAAAGTGTGCCAATATGGCAACTCCCAGAAAATGCTCTTCTTTACCCAATTAGAGGTTAGCCCAAAACCCACAGACTTCCTATACCTCCTTGATCTGTGTGGGAATCCTTCATAGACTGTAGGAAGGCTACAAACTTATGCTCATATTTGCTCCCCAGTTAGTAGATGGGGCGGACCAGTTTTTTCAACATGTCCAACACGAAATTGGTTCCTATCACGCCTGAACGAGTATCTCATTGGTAGAAACATGGGGTGACAAACAAATCAACACGACTTCACTCCGTTTTGCAATTGGAATGCACATGCATTACCCATGCAATATGAGCAAGCTAACTTGCCATGGGTACTCCAACCAGACATCATGGTATAAGCAGGGAAGTCACTAACCGTCTACAATAGTACGACCCTCATTGTGAAATCCATTCGTTAATGAGCATCATAGGTAACGACACCGTCAAAGAATAACGTCTTCAACTCGTTGATCAAGGGCTGAAGAAACACATCCAAGTTATGTCCAGGTCTCTTCTGCCAAGAACCAGCAAATCCAGGTGGACGTTCCAGTCTTTGATGCACATCCAAGGTGGTAGATTGTAGTTTGTAAGAAAAACTGGCCATAATGAGTATGGATTTGAGTTCGAGTTATTGGGGTTGAAACCATCTGTACATAAGACCAAATGAACATTTCCAATCTCTTGAGAAAAATCGGGATGCATCCTGTCAAAATGTTTCCAAGTCTACCTATCACTCGGATGTACCATCTTTCTCGTTCCAGTTTGATGATAATGGTTCCAAGTCATCTTTTTTGCTATTTTCTTACACAAATACCATCGTTGTAATCTTTGTGTAATCGGGAAATACTTCAACACCAAATTAGGTACCTTATTGTTTCGGCCGACAGTCTTGTAACGAGACTCCCCACATACTCGAAAACTGTTATCATCAACATCTTCTTGCAAACATGTACCTTTTTTTTTCTGGAAGACCAAGCTCCTTCAACATCTTCTTTGTCTTGTAAAAGCTACCAACCAGTTGTTTACCATCAGGTAGTATTTCTTTTACCATAGAAAGGTCACGATTGAAGGTTGTCTCTGGTACATTGCAATCTGTCATCCAATTCAAAAACCTTGCCGCTACCTGTAACTTTGAAAATATGTGGCATCCCTCCCACAACGGCTCGTCCGCAACTCATAACATATCATAGAAACGTTGTGCATATTGATTTGGTTCTTGCATGTCCCATGTACTTGATGTAACGGGAACATTTTGATCCATCACCATTAATTCAACACCATCAAACTCATTATAATCTTCGTCCACTATTGTTTGTTGTGGTTGTTGAAGTTCGAGTTCTAATTCACCGTGTGCGTATCAATGACTATAATTAATCATGAATCCTTTTTTTAACAAGTCTATATGAATCTTGTCTCTATTTTTAAACTTTTGAAGCTGACATTTCTTACAAGAACATCTTGCAGTAGATCGCTCATTAGAGAAAGCAAAATCCAAAAATCCAACTATTTCGACTTGGAAAACTGGATTTATAGTACCGTTCCTATTTATTCGTTTATACATCCATCCTCTATCAGCATTAGTCGACATAGYTACAARTTTACGAAATTATGTGTCAGTTTAATTAGTTGCTATATTTAGAATTATAATACAAGTCCTAACGTTTGCCCAACAATTGGCAACCCATATTTAACACAAAATATACCTCAATTAGAATTATAAATACAAGTCCTAACGTTTTCCCAACAATTGGCAACCCATGTCTAACACAAATATACCTCAATTAGAATTANATAAATACAAGTCCTAACGTTTTCCCAACAATTGGCAACCCATGTCTAACACAAATATACCTCAATTAGAATTATAAATACAAGTCCTAACGTTTGCGCAACAATTGACAAACCCATTTCTAACACAAAATATACCTTAATTTCGATTATAAATACAAGTCCTAACGTTTGCCCAACAATTGACAACCCATTTCTAATATAAAATAACCTCAATTAGAATTATAAATACAAGTCCTAACATTTACCCAACAATTGACTACTCATTTTTAACATAAAATATGCCTCAATTAGATCTCATTTCTCTCGTAAATGGCTCTTTTCAATAGTAATGTTAAAGGTTTCTACATATTATCACATAACATATATAAAACATATTTCTAGAATTAGGAATAAAAATTTTGTTCACAATTTTGTTAGAGTGCACCCAACAACATGTATACTCTAAGTAAATATGCAATTTGTTCACATACACAATGAACACCTCTAGAGTTGGGAAATCCTAACACCATATTTTACATGGTTTAAAGCTCCAAACCCGTGGGACTTGGGTCTTAAAACATCTCTCACTTATTTACCAACATATTTTATCGTCTAAGAAATACAAATACTCAATAAATATACATTTTGTCACAATGTAATGCAATTCATGTACCAAAGCATGTAATGAGCGAGAAGACCAACATGTGTTGATATAAACTATCAAGAGACAAGATCATAAAATTTATATTTTCAAAACAATTATTTCTCCAAATCATTATTAAACCAAATGTATATATATATATACATAAAATATAAACATACATACATATATATATATATACATACAGAAAATATAAACATACATACAAATAAATTAATCTGTTTCGTCGGCAGTCGGCGTCCGGGGCAAGGTGGTCGGCGACAAGGGAAGATCGGGGTACGTAATTGCTGGTTTCGTCCTAACGGTGGGTTTTTTTCTAAACTAGCGGCGGCTGTCGATTGAGAAAGATAGGGTTTTTATCGTAGCAAATTACCGGCGGATTCGTCCGCCCGAAAAGTTTTAAAAAAATTTAAATTTTAAAAAATAACCGGTTTTCTTGAAAATTTTGAAAATTTCGTTTTCCGGCAGAAATTCTGCCGGTATCTAAAATTATTATTATTATTAAAATTATTATTATTATTATTATTATTATTATTATTATTATTATTATTATTATTTAAATCCATTTTTATTATTATTACTACCACTAAAATTATTATTATTAAAATTATTATTATTATTATTAAAATTGTTATTAAAATTAAAATTATTATTATTATTATACGATCTATACGATCCATTAAACCACAACTAAAATCCACTAAAACCCAATACAATGCATTAAAGTTCAATATGATCCATTAAAGTCAATACGAACCTTTAAAATCCAATACGATACTTTAAATCCCAATACAATCTATTAAAGCCCAATACGATCCATTAAAATCCAATATGATACGTTAAAGGCCAACTAACATCCACTAAAGCCCAATACGATCCATTAAAGCTCAATACGATCCATTAAAGCTCGATACAATCCATTAAAGCTCAATCGGTCCATTAAAACCCAATATGGTCAATTAAAGCCCAATACGATCCAGTAAACCACAACTAATATCCACTAAAGCCGAATACGATCCATTAAAGCCCAATACGATTCTTTAAATCCCCATATGATTCATTAAAGCCCAATATGACCGTTAAAGGCCAACTAACATCCATTGAAGCCCAATACACTCCATTAAAATCCAATACGATCCATTAAAGGCCAATACGATCCATTAAAGCCCAATACGGTCCATTAAAGCCCAATACGGTCCTTTAAAGTCTAATACGATCCATTAAAGCCCAATACGATCCATTAAAGGCCAATATGATCCATTAAAGCACAATCGGTTCATTAAAACCCAATACGGTTCTTTAAAGCCCAATACGGTCCATTAAACCATAACTAACATCCACTAAAGCCCAATACGATGCATTGAAGCCCAATACGATTCATTAAAACCCAATACGGTCCATTAAAGACCAATATAGTCTATTAAAACCCAATACGATCCATTAAACCACAACTAAAATCCACTAAAGCCCAATACGATCCATTAAAGCCCAATACGATTCATTAAATCCCAATACGGTCCATTAATGTCCAATATGATCCTTTAAAGCCTAATATGATCCATTAATTCCCCATACGATCCATTAAAGCCCAATAGAACCATTAAAGCCCAACTAACATCCATTAAAGCCCAATCGGTCCATAAAAGCCAAATACAATCAATTAAAGCGCAATACGATTGATTAATGCCCAATATGATCCATTAAATCCAATACTATCCGTTAAATCCCAATACGATTCATTAAGGCCCAATACGATCGATTAAAGCCGAATACGATCCGTTAAAGCCCAATACGATCCGTTAAAGCCTAAACTAACATCCACTAAAGCCCAATAAAACCGTTAAAACCCAATACGATCTTTTAAAGCCAATACAATCCTTTAAAAAGAAGTTTGAAAAATGGGGAAAAAAATCAAAAAGCTGCTGGAAATCATTAAGTTTTTTAAAAATTTTGAATACTTTTTACTGGCGGATTACCCGCGGCCCTTTGGAATCCGCTGGAACTTTTAAAAAATAAATTTTAATTTTTAATTACATTGTGTCGGATGTTAATTTTATAAAATTAATCAAAAGTCCACTCGTAAATTATTGTAATTAGATTTAAAACTATTGTAAAATAATTATTTATAAAATCTTCCGGAAATCCGAATGAAATATTGGTGGCATAAATTTACCTGCGGATTTTCGGCGAAAGTCAACAAAAGTTGACTTTTTGTTGTCCGCCGGTAAATTCCGACGGATTATTTCCATCGGAAAACCCGCCAGAAATACCCAGTTTTCTAGTAGTGTGGATCGTATTTTATATGTAGAAAATTATATGTGATTCAAAAGGAATAATATCGTTGATCCCAAAAATCAGAAAAAACAAGTTAGTAAAAGAGGGTGAAAATTTAGAGTTGGAAAAAAAATTGTGTATTAATGATAGATATCACATGTGATATATGACAAAACTAGTTACAAAATCTTAATATCATTGATATGTAAATCACTTTCATATACTTAATAGCGTGATTTTGACAAATTAATCACAACTATAGATGATATAATATATATGGGTCGGGTTATAGTGAGAAAGAGAGTTAAAGTAAGATCCATAAATAGGGATATTCACTCTTGGATGCACATTAGGATGGATCTCCACTCTTGGATGCACATTAGGATGAGATGCACCGAGCTGAGATGCATTGAGATGCACCAAATCAATCCTCGTATCAAGCTTGATTCATGGATGAGTTTGAGATTAAAGGTGATCAAGGGTCCATATCCCTTCTTACGCTTTTCATCTTAAATCTTCTTCTTACACGATCCTTCGCCTATATATATATATATGGAAAGGTTCATTTGATAAGTGGTAAATGTTTGGGAAGTAAAGAAGTGATCCTAGTCCTTCATCTGGTTAACATTTGCAGCTTTGACCGTGAAGCACTGAATAATTTCTCATATGGGTATCCAAAAGATGGAGGGGTAGTTTCATAACTTTTACAAATTGGTGGCAAAGAGGTTCGTATGTGAACATGTGATTCACATATAAATTATATGTTCATATGTGACCTCGTTAATTAGTTCATATGTGAATCACACGGGTTATATGTGAATCAGTTAATTAGTTCATATGTTAATCAGTTAATTGATTCATATGTAAATAATACGGGTTCATATGTAAATCAGTTAAATATTTAATATGTAAATTACACGTTTTACGTATGAACATATAGTTTCATATGTGAATCATGTAGATTCACATATGAACCCGAACCAGACCCACTCTCGCCCTATCTCATCATCCATCCGCGAAGCTGAGGCGGRAGAAAAAGCATAACTCCCCGGTCTCATAGGTTACCACCTATTTGTAAAAGTTACGAAAACTATCTCATTTGTTTGCTCATCGACGAGACATATTTAGATCCGGATATGGCGACTTAGGGTCACCCATTTTGTTGCATTTGTATCGTAGTCGCTTCTTTTACAATTTGATGGGTTGCTCCAATTGGGTGTTTTATGGAGTATCATCCATTGTTGGTGCGAGATACTTGTCTAATATGCATAGTATCTCTAAGACATGACGGACACGTAGTGATTATGCAAAAGTTAGCCTAATGGATAAGTGGACTATTGAGTAGTGCTCCTTCACTGATTCCGGTTTTATTATGGGTCTCCCCCAAGTGATGTGATGTTTAATTTACCTCATTGTGAAAAAAAAAAAAATTACACTTTTATTTATTAATAAAAAGTAATATGGTAACTTGCATACCACTAGTATTCACCAATTATGCATCGTTTGAAATCATGAATTAGTTTAACCTTTTATTAAATGTTTTATGATGTAAACTCTTGAATTCACCAAACATGCAGCCTGATTTGTTTTTGTTGTCGACGTGTATACCAAGATTAGAACCGAGTGCAAAAATTAATCTTAGGGGTAAGGGAAGGTAGTACTTGACAACGGTGGAAGATACGTTGTGCGATATCTCTTTTATGACGATGATTAGTTGCAAATAGTATTTGTTAGGATTATATTATCATCGTGTTTGTAGTTAGTCGTATAAACTTAGATTTTCCCAGTTATATGGCTTTTGTACACAATCATTTATGAAACCGTTATATATAAATTTACAGTTTCTAAAAATGGCAAAAACATGAATTTACTAATGGGTCATTACCGATTTGTTTCTAGAAATGTTAGTCGAAAGATTAAGGTGTTTCAATTTGATATGAGAGGAGTGGTTTAAGAGACTTGGGTGTTACTTTAGAAATACCTAAGCTTAAACCATTAATTAGTTGTATAAGTTATTATCGATTAACATATTAATTGTTCTCGTGTATGGAGATGATATAAACGTATTTATGTTATTTCGAGACGATTATGAGTACAATCAAGCCCATTGATTATAGTTTCTTTTTATGTATTAAGATAGAGAGAGATATGTTATGTGTTAGAGTAGTAGTGTTAAGTGATTTAGGTCTGAGTACAAAAACTTTATCATGATATAAGAAAAAAGAGTCACAAGATGAAACAAATAGGTATTATGAAGCTGATGACAATGTCTAGTCTAGTTTGATCGAGGAAGAAAAGTACAATAAACTTCAAAAATGGGTAGCACTTTGAAGTGATATAATAAAACTTAAAAAACGATTAAAAAATTAATAGTTAAATTAGAGCTAATAATCTTACCCGGTAAGAGCGAAGGCAAGAATCAAGAATCTTACACGGTAAGTAAGGACGAGGACTCTTACCATGGTTAGCGCTTACCAGGATAAATTGTTGCATACGAGGCGTTTTAGTGATTAAATGTATATATGATTTAACATGAGATTAAAGAAAAGCATTCAAATATAAAGGTTAATAGCTAGTGTTAAGGGCGGTAAACATACAATGCCACGTTCGAGTTGGCGAAGTTATTGAAGAGTCGTAAGGGACTCAATACGACAATGATGAAAATGTTTCAAGTATGATTCCCGGCCATGTTGTACCAAATATATTCAAATATTTGTTGAAAAAAGAAGGAAAGGTGATTTGAGCTTAGTAGATTTTTGAAAGAATATCAATAATGGTGTAAGCTGTAGCATAGTATGATGCTATTGCTTTAAGAGATGATAGTTGTATAATAGTTAGTAACATGGTAAGAGATATGATTTACGATTAGATAAGAGCAAGAAATAGAACAAACTACGTCTACGTCTACGTATACGTCTTGAAGGAAGACTAACTTAACAGATGATGGAGTATATATTCTCTTCAGGTCAAATGACTTTAAATGAGAGGAACATGAGATGATAAAGCTGTAGCCTTAACACAATAAGATAATAAAGAATCGAGAAAAAAAACAATAAGGGTTTAATTTTTTAATCTAACACTATCAAACAAGACAACTTTTTCGGCGGCTATATACGCCGGAAATACATATTACCGGCGAATATGGCCGTCGGAAATGTTGGCGCCGGTGATTAATTTACCGACGAGTTTACCGGCGGATGTCGGAAACATCTCGCCTGTTTAATTAAGAAATCTTGATTAAATTAATATAAAATTTAAGAATTTTTTAAAAATTGATTTAATTTACCACCAGAAATCATTAATTTAAAAAAAAAACCTTGGATAGCTATTACTGGCGGATTACCGGAGGTCTTTGCCGGAAAATTTTGAAAATAAATATTAATTCTTATTTACTTTCCGGCAGATCTTAATTTTTAAAAAATAATTAAATATCCGCCAGTAAATTATTGTACTTAGATTTAAATACAAGTCTAAAATAATTAATTACGAACTCCACCAGAAATCCGTTGGAAATATTATCAAAATAATTTTATCGGCGGAAGTCAACATAAGTTGACTTTTTTGTTGCCCCACTGAAATCCGCAAGAAATCCACGGGTATATTTCCGGCGGATTTCGTCCTCCGGAAAACTTGTTGGAAATACTCATTATTCTAGTAGCATAATAGATAATCAAATGATTTGAACCACTATTGGTATTGATGTGACAAATGAACATCATCTTGAGGTGAAGTTTATAAATGACATCTTGGAAAACAAGTATGGTTTAAGCCGGCGATAAGAAAGAACCGAAAATAAAAACAGATAAACTAGGAAGTGTGATTAATAAAAAAAATTGAAGTGTACAAGACAAGTTCTTTTAAGGCGATCAATTGTTACATATAATGGAGAAATATAATGTTTTTGAAAAAAATAGAATGTTAATGGTATGGTCTTATGTAACGTATAAAAATATAACATGAGACGTTAGAGTTGGGATGTATTCACTCTCGATGAAAATTATGAACTTAGTGGTGAACGTAGTCATAAAGATATACAAGAATTCATGCCCTCGTAGAACAATGTTGTTATCCATAGAGGAATATACGAGATTTATAGGAAATGAACTGACGAGAAGAATCAAGGTTGTAAAGTGTGCAATAGAGATCAAGTACTAGAACAATAGATGGTTGAATAATGATCGAATGAATAAAACAAAGCTTGTAGATTTGAGGAAATGAGATACTAAACGTATTTCCTGAAACACCATCCTCAAATTTGTTAGAAGATAAGGAATGTGATCTTCATGATGGTTGATTAGTTAAGGTTAATGAAAATGCTAAACCTTCAGCTTGCTATAAAGCTAGCAACTTGTGTTACTGGAAAGAACGTATACATTATATTATGTGTTTCCGAGGAAGTTAAAGATGCAATCGCTTAAAACTTGTGCATCTCTTTAACAAAATACACTCCTAGTAGGTTTACTAATATGAAGTTCTAATCTTTCAAACATCATCGATTGAGAGAGGTTTTGTAGGGTCATCAGTTCTTTCGTGCTTTGTTAGGGTAGTTTAGTTAACTTATTTGTAGGTTGGAAAGGTTGTAGTGCAATTGAAGCATCTTTAGGGTAGGGTTCTAATATCACATGGGAGCTTGAAGATGAAAAGAGAATATGGTACCCACAATTGGTTGTCTAGGTTTAGATTTCGGGGACGAGATCTCCTTTAAGAGGGAGAGAAGGGATTAATTTAATTATATATATATATATATATATATATATATGTATATTAATGTTTTGGGGTTATACATGTCAAGTTTCATCGTATATGTACTTAAAATGTTAAATAGTTAAATGTTGGGGTGATTAATATTTGATCAAACAAAACTACAGGGTTTGTTATGTCAATGTCATTAATTAGTAATAATATAAACAGAGAATTTAAAGAAAAAAAAAAAGAATAAAAGAAGAAGAATCGAAAAAAATAGGGAGAGAGATGGCGGATGATTAGGGTTTCAAGATCTGATTTCTTGGCATCAAATCGATGATTTAAGGTAAATTTCTTAATGTTTAAGTTCAATTTCTTGTTATATTCGATGATTAGATTGATATTCCGATTTGTGGGATTTTAGGGCATAAGGAGAGAGACTATGGTTGCCATGCACAACTTTATATGTTTTCTAAGAAAATCCTATTGTTATGATGTTTATTAATACCCCAAGTGATCATTTAGAACTCAATAATTATCCTGTTTTTGTATTTTTCTTTAATTCATATTTTTTTTGTTTTTGGTTTATTAATATCTATACTATCTTATAAAGCATTTGGCTAAAACTCTTAAAAACTCTTAAAACTCTTAAACCCGTTCATCCCTTTCCGAATTCATCCCATATCTGAATTCGTTTAACTAACTACAGATAAACACAATCAAATACATGATAAATATCTCATTTTAAATATAAAAAATCTAAAATATAATTAGGATAATCATTGAGTTCTAAAAGAATACTTAATTATTATCTTTATAAAATGTTAT